>NC_139707.1:28827846-29412846 GCF_964188405.1 Protomyctophum parallelum
CTGTAGCGTGAGGCAGCTTGATGTACAAGTACACCCCCTGGACATGATGTAACAAGTACACCCCCTGGACATGATGTACAAGTACACCCCCTGGAAATGATGTAACAAGTACACCCCCTGGAAATGATGTAACAAGTACTGTACACCCCCTGGACATGATGCACAAGTGCACCCCCCGAGCGGGGAGGCATTGGGTTCCATTTTATAGTATTGTGACCGGGCAAGGGATCAAACCCCAACGTCTCAATCTCAGGGCGGACACTCTAACCACAAGGCTGGTGAGAACCAATCATATGAAGATGTGGCCTAGTAATAATAATGAAAAATCACACTTGTGTGAACTAAAACAAAATATATACATACATGGATGCACCTGTGACGTATCCTCAGTGATGTATCCCAAGGTCATTGGGGTTTCGGGTCTCCCAACATCATACCACTCACTCAGGTGACCCAGCCGGGGTGATCAAGTACCGACTTACGTCCCAGTAGCTACCCTCGATCAGACCCACTAGGGAAAGACCAGGGCCACACAATCCGTTCCTCCTGAACTACTCTGCCGGGACTGGGAGGTACCATTCTGGCGCGTGGAAGGACTAGGCTCTTTGGGTTGACTCCTGTCCGTGCCCCTCCTACGTCTCACCAGGTCCACTCCTGCTCTCACCAGGTCCAGCCCCTGCTCTCACCAGGTCCACTCCTGCTCTCACCAGGTCAGGCCCTGTGCGTTGCACCAGACTCCCAGCACCAGGCACTTTAAGTGAAGTGATGGCCACCCATATTTTGGGGGTCATGTTGATGTTCTCGACCGTGAAAAATGAAATAAATGTACTATTATATGAGCAACCTAAACAAATTTTAAAGTCCATAGCCTTGGCTGCATGGCGTGAATTACATCATAATTTACCCTAAACAAACATTATACATACAGACTTGGCTGGACTAGGAAATGTATAATTTCGGCAAACATTAAAAGTCCATAGACTGCCACGTGACGTAATTTCGGAAAGCCATGCATTGGAGGGGCTAGCCTAGCGGCCCTCACAAAAAGGAAGTTGGACATACAAGGTTTCTAACGGCGATGTGAGGCATTTTCTGGCGTGCTTCCCATAGGACCTGCAAAGCCTGTTCTGGTAAATGAAATCCTCCATACGCCAAACCCTTCACCACTCTGGAGAATGAAATAACACATTGCTCCCCTTTGTTCTGAGGAGGAGTACATATATGACTTCCAGATAAAAAGGGAAGAAAAAGGCTTATTTGATTCGACACGCTGTTGACAATCCTCCTTTTGTATACCTTATTCATGCCTCTTCTACGCTAAAGATAAGATATCTCCCTCCCACAAAACACACATGAGAGAGAGAGAGAGAGAGAGAGATGGGGACGGGGGTCTTTTTTTCATGGTGTTTGGTATACGGAGAGAGAGTGCAGCGTGCCCCTCGCCAGGTTTCGATCTCACTCACCTGTCTCATCAACAAAAAAGCCCCCACTCTCTGAACAAGCAAGCCACTGTTTCCCTAATGTCAGCTGAAATGCTATGCATTTACAGGAGAAACCGGGATGAGAGAGAAAGCGAGAGAGATAGAGAGGGAGAGATACAGATAGAGAGAGATGGTTGAACAATGTCACAGAGACTGATGAGTCTGCCGTCATTCTCAACTTAATCAATAGCCAATCTTAGACAGGTGGGTGACTGTGGACATACACTGTGTGTGTGTGTGTGTGTGTGTGTGTGTGTGTGTGTGTGTGTGTGTGTGTGTGTGTGTGTGTGTGTGTGTGTGTGTGTGTGTGTGAGAGTGTGTGTGTGTGTGTGTGTGTGTGTGTGTGTGTGTGTGTGTTATGTGTGCTGTATAGGCTATTGTATAAAACACATCTATAAAGCACAATACAGTATAAAGTTGCGGTCGTTCAGAAGAAACCTCATATCTCCATGTTTCAACTTTTGAAGCAGACTGAAAGGTCAACAACTTCTGCACAGTGGCACATCTCTATAAGCTCCATGGCCTCGCTCCTGTTGATGAGGTCACTAGAACAATGTAGAACATCAGCGAGAATCCATGAGCTGCTCAGAGCCCCAGGATGCGATTCCAACCCCCAGTTTGACATACATTAGTCTACGAACCCCCAGTTAATGGCATTTCTATCTCTGGGATCCACAATTTATATTGTAAAATAAATGTTAATTTAACTCTGAGAGTGTACAAATGTAACCAAATAGACCCGTTAGGGTCCATTTGGTTCCTTGGATCTGCCAAGGTGATCGCCCTGCCAAAGCCAAACGAGCCGAGCGATGACCTCAAGGGTCTCACTGCTGTGGGTACCTTTCAGTCCTCCTCACCCCAGTAGTGATCGACCCCCATGCTGCCCAAAGAACAAGCCAGCGACTGCAAGCAACAACACATAACACATAACACAAAATAAATGACACGCATCACCGACGTGCGCAATGCGAATGCATGTGCAGATTCTGCACACTACAGACAGCAAAGCCCACTACAGAAAGTCCCACTACTAATAGCAGCAGCAGCCTACTATACTATGCCAGTCAACTGTCTTCCTTCCGTGTGCATTGTGTGCAACACGACGACGACAGCAGGTCGTCGTAATATGGTAATAATATGACTATGTCATAATTTCTTGTTTTTTAAACTAAAAATATCACATCTACAGCATCACAATGGACATTGGACAATTTTGGGATCGCCTGTCTTTGCTTTTTGGTGTGCAACAAAGTGGGCTGTGGGTTTAAGCAGTTATAAACGACCTCTATCCGTGACCAAATGAACACAAAACGGGGGTATGAAAGGTTTGGGGGGCTTGAGGAAAGGGTTCCATTAAGTGTACTGTGCAGGGTGTTGTTGAGGTAGATGGGTTCATCCTGGCACTGACCTTAACTTGGCTTGCCTGATGGCCGCTGCCTGCCACAGTGGAATGACAGCAGAATGATAACAAATGTCTTGAATTACACAGAACTCATTCCTTTCTGCCCATATGGTGTCCAGCTCTTTTCAGGTGCATGCATGGGCTCAGCCTTACGAATGCAGTGCACACACAAACACTGTTGTTGACTGCAGAAACAATGTGATAGGTCCAGGATCTTCTTTTCTCTTCTTTTCTTTTAGCTTCTCTGCCATTATTGATAGTATCAAGTGAAGATGGACAGGAAAGAGGGAGAGAGAGAGAAGGGAAGAGACATGCAGCAAAGGTCATCATGAACGGGACTCGAACACGTGTCACGCTGTCAGGCCAAAACCAATATGTGGCATGCGCCTGGATCACTTGGCCAGCGGGCACCATCCTGGAAAAATCACTTTCTGCACCTAGTGTATATTATACTAACACTAGGTGCAGGAAGTGATTTGTGTTGGGGTGGCAGCTAGTGGCTCAGGGGTGAAGTGGCCGGTAGAGCAGCTGGATGGCAACCGCAAGGTTCCCAGTTCAATCCCGGGCTCCCCCAGAGTTAGTGTCAAAGTGTCCTTGAGCAAGACTCTGTCTGAATCCCTATCCTGATGTGCAGGTTGGAACTTTGCATGGTTTCCTCCGCAATCTTTGTATGAATGTGTGTGTGTGTGACTCTGAATGTAATGCAACTATAACTAAAAATACATCACATGGGACGTATCCTCAGTGATGTATCCTGAGGTCAACAGGGTTTTGGGTCTACCAACATCATACTCCTCACTCAGGCGACCCAGCCGGGGTTGATCAAATCGCGATTTACGTCCCAGTAGCTACCCTCGATCAGTCCATCAGGGAATGAGCAAGGCCACACAATCCGTTGCTCCGGAACTACTCTGAGTGAGTAGTGACTGAGAGAACCAGATTCTGGCGTGTGGAAGGACTAGGCTCTGTGGGTTCACTCCTGTCTGGGCACAAATATGTGCTATCAGAATAAAAAACAAAAATACATAGAATAACAACATTAGAACCATTGCATCAGACTGGGTTTTGGAATGTGCATATAGGCTTCCTGCTTATAAGTGCATATTATCAAGACGTTAATATATATTAATACATTAGCTTTGACTTAATGCTCGCTTGGGGGATACATTTAATCTCGACCATCAGGTCAAGATTCGTGTCAGAATCCTGTGTTTAGGTGAGACATGACCTTTGACACAATCAAAATGTCTCAATAGAAAAGACAAAATACAACCACCTCAAAGTTATCTTGTATTCATCTACCATACAGATTGCACAAAATTACATTTTATTCATAAAACTAAAGTTAGGCCTACTTAGCAAGGCTTTACAGCTATGTCTCAGTCTTATTTAAAGAATGCAAACACAATCCTGTTAGTCTAGCCAGAGAATTAGACTGACTAGTAGTGAAGAATATCAACTCGTAAAAAAGGCACAAAAACGAAATGCAATAAGATTAGACGTTAGGTCGTTACTGGCAGAGACGAATCAAATATAATTGAGTCCACAGTCTCTGGACACTTTGATATCCAACACTTCTTGTCAGGCAATGACGAAGAATCACATTTAGAACTACAGTTAATGGAAATGGCTCCCATGCAAGAGCAGCAGACTCAAGACTCAGAGCCAGTGTGATAAAGACTACCATAGCAATCACTCGTCACCAGGCCAGGCCGGTGCAGGTTACGCAACGTGCAGTCAACAGGCCGGCGTTCAGACAGGAGCTACAAAGAGTTGTTTTCCCCCCACTTATAGTTACATCTGTTTCTCCGTTAAGACAGCAAAAAGAAATAGCACACTGATGTGGAATAGACACATTCCTCTGTTCGTTTACAAGGTACGTTGGCGGTTGGAAAACACGTGTTATAAGTGAGCAGAAAGGCATAATAAGCCAAAGACGAAGAGCATTTCACTTGGTTAAAGAAAGCTCCATGCAAACTTGCCATATACCACATGAAAATCACACTTGTGTGAAGTGAGGGGCACCTGGTAATACTGCTGTAAACAAATATTCACATTCCCTGCCGAACCAGACTTTCCTGACTTAATTGAAACCCGGTCGATGCCAAACTTTGCACACACACTCCCTAGATGCCAATAATGAACCTTGTGGTGTGATTGTGGTATGAGGGGAAAGACTACAGAGTCGAGAGGTGATGACGTCACGGGGAGCGACCGGGCGGGAGTTGGGCTCGGGATAGAGAGACAGACAGACAGGTTGTCTACATGTTGAGAGAGAGTCAATAAATACTATCCACGTTAATGTACAGTCGGACTCACGCGTATGTTATTCACAAACACGACAAACCTCTGCCCCAAATTTACCAGAACGGCCTGATATAGCGTCACCTTGGCTTTCAAAGTTTATAGGATTGGCCCGTTTTGGACAAAAAGCCTCAAATCATGAACGCAGTGTGCAATTTACATGAAATCTTTCACAGACGTTTCTACTAGGCTGAGGAATATATCCCACCCTTTCACATTGGCCTGTTATAGCTCCACCAACAGGTAAGAAGAAATGGCACCCTTTTCACATTGTTTTATCGGCCGTTTTTGATAACTTTTAAGACATGGGATACATCACACGCCCATTTTACGATCGAAAACCACAGCACTGTATGAGTATGTGTTAAAAGTCCATAGACTTGGCTGCCACATTAAGTCATGTTTAGTGCTCTGAACAAACATTAAAAGTCCATCGACTTGGCTGCCATATAACGTTATTTCAAAAGCCAGACGTTGGAGGGGCTAGCACCCCTCAAAAATAAATCACTCTAAACTGATAAGTCACTATGGAATCCAGTCTGATTTGCTACGTTCGTCAAAAAAATGAAAAGAAACGCAGAATGTAACAAGCAGGCTGTATCCCAGGCTAATAAGTCACACAAGTTCAAGATGGCAATAGCGGTACATCTGTTGAGGAAAAAAAACCCTAAACTCTTCTAAGCTTAATAAGGTTTAAAAACCAGTTTGCATTCTAAACCATGGTAACCGAAGGTGTGTGTACAGTGTGCACATGTGTCGATGTGTGTGTGTGTGTGTGTGCGTGCGTGTGCGCGTGCGTTAGTGTGTGTGTGTGGCGGCAACAAGCTGTGCTTCCTTAGCTCAGTTGCCCTGAGGGTAGCTCATTACCAACACTCCAGGCTAGGACTTGATGCATGTCTGCCCATATTCTGGCTTAATAAATTCCACTCCTTTTGGCCCCCCTCGCCTCCATTAATCTGTGTATTTAATTAAGGTCTGCTTGTTTTAACTGTGCGGCGCGTGAGACAAAACAGCAGATAAATGCAGCGAGACACACATGCAACCCAGAGATGGTGGGTTGGGAAAGATAACTAAAACAGAAGGAGAAATGCAGAGCAAATAATTAAGAGTGTGACAGAGGGAAAAAATAAACTCTGGTTCTTTCAGTAGGCACTTATGCTTAATGTATGCACTGTTTTTCGATGGTGTTGTATGACGTAACCAATCTAGCTCACAACATGGTGCATCAGAGGTCTGCAATGTTTTTCAGTCCAAGGACCCCTTAGCTGTGAGGCATAAGAAGCAAAGACCCCCACTATAGGCTACATTGTATGAATTGTGTTTTTATTTTTGAAGAAAGATTTCCATGTGATTGATAAGAGGCTTTCAAAGCTAGCTCACCATATAGCTAATTGTCCCATAAATGTCTGATTTGAGACTATGGTAGTTTGGAAGTAATACACTCGTCTATGGGTAAACGGGTAAATCTCACACATTTAAGTGAGATGTTGTCTTAGCGAAAGAGGACATGAAGTTTGGTGCGAGAGAAGAGGAGGCAGAGGACAGGGTGAGATGGAGGCAGACCCCTGAAGGGAACAGCCGAAAGTAATACAAGAGGTTGTCTTCTGCAAAACAAGAATGCTGATTATAACACAGAACAAAACAGCCCGTTACTTTTTCCGACAAGAAAACAAAGACAAACAAACACAAAGAAACAAAGTACTCAAACCCAATATTTGAGTCAAAGTCACGTAGGCTATTAATAGTACACAACTACATAGGCTAGACAGTATCATATAGTCTAGTCTTTTCATAATGTTGCTTTCGTCCACCACTGAAAACTGTGATTTGGAATGGATACGAGTGGATGCAGTAAATGAAGAAACACAGAGGTTTACATTTCAATTTGTATTCTTTACCACAAAAGTTAGAGAGAGAGAGAGAGAGAGAGAGAGAGAGAGAAAAAAAAACAATAAAGAGAAACAGAGATATGGATGGCTGGACATGTGTGACTATGTGGCTAGTACGCAGCACTAATAACAAACACATGTTCAGAGAAGGGAGACAAGAAATGAAATGAAATCCTATCCGGAAGCATTGAAACATTGTGGGTGCTACGCCTCAGCTAGATCAACGGTTCCCAACCTTTTATTTTCTGGATCCTGATTCTCTTGGGAATCTTGAAAAGTGTCCACGGCCAGTGGCGGTACTCAAGTACTGTACTGAAACGTTGACTTCACCCATTTTCAACCTATCTTCATATAATTGGTCCTCACTAATGTTCATGCTAAAATGGTAAACATTTTCTACTCTTTGTCTCAAATACATAAACTTTACATAAAGTATTTCTTTATATTATCATTAAAATATTAGTGTTTTGTCAATTATTTGGGGGCCCACTTGCAATATCCTCACAGCCCAAACAGTGGCCCCCGCCACTGAGAAACACTGAATCAGGGTGTGTGTTTATACATAGAGTGATATCGGGCAGAAACCTCTTATCTCCATATTTAAACTTTTTCAGTTTTTTCGTAAATTAATGCCCTGATCATACGCAGACCCAAAAGCATCAAAAGTAACAGATGCACAAGCTCGAAACGCAGCACGAGCTTGTAGATCTGCTACTTTTGCTTTATTTTATTGGAATCCTGAAAAGTAATAGTTTATAGGACATATGAGGTTTCCACCCGACAGAGGTGATGCTCATGTTTGACAAGCTTTGGTACTTACAAAAGGTTAGCGTGAATTGGAAATCAAATGAAAAACACAAGCCAACAGAGATGGCAAACACGTTTTGAGAAGCGTGAGGCAAAGGATTAAAAAAAAAAGTACAGTAATCAGGTCATTCAGTTTTCTATAATAATAATAAGAATAATACTACAGAGATCAGTGTCGGTCCTTGAGATTGTATGATGTTGTAACCAGAAAGAAATACAATGAAATAAAAATGGACCACAGTACATAGGCAACCTGAACAATTAAAGAGTGTATTCTTCTTTCTAAAAGGTAACATAATATGCTGTATATAAATAAGAAATGTAACTTTTAGCTGATTTGACACACGAGACGAGGCTAACTGTAACAAGGATAACCATTTTCATTTAAAAGTGTCTTTTCTTTAAAAAGTTTTTTTTCCTTCTCCTTTCTTCTTTTAAGCAGTCAGTCCACAGTTCAACCGATGGGGTTCAAAACAAAAACAAAAACAAAACAAATTAAATTGCTGTGCCATATTTAGAGTACAAAAATACATACTATGCAAGACAAGAACTATTAAAAATAGTCTCTGTGAATACTTGAGCGCTACATACATACAGTATTGTGTGTTTTGGCTTGCGGCCATAGAAAGAAAGTCAGAGAGAGAGAGAGAGAGAGAGAGAGAGACACACACGGGGCCGACTAAAACGGTCTCCCTCCCGGATCTGTGAGGGTTTGAAGGCAGAGCCAAAAATACAAAAACAAAATAGAAGTACAGTAGCTAGCAGTGGCCTTGAGAGGAAGCTAATTGTCACACAGCGTCGATGCTATGCTAGCAAACGTGACAGACAACGCACACGTAAAATACCTCTAATGGACCATATTCACACAGATGCCGTTTTGCTTTAATTTCAAGGAACCTTCAGTTTGATATGCATTACGTTACGTACCCCCCATTTACGATTATTCTCTTGGACCCTGATCTACACTGTAAAGCTCTGAGTGTTTATTTAACTGAGCTGAGTTACAGACCCTTATTACATGGCTTGGTTGAATGCTTGATTCTGATTGGTCAATCGGTGAATTCAGCAGTGCGTTATTTCTTGATAACAGACCGCTCCACTATAAGAGACCGCTGCCTAAATCAAACCCTCTGAGCACCTGTTGGGCCCCATTGATTTACTGTTGTTTTCAACATGACAGCCATGTCAACACACACACAATGTCATTTACAGCTAAACAAGCAGTACCCGGAAATGGGTTCTATTTGATCAACTCACTTCCTTGTTTTCCGACAGTGCTCCAGCCCTGCAGCTGGGCAGACGCAGCCAGCGCGAACTTATAGAATATTTTTTTTGTTGTGTTTTGGGTTAATTTATTAATTTATGTTAGGTAGCCATGTAATAAGCGGGATAATATCTGGCTAGGTGGTCATTGTCGGGATTTAATTCAGGCGAAACACCTAGCCAGATATCATCCCTTACATAATAAGGGTCTATTTCGACCCCAGGTGAGAAACAGTGTGTTACATACTGGTATGTAACTGGTATGACGTAGAAGAGCAAAATGGAAGATTCAAAATGTGAATGTGGTCAAGACGAATGCTACAGTTTTGTAGTCCCAAAACCAGGACTTTACGCCACAGCAACGGGTTCCCTCTGCAGATTTTCCAATGCTTTTCTCCAATGCTTTTCTCCCACAATTATGACATAACAGTCTAATCACAATTATTTGAGATAATCGCAATTATTTTTGCATGATCGCCATAATCGTCAACAAAAGCAGGAATAGCAGATCTGCAAGCTTATAAGGTGTCACTTCGTGACGGGTTGTAAGCTTGTAGATCAGGTATTTCCGTAATTTCTTTGTATACTGTATTTTAGTTACTTGTCATATCTGCCCTGTGCAATTTATTTGTTATGAAGCCACCCCTAATAGCAGGTTTTTAGTGCCGTCTGCCAGACGATTTGAA
Source organism: Protomyctophum parallelum (assembly GCF_964188405.1). NCBI lineage: Eukaryota > Metazoa > Chordata > Actinopteri > Myctophiformes > Myctophidae > Protomyctophum > Protomyctophum parallelum. The sequence continues at coordinate 28,837,679 of NC_139707.1, forward strand.
TGCCAAAAAATAACATTGACATTACATCAACGGGAGTGCTGGATTTAGAGATTAATTACGTCAAAAGGCAATCTGAAATGTTCAATAATTAAATTGTTAATTCAGACTGAGAGTTGCTGTTTCCGTTAAACAATGTGTCTATGTTGCACTCTGTTTCATTCCCGTTTATTGTTTTACTCTTAGTATTTTATATTTGTGTACAGCACTTTGGTTCAACGCTGTTCTGTGCTCTATAAATAAAGTGGATTGGATTGTGTGTGTGTGTGTGTGTGTGTGTGTGTGTTTGGGTGTGCGCGCACGCGTCCGGAGCTCATTTATATTCTTTCTTGTGAACTCTGCCTGTGGGCTGAGTAATTGATTTCCTGTATTTGTTTTCACATACATTTGATTTATTTATTATTCATTTTATAATATTTTTTATAATAATGTAAGTCACCAGTGGTTCCTCACAAAACATTGCATTGTAACAACATGTTTTGAGCTGGTAGATCCGCTGTTTTCGGCGATCACATTTAACACTGAGTTTGTCTTAACCCTTGAGGCTGTAGCTGCTGTGTTGGTTTTAGCTAGAATACCAGCACAATTTCCACCGCGGAGGAAAGCCTGGTATTCGTTCTAAACAGGCCTGTTTTTCCCCACATAATGCAAATCAATTAGGCTAGTTTAGTCTCGCTAGCCGATCTATGAGTTAGAATAAGAGATGGTCAATACAAACGATTATATTATTATTATTATTATCAAAAATAAAAACTATTATTCCAAACTTTAAACACATTTTAAACTAGGGGAATAATTTTGGAGATCCACGGCACCAGAGAATCAGGTCATTGGTCCCGGCCGCCTGATGACTTAAAGTTGTAATTTCTATTCATATGTTCCAGTGTTCAACGACAAAAACACAATTTAATTGCAATCACAATTAATCATCATAACAAATCTCATAATTGTGACAGACCTAGTTGTGGTGCTTGAGAGAATATTAGGTTCTTGAGTTTTCCTCTATGAGGATAATGTGACTACATAGCAGAAAAGTAGGCTTCATTCCATCACACACTCATATCCCTGATTTATGCTTCATTTTAGCACATTCCAAATACAAAGAAATAGCATTGGAAATCTGCAGTTGTAAGCCGTGGCACAGGTATTATATCGTTGCCATTGGGAAGAAACCTTATATCTCCATATTTAATTGTTTTGTTTCTTAAATTAATGCCCTGGCCTACATCATACAAGAGTGTCACACAAAAGTAGTGAAAATAGGAGATCTACGTACGTATTCCATCAACTATTTTCACTACTTGAATTATATATATTTTTAAATAATACTAAAAAGGAACAGATTTGGACAAACACAAGGCTTCCACCCGATAGAGACGATAATATAACATCCCGGGGTTGCCCTACGAATAAAGACCTCATCCCTGTAGCACTCAGTAGAGGCTAGCGTAGCCTAGTGGAACCTAGCAGGGAAGGGAGGAGGTGGCACGGGTATAAATGTCTCGATTGGTCACCATGCCTGTTCAGATGGCGCAGGACTCGTCCTGAGGGGCGGGGCTGAAGGCGGAGCTGCGGAGCGCGTCCAGACAGTTGACCAGGATGAGCGTGCCCGTCAGGTGCTTCCAGCGCTTGGTGATGGGGCTCTTCATCTTGTCCAGGCCCATGTGCAGCTCCTGGATCACGTCTCGGTAGCTGTCGCCGATCTGCGCCGCCCACGTCACCAGGAAGTCGTAGGCCGGCTTCCACATTGCCTGCATGGCATGTCCCAACCCCACCCACCGCACACGCACACCCACACCCACACGCACACACACAGGAGAGAGAGAGAGATAAGGCGGTTAGGATACGAGTTGGATGGCACTAGGGGTGTGACGAGTTAATCGGACAAATCAATTTAATCGATTATAAAAGAGAATCGATAATTCAATAAAATAATTGATTAATAATTGATCCATGTTTCTGGCATGATGTTATAGGTGAAAAGTTTCAATAAAAAAAAACTGTAAAAAAGTTAAAACAGTGATTTGAGTCACTGTAGCAGTTGCTAGGCAGATTACTGAGTGGGGACTAACAGTCAGAACTCAGAGATGAGCTGTCGCGATTATAAACTAGTTTTGTGCACTAAGGACTTTGTTCTGTTCGGCAAGCTCTGTGCAAGTCTCTTTGTTTGGAGTATGCTGAATCAGAACACCATGTCAGCTGGTTACACTATGTTTCAACTTACATTATAATAGTTCACAACCTATTAATTTAAATTATAAAAGGCACTGAATCTTAGTTAATTGTCTCCGCCAGTCTGAAAGTGCGCAGCTAATCTCCGGCACTGTGGCCTGGTCGATGCGAAACTGTGCACACACACGCACAAGTAGGTGTGCAATGTTGGCACCTCGACAGAGTGCATTTCTAGTTCTGTCTGTGAACAGCTAATCTCCAGCACTGTTGTCTTGCTTGCAGCAAAACTATGCACACAAACTCCCTAGATGCCAGGGCTGAACCTCTGGGCCAAATCTTTCACATGGGCCTAGCTGTTATAGCACCATAGGGAGGCAGATTTTAGCAAAACCCATTTTTGGACAGTGCTCCTAAAAGTTTTGTCCAAAAATCGGGTACACAGTATCTCTATAGTCATTAAACAAAACAGCTCTTTCGGATTTTTGAGGGGCACTAGCCCCACCTATGCCCAGCTTTGTGTGTTTGTGTGTACCTTAGAGTATATATTAATAGAGACGGCACCTGGAGGAAACCCTGAGGCGAAATGGACATATTGGCCGAATGTGGTATTGCAGCGCTGGGCCAAACACATGAATGCGCTGGTCCGTTGACTATCATTGCGCACGTTCATGATGACACGTGAACGCTGTTTCATACGTGAACGAACGCGTGCAATGATAGTCAACAGCCAGCGCGTTCATGTGTTTGGCCCAATGAATCGCAGAATGCACTCTGTTCCTACCCGGAAGGAAGAGTGAAATCGCCTCATGCGCTTTAGAGCAACTTAATGCAAGTGGATGGGAGGAGAAATCTGGTATACTCTAAGGTGTATACCCCATAGCGATGATTTTATTGGCTAGGCACCCCATAGCGAGGATTTGAATGTACGTATTCAGGATAGAAAGTGAGGACAGAAAAGTGAGGGCGCAAATTGTGATTGGCCAGAATGTGATGATATGTGATGATAAGAGCGCCCCTCACTTCACACGAGTGAGATTTTTCATATTCCATCCTGATTGGCTAAGATTGTTTACGTTTTTTCTAGTTAAAACTACTTTACTGTTCTATTGCAATAAATGTGAGGATTTGCGTGTCAATATATAATATTGTGTGTGTGTGTGTGTGTGTGTGTGTGTGTGTGTGTGTGTGTGTGTGTGTGTGTGTGTGTGTGTGTGTGCGCGTGCGTGTGTAGCCACTGAACTCCACAAATGAAGGTTAACTATGCTTCTGTAGTTAAGCCAGACTCACCTCGCTGTCCACCACTCCGTTCTTGTCCCTGTGCGGGGCCTCATAAGCGTCCATCTGCTGCCGGGACACTTTGGCCAGCCTCTCGGCTAACTCCCTCCAGCGGCCGGCCACTTCCACAGCCGTGGTCAGCAGCACAAAGTCCATCACCAGCCTGGCCACCAGACCCTGGCAGTCCATCTTTAACAGAGCCTGGGATGGGAAGAGGAGACGAGGAGAGAGCTTAGTGTTAGGACACAATGTACCTTAAGCAATAAACCACTTATATGGTCAAATATGACTGTCCGCCTGAGTTTGGGAGGTTGGGGTTTTATTGCCTGACCAGGTCACACCAAAGACTAAAAAAGGGCAAAAAAATGGCACCCAATACCTCCCTGCTTGGCCCTCAGCATCAAGGGTCGGATTGGGGATAAGTCCCTGCGGCATACTAGCGTCATGTCCAGGGGGTATACTTGTACATCATGCTGCCTCATGCTACAGAAACAGGAGATAGTCTCTTGCCCTGTGGGCCACATGGCTCTGCACGGCTTACTTACTAGTTACAGGCTCATAACGTGCTAATAATTATGACCCCTAATTGGAACGTTCCGTCACGAGCAGTTAATTTGTTAAGCGAAGAGATTTGGTGTAGATGGACAAAAGGAGGGGAACAAGTATGTGGACAACAGAGTAAGTGGTTAAAAAAAAGAACAAGCTAGAGATGAGAATAGAATGAAAAGAGAAGAGACCAGGTAGGTAGGTAAGACAGAGAACAAGGATTAATAGTTCAGTACGGGGCCGACCACAGGGAACAAAGAGCAGGAGTAGCATGGTAAGCAAACCTGAGGGAGAAAGGGGCTTTCAAAGTTCATTTCCTGTCCTGACAAAGTTTTAGCTGATATAGTGTGCAGTTTATATTACTTCATTGTGCGGGTATAATACTGTGCTTATGAAATACATCTAGTCAACAAACAAGTTCCATTGGGTTGCAGAGGGGCCGTGCTCGAGGGCAGAGATGCTGCAGAAAAACAAATCAATGAAGGTTAGCTGGCCAATTTGCGTCGTCACAAAAAGCCAAAATCGGCCATTCCTCGGGCGTAGCTTATTGTGCAATGTCTGACATCTCCCTACCGGCCACATATATATTATAGGTGTCCCCCGTGGCACAATCGTTACTGGTGATTGGTGAAAGGGTCTGCTCAGCTTGCTTGTGTTTGGTACATTTTGCAGTGTGATGCCACATTATTGCTATCCGTTGTCAGATTAAGGCATCTTTTTTATGTTGTTGCCCCCTCTAACCCCCCCCCCCCCCCCACACCCCTACAGGCTGGGATTTGTACTTCAAATGTACAATAACAACCTAGCAGGTTGCTCTCCAAACTGAAGGGAAAGGGGTGCACTACTACGTGACTAACACCATGAACCTTGAATTTAATTTATCTGTATCTTATCTATCTTGGTTTGACTCCTGACGATTATTCTTATATGTGCTTCACTCGATTATACTGCCAAGGCTTCTGCGATACCTACAGTATATTATTTCCCCCCATGGGAATCAATAAATGTTCATCCTATTTAATCTTATGAAAAGGTATGGCCAGACACTGGTGAAGTATGAGCGAGCACAGAAAGAGGCCATAGTGAAACAAAGAATTGTATTTACCAATTTAAATCCTCTATACTTGCTTGCTACTACATGACACACTCTTTTGTCCACCTCTACACCAAATCTCATCACCAAAAAGAACAAGATCATAAGTTCATAAAACGTCATGTAGATCTGCTATTTTTGGACCAAATGCTCCCCCAGAATAGGGATCCTAGGCTTAAGCCTATAGGGTTCAATGTCGTTAAAAACACAAGACAGGGAGGGTTTAATAATGGCATGGCTTCACTGTGCAATCTATGGATAACAAAGCTAGTACAGAAAGTGTGCAGTTTGTGAATGAAGCACCAAATAAAAGTCTCAATCTGCGATTTGCAAAACATTGCAAAAGATGACGCTCACACTAGCGCTCTGTTTCCTAAAGACAATGAACCCATTTTTATGTTTTGGTATTATCACTATTATAGATTTTCCTTTAACCAAGTGGTGTTTTACCCCCTCAGGCCGGGAACCCATTTTTGGGTTCTGTACAGTATGTACAGTATTCAAAAATGTAACATTTTTGATGCTGCTATATAAATATTTGAAGTTTTTCAGAAACCTTAGGTCAGGATTTAGAGGCGTTTTTAGAATCGGCCTCAGGCCTAAATGGGTTAAACCTTAAACCACTGCTCCGATGCGTAGTAGTGAGCTTGTAGAGGAGTCTATTTTTCGGTTCTTGACACCGGCATGCAACTATGTACAATATAAACTCTAAATCATCCTCTCAGGAGAAAGCCAAGAGTTTGTTCGCTATGAGAGAATGTTGGGCTGACATGTTTGGACTGGAATCCAAATGACTTTGGGGCGGGCTCTAATCCATGTGTGTTAATGTGCTGACATGAGCCTAGCAGCATGAGATGAGTTATGATCTTGCATTGCAGTGACAGCTGAGTAGTGATATGCATGATATCTGGAACAATGCCTACACATCGATGACTCACTAAGTGAGCTCAGAATCAACTTTGTTGTCACATCACGCAAACACAGGTGTGTGTGGGTGGAATTGTTCTGTGTGAGTCTCAGACTTTGCAGTTAAAGGAGGAGTTAAGAAGAGGGTTACAAAGTCAAATCAAATATACAAAGTCCAATAAGGACCGTGCATGTTTAATACATTAGCAATGGAGGGACTATGGGAGGCAGAACTGCTTCTCGTTTAGGGTGGAAAACATAGAAAGCATATTAAAATAGAAAGAATATAACTAAATGCTCTCTTTCACCTTTTTACATTGGACTTCAGTGACATGCACATATTCTTAACAATGCCTACATATCACCAATGATGAGCTACAGTAAAGATGCTAACGTGTTCCTCAGCTGTGACTGTCTGGCATAGCAGCGTCAGCTAATCTGTCATTGGTGCATACTGTACCAAACATACAGACCATATCGTTGCTGCCTGCTTGCTTCACCATAAAAGAGTGTCGTACAAAAGCTTATAGATCGACTAGTCCAGCTACTTATCTATATATATTTTTAATATAATAATGAAAAAGGTTTTCACCCGACAGCGTCGATATCATATTATTATTGATGTTGTGATGGACATGTTGTGAGCTTGTAGATCTGCTATTTTCACAATTATTTATCTGTGGAACCGAATCAAACCAAAATGTAATGCCTCAACGCCATACATTCCAAGTTGTGCTTGTCACGGGTCCCCAGTTAAAAATGCCCCGCCAAAATGTATTTTTTGGGGGGAACTGCTGCTGTACAGGAGGCAGGAGCTGCTCTTTCTCTGTCTCTCCAGCCACTCTGGGAGGACAGTTGGTTATTTGTGGAAAGAGCAGACGCAGTGGAAATACACACAGTCTGACCCCAACACAGCCAGCCAATCACTGGACAAGGCACAAGAGATTTGCCAAAAAGCAAATAACGTACACGCATGCAAACAAAGGGGTCACGTGTCCACGCACGCACGCCTGCACGCACGCACGCACACACACACAAATATGTTGCAATAAAAATGTGAGTTTGTCACAAAAGCCTAAGGCCAACATCTGGACTTGTCGGACACAGTATAGTTGAATATGTTGCAATAGAAATGTGTGTTTGTCACAAAACCCCAAGGCCAACACCTGGACTTGTCGGCACCACCACTGCTCTAGGCCAGTGGTTCTCAACCTACAGGATTTGACAGTGGGGTGACAGATGAAAGCAATCAACAAACGATACTATGAAAACTGGTCATATATCAGATATAAGAAGGAGGCAACCCCATTGTGGAAATATTTTTCTGTGGAACTGAGTCAAACTGAATGTAATGCCTCAACTCCTACATTCCAAGTGCTTATCAGGGTGTAGGGTCCACAGTTCAAATATGATTCTTTCTGTGGGTCACGGCCTGAAAAGGTGGAGTTCGGTGGAGTCCGAACTCAACCAACTCTGGCTCTACACTGCAATCCTTCCCCTGAACCCTCTATATGCAATTACGCAGCACGCCACGCATGGCCAGTCAGTCGCACACACTCATGAATGCGCATGCGGCCCTGTCTGACTTATGCAGACCCGACGCAGTCAGTCACACACAGGCCAGGGGTGCTCAGTCACATTTTAAAAAGCTCCGAATTTGGAAGCCAAGGTTCCACGGTGCAAAAGAATGCAGAGAATGACAGGATATGGGAGATGGAGGGAGGAGGGGTGAGGGGGTGGGATGCCATGCCTCAGTGTTGCACTCCCATTGAGACGTGAGATAGGCACAGTCAATGCCCCCCCCCCCCCCCCCCCCGCCCGTCTAACTGTTATCCAGGAATGTTGAACCGCTGCCAGATTAAATTCATCACCCCCCCACCCCCCTGAGGGCAGCTTTGTGTCGGCTCCAGCAGAACAGTCTTCATAGCAGCACAGATCCCACTAATCCGATCCCACTTTTTTTTTTGCCAGGATAGTGGAAATTATTATTATTCAGGTCATTGCAAGACTGACAAGAGATTTATTTTGTATTATTATTATTATTTCTGCCATTTATATCATCCCCGTCCGTCTCCAGTGATAAACTGATAAACGGCAAGCAATGAATCAATTCAAATCGATTAAAATCAATTACTAAATTAGTAGACAACTAACTCAATTCTCAATTTCTCACTGCATGTATTTCTGCATTTCCCTCAAGTGTAATGCTAGCACTTTTAACTGCTGCGACAGCACCACCACACAGTACACACACCGAGGAACAGATGGCATAAAAACATATATATATATTTCACAACACAAGCAGCCCTGTTAGATGGGCAACATCTGTGGCTTGAGTATAGGCACTTTAGATGTTGAATTTGCACATCATGTATGGATTAGTATGCCTATTAAACACAGTGGATAAGGATATTGGGGGATGGCCGATAAAGACTGACAGAGATACAGAGATAATACAAATGTCAGGAGGAGAGGGGCCCGGGGGTACTTTGTATACACGAGTGGCTGATTCTGGTCTCCTTGCGGGATGTTGTGTTGTGATGTGGGGGGGGGGGGGGGGGGGGGCATGGAGGAGACCCCCGTCACAAAGATAAGGCCTTCGACAAGCACCTGTTTCCTTTCCTTTCCTTTTCCTTTCTCTGCACAGTGGCAGGAAATCCCAGCATGCTGAAATGAAGGAGATCGTGTCCTGCCTCACCTCCAGCTAATGTCTGGCTGCTCCACTTTATAAAGACCTGTTGAAGACCTGAGGCCCATTCTAAAAATGTCTTCTAAATCCTAAAGGTTTTCTGAAAAAAACGTATGTTGATCAATGCGTGCTCAAAACTATGTCAAGGACCCCCAGAATTATTTATGTACCCACCCACCCCCCCCCCCCCCCATATCAAAATATTTTGTTCCAGGGACCCTCAGAAGCAAAGATTTGATTGAAAAATGTTTGCTTTAAAAATTATATATAAAGATTTGCACAGATTTCCAAGAATGTTTGAATAGGAAATCTAAAATGACACAGATGCTTTCCCGGTTCTAATGGGTTAAACTACAACTTTGTTCACTGGTGGTGACCTGCATTCTGGGTTAAAATGCTGAAAATGTCCTGGGGACATAGTACAGCACTTGAGAGGCAAATAAACAACAAACTAAACTAACTGATCAACTAGAAATCCCACATCAAGGTTGTAAAACGTCTACTGTCCAAGTGGACGTTTTTTATTTTGTGCCAAACTGTAATGAGATTCCCTTATGGTGTTCCTGAAACATTGTGTTTGTTCAGAAGGCTGTGATGGACATACGGACAGACAGACAGACGGAAGGACAGACATACAGTATATACAGATGGGCGGATGGATGAACAATCAGGAAACATAATGCCTCCCGGCCATGGATGTTGAGACATGAAAGGACTGTTCCCAAGAACCAAATATAGCAATGTTCTGTTCTCACCCGCATAGAGCTGCCATATTTAATAAAATCCTGAAAGTGCCATGCCTCTTATAAATAGAGCCCAACGGAGGCCAGAGTTTTGGGCTTAAAGCCAAACTTCAATTGTGGACACGGACAGTCCTTGATCACCGATACTGATGTTTGACTGGTATTTTGGCAAAATGGTCTAGTTTATAATTGAAAACATTTAACCTCTACGTAAACAAATAATACAAGATAAACACCAATGAATGTATATTTATTTTACACACATACTCCCTACTCCTTCTATACAAATATTCTTAAAAATAGCCAATCTAGGATCTAGTCGCATAATTACTGAGACATATCAATTTGTCTCTGATCTTGCTGCTTTACTAGGACCCCCCTGGGCCACTTTGAAAAGCACTGGTGTGGAAGGATAGGGATGTTGAATAAAGGATCGACATAATCAATAATTGCACTAGTAGTGACGCTCCCCACTGGCAGCTTTGTTCTTTGTGTTTGACTAATTCCTCCAGCTTCCATTTAATTGCTTGTGTAATCTATAGCGTAAACCTCCCTCTCTGCAGTGAACTGTGGAGGCGGGTCTGGCAGTGGCACGGGGGTGCAACTTTTTAGACAAATTGTCTTCATTAGGCCCCGTCCTCATTGGTGAATGTTGGGACGACACTCTTTAGAGACTCGAGGCAACTTTTCACCATCTGTTGTTATTCAGGTGGCGAAACGTGCACCAAGGTAGACACGGTGGAAGGTTTTCATATCGTTGCTGTCGGGCAGAAACCTCCAATGTCCATATTAACTAACTATTTGTGTTTTTTGGGGGGTAAATGAATGCCCCTGCCCTACTCGATCATACCACAGATCAGACAAAAGCATCCAAGGTGGCAGATCCACAAGCTCGACATCCGTTGGGAACTCGTTTAGCTTTTGAATCCTGAAAAGCAACAGTTTTGGACACATGTTTCCTCCTGATGAATCTTCTAACATCTTACAAAGTGAGTTGTGCTCTTAATTAATTTCTGATGGGCCTAAGGCTTAAAGCAGTGGTAACCAACCTTTTCAAGCCCAAGAGCCCATTTTATTCCCAATTGTAAGCCAAGATCTACCACTAAAACGTGTTCGAAAAAACACTTGTTTTTTTGCTATTTCTGACAGGCTCAATGCATGTGCACACATCCACACAAAGACTAAAGCTTAAATTAGAATAAAAACTTATAGTAAGTTATATTATCAATGTCAAATAATAGACAAAAAAGACAAATGTATTAGAAAAAAAAAATATTAGGACAAAAATACAAATAAACTTCTTTGTTGAGTTTCTTTTAAATAAAACAAAATGCAAAGGACATGAATTGCACAATATTTTGTTTCTCATTTCAATGAATATTCACATTGGCAGATGTTCAAATGACATAGGCATAACATGACCATATATATTTGCACAGATATGGTGACATACTCTCAGGGTCAGCCCACCTTTAATGAGACTGCTGTGACTGCACTTTATCTGCAAGCGTTTTGAAATCTGGTTCATATTTAGTGATTGCCAGTCTGAGGGTGTCATTAAGATGTGAGTCAGTCATACGAGTTCATGATAGCGTCCCCGACACGTTGAATACTAAACTTATTTGTAAAGTTCAACTTTTAACCAAACGTGGGAGAAACACTGTGCACGGCTGCACGCACAAATAAAGAGTGCACTCGCGCACGCACATGACGGATTATTATCGATCAAAACAATCCTTAGCGTCGCTTACAAAAGCATGTGTTGCACAGCATGAATGATAAGTAATCACCGACCTGGCTGGATAAATATCAGTGGTCCATATCCATTGTGTGACCTGCTTAACGAGCAACGGTAGGCAGCCGAGTAAGTTAACAGCTTAGTAAATTAATAGTCTACTGTGTGTCAGATGTTCTGTCTGAATTAGTCAAAGCCAAGGAGAATGTTACAATTTAATTCACAATCGAGCATCTTGCCCTGCATCGAATATCCCATGATAGAACAGCAGGATAAAAACGGATAGTCTGTCTATCATCCATGCATCCATGAGCTAAGCGTCAAGCCCTGTCTAGGACCCACTTCCTTCAAAACTGTGGCTTTCTTGTTCCAATAGTTAGAATCTTCAACTCTCACTGTGTCATGTTTTGACAGCGGCACTAAACATTTTGACACTTTGTCATAGTGATATTTATCCAGCCAGGTCGGTGATTACTTATCATTCATGCTGTGCAACACATGCTTTTGTAAGCGACGCTAAGGATTTTTTTGATCGATAATAATCCGTCATGTGCGTGCGCGAGTGCCGAGTGCACTCTTTATTTGTGCGTGCAGCCGTGCACAGTGTTTCTCCCATGTTTGGTTAAAAGTTGGCGTTCGAACTTTACACATAAGTTTAGTATTCAACGTGTCGGGGACGCTATCATGCTGCGTTCACTCTGACGCTCTGCGCTGCCTGCGAGGGAACAACACAACAGACACACAACGGACACAGCACATGAGCACAGAGTGCTAAAAGGGGGAGGGCCGAGGGCGGTGCGGTGGAAGCAAGGGGTACAGATCTTCAAGCTAAAATGCATCGAGCCTCTACACATTGTTAGCTTGTAGATCTGCTCTTTTTTGCGAACGACATTCTGCTGTGTATTGGCAGTGATGGCTGGCTGCCCGTCAGTCTGACACTTCGGGTTCGACTTGAAAGGTTCCAGCGAGCTACTGGTAGCTCACGAACCCCTGGTTGGTTACCCCTGGCTTAAAGGGATATTTCACTTTCAAACATGTCTGGGGTCATTTTAAGGTCTACTGTGGCTGTTGTGAGCATCCTCGACACACCCCCTTCCTATATAAACCCATTGTAACTTCAAACTCCATTTCAACCATCATGTTATATTATTTGAAAACAAACTAATATTGTCCTTCTACTGCCATGTTTTTCAATAACCTTTTTCATTTACTTATTTTTTTCATTTTCCAAAACAAATACTAAAAAATAAATTAAAAACGTAATTGAAAAAAAGAAAACGCCCCCAGGGACGTGTCTTTTCAATTAGTCTAACATGGTTAAAATGATTGAAGTTAAAATGAGTGTCTGATAAAATAAAATCAAGCAACTAAAAACTAAAAAATCTGAATCAAGCAACAAAAAAAACTGGTGTGCTGCACAAAAGCCAGCAGAGTAGACTTTAAAATTTGACCCCAAACATGTTTGAAAGTTTAGAAGTCATACAACATTCAAGACAAAGATGATTTTTGTTTTGTTTTGTTTTAGATAATAATAGTAGTTGTACAGAGAGACTGCTGTGAGACAGAACAGAGACTGCATGGCATAATTAGTGCGTTTTACAACGGCTTTAGGCCACACGCAGGAGAAATTATATGCTGTGCTGTTATTCTAAAATGTCAGCTGGGTATTATGGAAGAGGTTATGGAATTTTGTGTGTGTGTGTGTGTGTGTGTGTGTGTGTGTGTGTGTGTGTGTGTGTGTGTGCGTGCGTGCGCTATGCGTGTATGAATGCCCACATGGCTTAGTTAAATGCCAGAGAGATTGCTTCACCAGCTTAGCAATCAGCATGGTGAAACCCGGCATCGTCCCCCCTACTGTATAAATCATCCTCTTGTCAAAATGTGAAAGCAACTCCTGCAGATGCACTTCAGGCTGATATGGTGCGGGGGGAGATCAGAATATAGGGCCCACATATCAGTCTGCCCAATACCGCGACCATTGTTTGACTTTTACTTTTAGTGGTGCTAACCACTCCTACACGCAGCAATGTGTGTATGTCTCTGTGTCTTGTCTGTATGTCTAAGTGCCACTGTTGCACACACACACACACACACACACACACACACACACACACACACACACACAAACACGCACACGCACCAAGTATTCTAAGGTCTACAAGCTCACCCTGCAAGTACAGTACAGTATACGGTACGGTACGGTACGGTACGGTACAGTACAGTACAGTACAGTACAGTACAGTACAGTACAGTACAGTACAGTACAGTACAGTACAGTAGTACCACTCACTTCAGATGTGTCTGATTTGTTTACAATGTCGGCATCTCCAATTATGCAGCCGATGTGTCCTGCATCCCCATCCTGGGCAGGTCATTATATACAGTAGCTTGAGGAACCGAATAGAACATGGCACCATTTCTACATTGAACTCAATGGACGCAGACGCCCTGTTCTTTTCTGTTGCCCTATTACTTTGAATGGTGTCTACGTTCCTGATTGGGAAAGTGAACACCATTTCCCTCTACACAGAATATCTTCATAAAAAAAATCCAATGTACAAGCTCACAATGCGTCGCATTGTAGATCTGCTATATTCGCTGAACGCTCGCCCCCAGAATAGGGACACTGGGAACAATAAAGTTCAATTCAAGTGATCTTTTTAATATTATTATTATTATCTAGAACTAGAAGTTATTTGTGTTTATTTTCATAGATTTAAATGTTTTAAGTTAAATGTTTTCAGTCAAAAGATTGTTAAAATCGGCAGTCTGGGAAATCCGTATGGAACCTGGCATGGGTCAGACTCTAGAGATCACACGTGTGTCTTAGTTTGCACAGGTGGAGACGTTCTCAGCCCGACCCCTTTCTCGCCTCCACACGAGAACCACCATGAAAAACAACAATCTCAATGTGAGTGGGAAACAAATATGCTTTTGTTGTCATGAACACCTGGCAGAGTAAAACGCACGGCTCTGCCTTCCACCCGCGGCTTCAATCTCTCTCCTATTATTTCTCAGACCCATCATCATTTCCATCTCGGTTTTGTCCTGCCAGGCTCCTTTCCCATCTGCCTCACTTACACTATATCTCAATCAAACCCGTGGGCTTTGGCAATTTCTTTCCTCTTAACCTGTTTTCTGGTGATGGGGAGGGTTTCTGCCCACGCTGGTGGCTTTCTATAACCTAGTCAACAATGCCATGCCTGCCCACTATACCTCCCCCCCTGGTCAAAACCCCAGGAGACGTTATGGCATCATGGTATATCCTACTACTGTCGAGTGTTGATTTTGACAGCAAATTTAGATTTCGTTTTAGTCATAGTCATAATAATTTAGTATTATTTGAAAGGTTGTAGTATTTTCTAGCTTTAGTCGACTAAATATCACAAGATTGTAGTCGACTGAAAACAAATATTGACATGCTTTAATGGCATCGTAATGCCTGATTTTACAGGCAGTTTACAGTTTGGTTGCATGCAGAAAATAACCTACTTGTAAATCTGCTATTTTCAGAGTGCAACACCCAAGAGCAACCAAGCATAAAATGTTAGTTCTACTGGATATCTTCCCCACTAGTCACTCTGTGACATTTTAGTCTAGTTTTTATTTGTTGACAAAATTGTCAATATATTTAGTCTTAGTTTTAGTCATCATAGCTTAGTTTTTATTTAGTTTTCATGAGTGAAAAAAAAGGTAGTCGACCAACATTATTCGTCATAGTTTTAGTCCACAAAATTAACATTGTCCGAAAGCATGGAGCTGTGGCGGGAGACACTTATGATGACATTATGGATACTACCGTCATCCACATTCAGCATGAACCCTCTACCTTCAGTACCAGTCACTGCTATGAACCCTCTACCTTCAGTACCAGTCACTGCTATGAACCCTCTACCTTCAGTACCAGTCACTGCATGAACCCTCTACCTTCAGTACCAGTCACTGCATGAACCCTCTACCTTCAGTACCAGTCACTGCATGAACCCTCTACCTTCAGTACCAGTCACTGCATGAACCCTCTACCTTCAGTACCAGTCACTGCATGAACCCTCTACCTTCAGTACCAGTCACTGCATGAACCCTCTACCTTCAGTACCAGTCACTGCATGAACCCTCTACCTTCAGTACCAGTCACTGCATGAACCCTCTACCTTCAGTACCAGTCACTGCATGAACCCTCTACCTTCAGTACCAGTCACTGCTATGAACCCTCTACCTTCAGTACCAGTCACTGCATGAACCCTCTACCTTCAGTACCAGTCACTGCATGAACCCTCTACCTTCAGTACCAGTCACTGCATGAACCCTCTACCTTCAGTACCAGTCACTGTATGAACCCTCTACCTTCAGTACCAGTCACTGCATGAACCCTCTACCTTCAGTACCAGTCACTGCATGAACCCTCTAGCTTCAGTACCAGTCACTGCTATGAACCCTCTACCTTCAGTACCAGTCACTGTATGAACCCTCTACCTTCAGTACCAGTCACTGCATGAACCCTCTACCTTCAGTACCAGTCACTGCATGAACCCTCTAGCTTCAGTACCAGTCACTGCATGAACCCTCTACCTTCAGTACCAGTCACTGCATGAACCCTCTAGCTTCAGTACCAGTCACTGCATGAACCCTCTACCTTCAGTACCAGTCACTGCATGAACCCTCTAGCTTCAGTACCAGTCACTGCATGAACCCTCTACCTTCAGTACCAGTCACTGCATGAACCCTCTAGCTTCAGTACCAGTCACTGCATGAACCCTCTACCTTCAGTACCAGGCAGTCACTGCATGAACCCTCTAGCTTCAGTACCAGTCACTGCATGAACCCTCTAGCTTCAGTACCAGTCACTGCATGAAAAGGAGGATAAACATGTATCCATGGGAGAAGCATTTCCCCAGTCAACCTAAATGTTGAGTGGAAGACTGTGAATGAGTACACGGGAAAACACATCTCACCTGGAAACGTGTATTATCTACAGTTTAAATAAATGTGTCTCCCTTGACTTATTTGACTCTTTTGGCAAATTTGGTATTTGGAAATGTGCAGATACCCATAACATTATACTGTATGTTTTTTGTTTACTGTTGAGTGAGAAAACAACGTTACACATTAAGTGTAAAATAATTTGGGGACCTCCCTGGGGGTCCCGACCTCCAGTTTGGGAACCTCTGTTCTATAGGAGCCAGCATTGTGTGAGAAAAACAGCACAACATACACAAACAAGCAGAATCTCTGGGGAAGAAAAGAGAGACATGTTGCATTGTCAGCACTTGGACACACCCAGCGACTTAGCCATTTAAATTATATGTATGTGTACTTGGTAGATCAGGGTTATTTGTGTTTTATTATTTATTTGTTGCGTGGATATGAGTTCTCAAATAGAAACATATCAATATGTGTTGTTCAAATAGATTTGAACATTTTTTAAGTTTTTACTAAATATCGGTCAAGACATCTGTAATAGTTGGACTAGGAGGACTCTTCAAAATCGGGTTCGGACCCACAAAAACCATTGAGTGATCAGGGCAACCACTGTGTGTGGAACAATCGTGAGCTTGTAGATCGGTTATTTTAGACGAATGTGCATCTATTCACCCCCATTATGACATGACCAGAATAGCATCGCTATTCTGCATGTCGTTAGGAACAATCTGGGGGGACGGACACGGCGGAAGGAGAAGAAGCCCTTGGGGAATGTGGTAGTGAGGGAAAAAAATAGCAGAGAGCTGTGTTAAGAAGAAATGACAAAGAGCAGAGCTCTAATCACACATTAATCACCCCAGAGGCCCTCTCAGTCTCCAGCTTTGAAAGTCATCCCCCCAGAAATAGGATGTCATTATAACTCCTAAGTCCTTATCAAGCCTGAGTGATCTGGCTGGAAATTATTCAAACGCTGATCAGACGAGGGTCTCTGAAGGAGATTATGTGATTGCTTTGAAACTCGTTTTCCAAAAAGTGCAATTAATAATAGTTTGTAAAAAATAAATGAAAAATACATAACATAAATATTTGACGGAATCTACAGATCCTTTGCAGAATCATAATCTGTTATCCTCGAGTCTTGGTGTTGTGTGGAGAAATAGTAGATCTATGCTATTTTCGCAGTTTTTGAGGGGCGCTAGCCCCTCATTGTGTTAACTTAGAACAAACATTAAATGCCAATTGACAATGAATGGCCAGCCAACGAAGGTGAGGACGCAAATTGTGATTGGCCGGAATGAGATGATGTATACTGTATAGACCCTCATTTGTGTCTGACCGTATGAGCACGGAATGGTCGGAATGTGCTCAGCTGATTGGCTGAGCACGGAACGTGATGTATGATGATAACACACTCACTTCACACAAGTGTGATTTTGAGGGGTGCTAGCCCCTCCTATGACCAGTCTTTGTGTGTGTACCACGGAAATTATTTGGGGCCCTATTTCCATCAATGCTAAAGCCCTTATGCCTAAACTTCTTTGCCTTTTTTTTTTTAACTATTTTTGAATAGTTCAAATAGCCAATCTACAATCTCACAACTGCTAGTTGAACAATTTTAATGTTTTTAAAAATAGTTTAAAAAAATCACACCTTCATCTTAAATGTTTGTGTTACGCTATGTTTGTGTACACAAACACTCAAAATTGTCCATTCATTGTCAATGGCATTTCATGATTGTGTTAGGACAAAGTTTGTGTTTACACACAGACTAAAAGCTGGACATAGGCCCCTCAAAAAGGCAAAGACGTTTAGGGATAAGGGGTTTAGCACTGACGAAAATAGGGCCCTCGATTGGCTGAGCACGGAATGTGAGGTATGACGATGTATGATAAGAGCGCCCCTCACACAAGTGTGATTTTTTCTTTACAAATGGGAGGAGTGGAGAAAACAGTCTTTGCTCACTTAAAAATAGGTCATGGCAGGATTTAGTGTTAATCCAGTAGAGGTTCTTGTATTATAGATTTTTCCCTAACCTTTTTTTAACCCTTACTAATAGGACTGGGCAATGACTTCAAATCAATATCACGATTAGTTCATACTTTTGCCTTGATTACAATTAGTTATTCAAGAACAATAGTGAAAATAGAAGATCTACAAGCCCAGCTTGTAGTAGATCTGCTATTTTCCGCTATTATTTATTAAGGCTAATCGATTTAGCTGATAAAAAAATCTTTGTGTGAAGTGAGGGGCGCCCAATGTGGCTGTCACATGGCATCACTGCTTAAAGCAAACATCAAAAGTCCATAGACTTGGCTGCCACATCATGTCATGATGAGTGGGGTCCTGTTTTGGGGGGGGGGGGACATGGTTAAAGACAAACATTAAAAGTCCATAGACTTGAATGCCATACATTTCTGAAAGCCAGACATCGGAAGGGATAGCACGCCTCTTCTACCGTGAGGCTGATTTGGAAAAAAATGCGTGGCATGTCATTCTCGGCCTAGTGGATATGTGCGTGCATAATTTCACAGAAATTGCACACTGCGTTTGTGATTTGTGGCACCAATCATGTGAGCTTTGGAAGCCAATCTTAGCCAATCAGGATGGAAGATGGGAAATGGTGCAGATCCGTGTTGATCACATGACGGAGATAGTGTATACCAAATTGTGTGATGTATGGATAAAATGTGTACGAGTAATCTACAGAAATATGTTTTGCCTAAATCGGCCTGATGGTGGCGCTATAACAGGTTGTTGAGGAATATTTGGGGCAGAGGTTCATCGTTGGCATCCAGGTGTGTGTGTAAAGTTTGGCATGGATCGGGCCAACGGTGCCGGAGATTAGCAGGTAACGAACGGAGGGAAGGAAGGACGGAGGGACACACACGGACGGAGTGCAAAACATGCTCTCCCCATGTGCCTTCGGCCTGGTGGAGAAGACAAATAGTATGGGCTAGCGGCCGTAAAAAAAAGCTTCTTGATTATTCAATGAAACCGCATGAGCAAGATTAAGTCTGTTTATTGGTTCTAAATGTTGATTTGGATATATTTTCGGTGACTCTGGACTGGTGAACAGCTATGTACTTAGGGACCTATTATTTTATCAGTGCTCACATTGTAAACTATAATAATTGTCACAGTCTGGAGCCTAACTGATCCTCAGCATAACCTGCCGAGACACAACTTGTGAACAAAAAGGTCAATGTAAATGTTCAGAGACAACTCAGTTCAAAAGAAAAGGTTACAGTAAAGTTAAACCAAAACACAAAGCCCAGAGGGTGAATCCATAATATCAAACACTCAAAAGAACAAAAAGGCTAAAAGAAAAATCGATGACAAAAATCCATCTGGACGTAGTGTCAAAAGAAGGTCAGTGTCCAAAGGCAGCAATCAAAGTAAAGGCCAGTCATTCACCATGTCCGTTCAGAGACTATCACACACACACACACACACACACACACACACACACACACACACACACAGTCACACACACACACACACACACGTGAGCCTGAAGAAACAGCTGTCGTACATCCGTTGCATCATCAAAGATTCAGTCCTGGCCATCCAATCAAGGCAGTGTCACTCAAAGTCACAGGTGTGGACGTTAAAAAGGAGGTGTACAAATGCAAGGAAGAAAATGGTCACTAGAAAGCTAAAGTCCATAACTAGAAGTCCTCAAACTATGGCAATCGGTCAATAGATCAAGGTGTAACAAAGTAGTATACACCTTGTGCCCGATCAATTTAATCCATTACCAAAATCTGTGTTGATTCGTTGATATAAAACAAAATATTTAAAATAACCTTTATTAATCAAAAAAATAATAGATACTAATCAAAGAAACAAACAAATGATAGTTGAAGCCCTACAAAAAGAATGCATTTTTTGTAAAGCTAGTCTTTAGGAAACGGGGATTAAAGAAAAAAAGTAAGTTTGAGCAATCCAAATACTATTTAACCTTAAAAAAAGATTTTCTATTTTCTATTTCTATTATTAGTAGAGCCTTACTATTGACAGCCAAATGGTGCAGAGCAGCAGTGGTAAATAAAGTTACAAGGCAAGAGGAAGACATGCAGTATGCCTTCAGCCTTCAGAACCTAAACCAGTATGCACCTAAACAAACACATTAGGAACCTTTTATAGAAGTTTGTTTTACCTATAGGCCTACTGTTTTTTTAATCTATTCACTTCTAAATTTGATACACAGAACATAAGCAGGATTTAGGCTCTTGGGAGTTTTCTGCACCGTATTACTCCTACTGAATGACCTTTACTATGACAAAACCATGAGATTTACGACCCTAAATGCCCCTATATATTATTTCCACTAACAATAAACAGCTCACATGCTCCGTGGTTGTAAACATTACAGCATACATTTAGATAAATTAAAAAACGTGAGGGGCACTCTTATCATCATACATCACATTCTGTGCTCAGCCTTTCAAATCATTTCACATTTGGTACAGACACACAAAGCTGGTCATAGGAGGGGCTAGCGCCCCTCAAAAATGCACTGTTCATGGTCAGGAATCAGGACCTAGCCTACTAGTAGGATACATGGAGTTATCCATAATTGATTTCTAACTTCTGTATCCTGACGACCTTACAGTAAACTTCAATCTGTGCTGAATTGGAGTCTCGATAGACAGGGAAATATGTGATGACAGCTTACTTGGCTCTTAACTGATCTCATACGGGAAACATGGACAGAGAGCAGAGGGGAATGACATGCAGCAAATGTTCCGGTCGGCCAAATCAGGTATTGGAGCCCATATGGTTAAGCACTCTAACCATTCATCAATTTAGTAGCCTGGGCTTGCTGTTTCTTTTTTATTCGTTTCTCCTTTAATAAACGGGCTCGCTTTTTCTGGCGGGCTCGCTGCTGCTTGGTAGTCATGCCTGCCAGTTCCCACCTGATGTTGTGTGGAAGTCCCGATTGGTCTAGTCCGTACTGATTGACCACTAGCTTGCATAAGGTCTTCAAAGTGGGACTTAAGTCTAAGATATACACATCGTCCACCTCACCGTGGTATGTGCCTCTGGACGTGTATCCCTTGAAGAGGATGATACGATCTTCCACCATGCAACAGCACATAATCCCTGAACAAGGGCGTTTCCCCTTGGGCTTAACCTTCTGCCAGCAGAAGGTCTCTGGATTGAATTTCCACATATCATTGAAGGTTCGGTTCCTGTTGTTGTTGCCGCCGAATATGTACAGCTCTCCATTGTAGGCAAAGGCTGAATGAGCACAGCGAGCTTCTGGTAGAAGCGGTGGGGTAGGCATGCTCAGCTCCCCAATGTAGCCAAAGGCTGAATGAGCGCAGCGTGCTTCTGGAAGAAGGGGTGCGGTAGCCGTGCTCAGCCAGCAGTTGGTCTCTGTGTCAAACACCCTGATGTTGTTGTCCTGGTCCCATATGCCCCCAAATACAAACATCTTTGTCCCGATGATGGTGGCAGAGTGACGTGCGGAGGCAGGTGGCGCCGTGCCTGTGGTGTCAACCTTAGACCAGACCATTGTCGTGGTGTCCAGCTTGTAGATGAAATTAGTGCGTTTAGCCACCTGGGTAAATCCCCCATAGATGTACATGGCCTTCCGTAGGACACATGCCGAGTGGTCATAATTCCATTCTGGAATGGTCCCGGAAATCCTAGGTTTAAACCATTGGTGGGTGTCCACGTCGAACGCATACAGTGTGTTGCAGCAGCTCTCCGTGCTGTTGCCGACTCCCCCCCAGATGTAGATGACGTAACCTATCAGCACGGCCGTGTAGTAGGAACTCACAGGGGGGATCTCGGGGCGATTTCCGGTAGTCACCACCGGAGGCAGCTTCTTCCAGCGCAAGGACACTGTGTTGAAGACGGCATGCACGTCGTTGTGGACATCAGACAAGCCAAAGGAGTACACCTTGTGCCCCACCGCCAGAGCAGCGAGAGAGGTCTTGGCACCAAATACGTTGTGTCTGGCTGCCCTGGCGGTGCTCAGGTGCACCGTCCAATGCAACATTGCACACACCAGCAGATGTAACCTAAACGGATCAATAGCCTATTCCTGTTCGGTAAAAAGAACAAAAACAAATTTCGGTGCACTACACCGTATATTGGGTACAGCAGCACAAACGTCACACGATGCCCTGGCCAATCCGCAAAGCTGATGGGATTGGTTTGGCCAATCAGAGAATAATTCCTGTTGATCTAGCTTGCTGTTTCCTAAACACTGATCGGGACCCAGTTGTGGGTCACAGACACATTTTGCATCTTTCAAAGCTGTGAAGAATATAATAATATATGATATTTCAGGTTAGTGAAAATGCTCAGAATCCCTGGCAGAGGCAGAGCAGACAATGTTTTAACTCTGGTGGTTTTAAAGGGCTGAAGAGGTTAAAATGTTTTTGGTGGTATACTAACTCATTTTAATGGGGGGCCCCCTGAAATCCCCCCAATGAACCCTGGGGGTCCCAGGACTCACTTTGAGAGTCACAGATCTAGCCAGACAATGTCTAGTGACTCTAGTCTACGTATGGGAAACTGGAAAGAAGAAAGAAAATATATATATTTTTCAACTGAACCATTGGGAGTTTAATGGAGTAGTTAACACAGGATCACCCTCGGCCAAAATGAGCTGATAGCTGCATCATCATTTACTTTAAAATATTGCCGACATGGCAGATGGGTTTTTAAATCACAGAGGATCCTGGCAATTATTACAAATGACTGGATGTCCCTAGGTATTACTGGCCCTGTCCCGATAAGTCTTATAATCATGTATCACTGGCCTGGATGTCTTTCTTATATAACAATGATCCAATTTGAGTTAGGACCCGGGGAGGAGGACGGGTGGTGGGGGCATGTCTGTGGTCTATGGTCGATAGAGGTGGAGTAGATGGTGGAAGAGAGCCAGAATGTGTATCTACTTGTGGAGGATCAGAACGATGCAGATGTTTCCTGTCCCATTGTTATGAACCTAAACAGAAGCGCCAGTTATGGACCTGCAGGCGCCGGTGGTCCACACCACCTCCTTGTCCTCCGACCCCTGCTAGCCGCCGGTCCTAGCAGCAGACAGTCATTGATAAGACGGCCGCTGAAGTGACACTTTCTATTTGGGGGTACATTGATAACCGGTGTCTGCTTTGTTGAGCTGTGAGATGCACTAAAACAGTCTGTGGTTCACAAACTGTTTCCTGTCGAGGACCCACAAAATGTTTTCAAAAATAGAAGATGTACAAGCTCAAGGACCCCGAAATGTAGAGCCTATTGATGGCAATGGACCCCACCTCCAGAAGAGAATTTGTATGTTAAAATAAATTCAAAATACCTTTTCGATATCTTTATTATTATATATCTTTTTTAAATAGCAGATGTGCAAGCTCACATCGTGGCACAAGCACATACTGTGAACTTGTACCCCTGGGGGTTCCTGACCCCACTTTGAGAACCACTGGACTAA
The DNA here is from genome assembly GCF_964188405.1 of Protomyctophum parallelum. Lineage (NCBI taxonomy): Eukaryota > Metazoa > Chordata > Actinopteri > Myctophiformes > Myctophidae > Protomyctophum > Protomyctophum parallelum. Next base: position 28,861,205 of record NC_139707.1, read on the forward strand.
AACCCTGTATGGCCTAAAGCAGTAAGGTGTGCTTATTCAATTAAAATTAAAAGAGGTCCAGTCACACACATTTCCTGTCTGAAATATCATAATGTATAGCCTACTTGAGGTGATTTAGAGGTTTGTGTTGCAGTTGCGGCATGCATATGAAATTATATAAGCAATGCACTTTTCTTCAGGCAAACACACTAAACAAGAATAATAAATAAGCAGCCTAATCATAAACATAGCACAATAAGCTTTTTAGAGTAACGACTGAATACTCAGAATAAACTGAAAAAGTGTCTAGTCTAGATATGACAATGTGCTTGGTTAGAAAAAAAACTATCATAACAGCTTTAACTATTAAGTCCTATATTTTTGAAACAATATTATGAATAGTGAAACATTTGAGCAGTTTTTGCCAAAAATAGCCAAACTACAATACATATACATGGAGTTAGACAGGAACGCCCACAAACACATGCGGTTTTAGCCTGGGGTAAAATATTTTGTTTGGCTCCATTACAAAGCAACGAGCGACAATGCCGAAGGGCTGCTGTGTTACATTTTGCACAACGAATAAATAAAATCCGTAATTAAAGTTTATACATTTGCCATCAAAAGCAACAGAACCCATTAGAAGGACAAAATGGCTGCAAGCCAAGCCATCCGCAGAGAGGATGAAATTGGCAGGCTGTGGAACCCTAGTACAGAAAATGTTTACGTCTGCAGTCTCTATGCAAGGCAGAGGCGTCCACCCCCCTGAGTCCAAGTTAGGCTAGACCGCATACCTAAAAATGTATGTATGTATGTATGTATGAATATATATAAAAAAGGTGTCCATATTAAGACATGAATCAATTTAGTCTGTGCATCAGACTTAGCTCTTGTTGAGGTGGTAATAATAATAGCTAGCCAAGAGGTGGTGGTTAGGTTACACAGGTCCAGGACCACAAAAAGACAAGCATAAAAGGACATAACACCACAAGCAAAGCCATATGGCTAAATACAAACAATATAAAAGCTGAAAATAAAAACTTTATTTAAATTCAAATCATCTGTCCAATCCTGAATAATGTACGGACAAACATCGATTCCGATGCTGTTTAATATACTGAGGTAGCGTGCCTTGTCCACGGGCAACAGTGACTCAATGTAGGACATCGCAATTCCTTTAAAAATGGCTATTCTATTTATATGCCCATGTGAGGGCAGCGTCACAGCTTGACGTGCGCTGTGTGTGTATAGGAGAAAGCTGACTCACAACTGTATTTGGGGTGGCCACAGTAAGCAAGTTGACGGTGCCCATAAACAAACCCGTGACCTTGTGGCCCAAAGGTGAGAACTGTACCGACTGAGCTACCTGGACACTAAAGGCAGTCTGGGAATTAGAAGGTCCAGCAAGAGATTTAACCCCCAACTGTGATAATGGACTAGATCTAGACTTAGACCAGGGAAATGCACGTGTGTCACACACATATTAGACTACTGTCTACATACTGTACAGTAGGTTAGTGCTACTTAGGTTACACCAGGGCTGTGTGTGTGTGTGTGTGTGTGTGTGTGTGTGTGTGTGTGTGTGTGTGTGTGTGTGTGTGTCAGACTATAGTCCGTAGCAGCCGAACATGGCAGGGTCAGTTGAGTTGCTCTAAATATCTCTTAGTGCAACATTTTGATTAGCGAGCTATCGGTTCCATCTGGAGAGGTCCTCCTGCACGGGCCCACTACAAGGACTCCATGTGTTACCTCCTTTAAAAAAACCCTGACAGCTGGCCTGAAGATTGGATTCTGAACGAGCATCAGTAGCTGCTGTCAAAGCGGTTTTCAGTATTTTTTTCCACCTGAAGTTGCAAATCAGTTTGTCTGTGAACTCAACATGAGGAAAAACATCTCTCACACACCCTGAATCTGTTCCTGCACTATTGGGGGGAAATGTCTCTCTCCCTGAAGGTCTTCCGTGAACACTTGCAGTTTCCTCTGGACGCAGTGGACAGCTGTAATCACACAAACTGAAATGTTCTTTGCCCCGCAGCTTTAAATTGAGTTTTTTGTAGTAGCGATTCACATTGCCACGTTTTATTGATCGGCGATCTGCAATGTCACGGCGAGCGTTTCCTGTTCCTGACCTGTCACATGTTACTTTCACTGTACACATGTGCCATGTTTAAATCTTCTCTACTACAGAACACCACTGACATGCTACTACTGTATGTGGTAAAAAGCCAGTGTCTTAGCATCAGATTTTACTACAGTGCACCATTAACTATTCCAACACCACAACATGATGAATTGAATAAATAGGACCACAATTGACCCTAGGTCTTTTTTGTGTTATTCTCCTTTTAGCCTTAATGTCTGACTGTACCACGTGCTGTTTACATGTCTGACTAATAACATATTCAAACAATCAATCAATTAATCAATCAAGTAAACACACACATGAAGGTATCTGGTATGGTTATGGTCTCGATATCTGGAAATGGTGTGAATGAGTAGGCTATGTTTTATCTCTACCAAATAGGGCTTTTTTATTATTATTATTATTCCTCAAAACCATGAATCATCCAGATGTAGGTTTGTTAGCCCTGAGCCGAGGTCATTATAATTCTTACAGACAATATAATCAGTCTAATAAAACACGACTAAGTACAGTAAGTACCTCCTACGTCTCGCTTTTACAGTCATGATTGCATAACTCCTGCATTAATCGAGAAACCAGGGCTTTCGAGGTAAGACTCAGCAGCCTGGTTAAGTCTTTAGAAACGCAGCAAATTAATATATACAGCACATTCCCCATAACCTAATTGAGGTCATTTGTAAGGATATGTGGGGCCTTAGGGCCTAACTGTTTTCATAAAGCCAGATATCACCGTGGTCTTTAATCTCAGCAGCATGCCTTCGAGGGTTACAGTAAGTAAACAGCTTTAGAGCCCCAATGTAGGCAAATTTCCTTCCGGAGAGCCTGTGATATAACAAATGGCTCAGCAGAGAAAAGGCTACATTGTTTAAAGCCGGGGCCGCTGGCTTGAGCAAGGGTATAATTACAACACGTTATACATTTAACTTCACACTGATTCCCCACACAGACAAACAAAATAGCCTACATAATTATTATAAGTCTCTCACAATTATTACATAATAACTGCATGATCGTAATTATGAAATGATCATTGTTTCCATTCATCTCTATAAAACCGGACACACAAAATAAAGCTTGCACCACGTTTTGAGCTTGTGGATGTGCTACTCTTCATGCATGTGACACTGTGGTATGATCAGGGCGTTAATGTATGACATGTTTCTGCCCGACAGCGACGATATTATGCTAACACGTACATGTTTGTGTACAAGTGTGTTTGCTTGAGGAGTGAACTAATTCACTCCCTCGAGTCCCTCCCTCTCATAAACACTGCAACAGCAGTGTGCAGGCAGACAGACAGACAGACAGACAGACAGACAGACAGACAGACACACAGACACACAGACACACAGACACACACACACACACACACACACACACACACAGCCACGTGGCTGGCTATGCAGCGCATGGGTAAATACATCCCTCAGAAACCACCTGTTCAAATATGTCACTTCACCTGCAGGGATAACAGGACACATGATTGAGGGGGGTTTAATGGGGACAAACCTTGGCTTGGACTATACAAAACCATTTTACCCTCCAAATGACAGACTGATAGAAAAGAACACATGACTGACAGGCGAGGGCAACCAAGTGACCGATTGACACGAACCCGCTGTCACTTAAGGACAAGAATAAACCAGTAGGGAAGAAAGTATACTCACATTTATACTCACAAGTATACTCAATGCTGCAATGTAGAAAAATGCTGTTACAAGTCAAAGTCTGGAATTCTAAATCTATTGGAATAAGGGTACAAAAGTAGTATTGGTATAAATATGTAGGCTACTTAAAGTGCCAAAAGTAGAACATACTCATTATGCAGAAAATAGCACATCTACAAACATGTCCCATCGTGACACGTTGTGAGCTTGTAGATCAGCTATTTTCAAATAGCAAAAGTTGAAATAGGGCTGAAGTGGTTAATGGTTTTGTAATAATACTACAAATCCCCAAAGTAACTAGTAACTAAAGTTTTCAAATAATTGTAGTAGTGGAGTATTAATTACAATACTTTCCTCTGAGATGTACCGTAGTGGAAGTAGAAGTTAAGGTATGGAAAGATTGGGAATAATCCAGCAAAGTAAAGTACCTAAAAAGTGTACTTTTTACAGTACTTAGAGTACATGTACTTAGTTACTTTGCATAACCGAGAATAACCAAGTAATTGGTAACTGGAGATGTGGCCACAAGCACGCAGAAAGACAAATGTGTGTTGAGGACATTAACCACTTCAAGCCTACATGGTTGAGCGGAGTCCCCTCAGGACTCCCTCAGTGTCTTTTCTGTTTTCTGTTGTGGAGAAAGCTTTCTCTGAAAATAGCACGTCGACAAGCTCACAGTGCGTCACAGTTCCATTGGAACCCCCTCAAGGACCCCTGGGGTTCCACCGGACCCCACTTTGAGAATCTCTGATTGAATTAATACTTCGGGTCATAACTCAGTTGATCAGCTAGGTCTAAAAGTACTTCCATAAATAAGTACAAATCACACGAGACAGAGAGAGAGTCGAGACAGAGAGAGTCGAGAGAGAGAGAGAGAGAGAGAGAGAGAGAGAGAGAGAGAGAGAGAGAGAGATATCTGGGACAGTGTGTTCGATACATTCTGTTCGGATGGCCGGAGGCTTTTGTTTTAGTTGAATAATGACAGTGAAAGGCATTGAGCCATTGGCCACTTGGCAGGGCGATGCAACATGATAGATGTAACCCTGCATCCTAGAGGAGCCCCAAGTCTTCCTGCCAAAGTCTACTGTAGTGCTGCTGTAGTGCTGCCTGCCAGTGGCTGTATATTGAAAACCTTTACAGTCAGACTCTGACGGAGCAGCTAACACGTTGAGAATGCATATATATGCATGTTATTGCCTAATAGTGTAAGGCAATCAATGGTTATGTATTCATTAATATACGAATCAAATTTAACCGAACTAGTGGATATGATGTGCTGCTCTTCACAGTTACACTTACAGTACATGTGACAGCAAGCCTGTTTAGGCCGGGTGACAGCAAGCCTGTTTAGGCCGGTTGATAGTTATAATCCTCTGTAAAATTAACTCAGAGTGTACAAATGGAACCAACACTCTGCAGACCTGTAAGGGTCCATTTTATTCCTAAATACGGTATAGACACAGGATAGACAGTGGTCCTCATTCTCAAAGTAGTGTCCAGGGACCCTCAGGGTCCAAATGTCTGGAACTCTGAGAGTGTATTAAAGGAACCAAATGGACCTGTACACTCTCAGAGTTATGGGGGTCATTGTCATTGATATGAAAATAGTTTGAGAACCACTGCTCCAGGTAACCGCTGCACTCCAAAGTCAGAGAGACAAACAGACACATTACAATGCACTTTGATAGCATTGTGATTTAAAGTGCTGTCACTATTTTGTTTTTCATGGCACATTGTCCTCAGCATGGCTGCTGAGGACAAATGGAACACAGCAGTAAAGATTATTGATGCAAGGCTTCTCCAATTAATCCACCCATAGGTAAAGTAAGGCTCAACAGTGCCAGAGTTTGGGCCCTCATTATGTTCTTCTCTCTACGTCCCTCTGGAAAGAGGTTACCGACTGTCACATTCACAAAACCACAGCCATACAATTCATATGTTACATTATTTGACTCGGCATCGGCAATTATGCAGCCAATGTCCCAATGCCTCACATATTTTTTTAATGACATAATTATCAGCCAAAAGTCCCCAAACACTGATAAGTGATAATAAGGACTCGGGACCGGCATTGGACCAAAACAATGTGCCATTGGTCAGGCTCTAGCTCTCCTCCATGCCTAGGCAGGGTGCATGCTGCTGAGCTCAGTGGGAGTCTGGACGTGGGTCCATTTAGCTCCAGATGCTGTTGCTGTGTGACATCCAGGGGGGCAGTCAGCCAGATATTTCGTGAAGCCTCATTTGAAATCGGTAGTTCATATAATGGCCTGTTGTGGCGCTGGACCGGACCCAAAAAGCCCCATAGCTCCATAGAGGCCCATGTATTTTGGCCCAACTTCACCTAGACTGTATTACCTTAATAAACATGGTCATGAATACTTTCTTCTTCCAGTCACTAGTTTAAAGTCTCATTTCTAATGTCATAATATTCTTTTTGGAAAATTATGGTCCCATTAATTAAAAAAATGACCATAAAGAAAAAAAAACATCGCGTATGTTCTGAGGGGCGTGGCTACCATTACAGTCTATGATCAGGATTCCCCTCCCACTCGAGTCAAAATAAAAACCAACGGAGAAGAAGGGGGGGAAGTCCCGCCTCGTTGTCTGGGCAGCCAATGACCAGCTGGTATACAAAACGGAGCCAGCCAATGGCCAGCTGGTACCAAAGATGGCGACTTACATCAGGAATTAGCATATTATTACAGGCTTCATTTTACGTTCATGTTAGACCCGGGGAACGCTTTGTCCATATTTTTTACAGTCTATGGTGACATCATGGTTTATTCATGTGAGTCTAAAGCCTGATTCACACAGTACTTTGAGGTGTGATGGTGTCTCACGCCCAGTGGTGGAAACTAAGTAACCAAGTGCATTTATTCACTTAAGTAGCTACTGTACGCAAGTGCAATGTTGAGGTATTTCTACTTTACTGGAGTATTTCCAATTTTCAATACTTTCACTTCTACTCCACTACATTTCAGATCTAAATGTTGTACTTTTACTCCACTGCACTTATTTGAAAACTTTTGTTACTAGTTGCTAGTTGCTGTAAACTAGATCTGCTGTTTTCAAACGATTGTTTTATACATTTGAAAACTTGACATGAGTACTTCTACTTTTGGTACATTTTGAATTCCGTACTTTCACTTGTAATGGAGAACTTCTATATTGCAGTATTGGTACTTTTTAACTTTGAGTACTTTTTCCACCACTGCTTGCGCCGAGAATAGCAGACCGACAAGCTCACAATAATGCGTTGTGGATGTGACAAGTTGCGAGCAGCTTGTAGCTCTGCTATTCTCGTCCGTTCTCGACCATACATTTGGCTAAACTATGACATTGTGTACAAACACTGTACATGATGTTTAGTTAAGTCTAGGCAACTTTGTTTTAGGTTTATTTTATGTATCCTTCATTCTTATTTTATCTTTATTCTTATTCCTATCGTACTGCGGAACTATGCGTGACTAACAGCATGGACTGTTTAGTTTTATCTTTATTCTTATCTGTCTTGGTTTGGCTCTTGACAACACTGTTATCAGTACGGCACCTCTTACTGCTGTTGCTGCCACGACACCTGGATTTCCCCACGGGGATCAATAATAAAGGTTCATCTTATCTCATGTGGTTCGGTATTTGCACCCCTTGTTTATGTGTCTCCCTTTTTATGTGATCAATAGGGGTGTCAACGAAAATCGACCAAAATCTAAAACCTCAAGCGAACGATCAAAATGTGGGAAAATCGGGTACTATACATACCATTGGTCCAATCGACTACCTACCCCAAACCCTCACCCTAACCATAACCACGAGCACGGGGCAGAACACCAATGCTCCTTCGAACCAATGGTATGTCGGACCAAAGTATGCTCCCCGCGAAAAACTTGCTTGAACGGCACCCTGTGTTTGATGTGAAGAATGCACACTGCAGTTAAAATACTTTAATATACAGCTTGACTTTCTTCACCTGGATAAAGCCAGAATTGTCATAATTTGTTTTCTTCACAGTGCGTTTTTACATCGTAAAATGAATCAAATTGTGGACATGGAGCTAAAATCCATAAGTTATATTTATGCAGGCTCACTCTTCCAATGGAGAGAGTAGAGAGTCCACTTTGCTCCAACACTGCAGAAATACTAATATACTCTACTATAAAGATAAGTTAAAAATAACATTTTATTCTTTAAAATAAGTCCTGAATTGTAGCTTTAAAATGAAGTCAAATCAAATTATGGATTTGCAAAAGAATACCACTAGTGATTTATGTTTTCATTACATTATAGATTGAATCATAGATTAAGGCAATAAGCGCTCTCAGGTTACCTTGTATTTTTGTGTAAAGAAATAGCCGATCTACAAGCTCACAACGCCGTTGTGACTCATGAACTTGTAGATCTGCTATTTTCACAATATTTATCTGGGCAAACGGAAATGTGATGCCTGAACTCCTATATTCCAAGTGCTTGTCAGGGTGGCGGGTCCCCAGTTAAAATATGATTATTTTGGGGGGTCGCGGCCTGAAAAGGTTGAGATTGAACCCCTGGTCTAGTACAGTAAGCTATATATTTTATGTCTCTGTCATACCGAGAGGTCCTCTCATCAGCTGACATGGAACAAAGTGAAACATCATCTTAAATCTTAATGTCTTCAAGATGTAAAACCTGACGCTGATGCAAGAATTAATTGGGAACGAGAGAGAGAGTGAATGATGTTGTAAAAGTCTTCTGGTGTCCAGAACATTAGACTTAACATTTATTATTAACGGAGAGGCGCTGTATGATTTACTCTGTTGTTGTGTTAACGGGTTCCAGCGTAATTGACCTTTCAAGCAAAATTGCCCCTTGTTATTTTGGAACGGGAGTTTTGTTTTGATATTGTGCATAAATCTTGAACAGAAAGAAAATTAAAGCCACTCACAGGCTAATGAAGTGACCTAGAATTATATAACCTGTTACAGTCTAACTACTGCATAGCCGCAGACTGCATAAAGTATGCTAATACTTAAATTAGCATATGTACTGTAGTATCTCTAATTAATAGCAGTATGCCAACAATGCAGTTCCACTATGTTATAATCACCCCCTCCCCCCACTTCAGATATCTTTTAGAAGCAATATTGCCAGATTTAGCGAGACAAATAAGAAAACCAGATCTATGAAAACAAGCCCAAAAGAAGGAAAATAAATCAGACCTGTCTGAAGTGAGTGGTGCAACAGCGCCCCCTGTTGGTACCTGTTGTGTTTTGGAACTTTGTGACACCTAGTGGTGGTTCAAATGTTATTCCTAGGAATTTCTGTTAGGTAGGAACCTATTTTGGAGGAAAACAGTTGAAGGACACTCAGACAAAAAGGAAACAGGAAGTTGCATTCACTTCAGCACATTGTGGCATTTTGCTATGTTCTGTTCTCAATCCAGTCCCATCTGTCATGTTTTGCCCTCAAAAAGGCATCATCTGTAAGTGATACTTATTGTTTTGTATGTTATTAACCTTGTGACAGGATATTATTTCTTATTTACTAGCCTACATTTGAAATGTGCATTGAGTGTTTATTTGCTCTGTCATTACTGGCTACCTCTGATGCCTACTCTGATATTTCCTCATTTTAGTATTGTGTTGTTTTATGTTTCTTTGGTATATAAAAATATACTTATTATGAGAGCCCTGTTGGTATAAAATATACTTATTAAGAGAGCCCTGTTGGGATATTTTGTGTTTACATTAATATACATGTACACATTTGCTGTATGTTATTCTTGCTTGTATTAAGCATTATACTGTAAGAATGACACTTGTTTTGTATTTCTGTTTTATTTACAGTTTTACACTTTTCTACATAAATAATTATCAAAAGGATTCAACACTGTCTCTGCCTGTACTTATGTGGACAAGAGTTTAGCTGGCTGTTTAGCCAAGCTCAAAGTGCATGCTTGGTGAGGACAGCACAGTACCCTAAACATAGGGACATACAGACATAGGGACATTGCTGTTCCTTGGAGTGGTTGCACCACTCAACAATGGCAACACTGTTTTTTCTCTGATTGGGTTCTCCCAAAAAATATAGCCACTCAGCCTCATCAAAAAGCACACAGCCAAATCAAAAGCAACTTGCTCATTTGGCTGGTGCATGGTGTCGGCTGTCCCAAAAGCTAAACCCACAATTTAGAATGTGATTGCAAAATGAAAAAAGTCTTGAAAGAGTCATGTAGGCTCATATGCAAAACAATGAATTACTGTACTAACCACAAGAAATGTCACGTCTCTAGTCTCTACGCCGTCTTACATTACACTCCTTTCCAATGCTGAAGTTCTACTGTATCTATAACTGTAACTAGTGTTTACAACCCTCTGTAAATTACAGTGTTTATACTCCGGTCTGACTTCAGAGGCTGCTCCGCTCTACTACGGCCATGACCTTTAACGGATATTCACATTTCACAGTGAGATATCGTCAAAAGATGAAGCTAAATCAAATGGGGGGAGAAAGGAAAACATAAAGTAGGAAGAATGGATTGCTTAACAATAGCGGGAACAGTGTTAAAATGTTGCAATTTTTGCCATCGGAATTAAAATTGTAAATTTGTGTCAAGTGACTATTAAAAGATGATATGATAGGCTCAACCTTATGTTTGCTTCAGCAAATCAGAATCAGCCAACAGCTTAAACCTCATCATCCATATTCTGGGGAAAACCTCCGCAGGAAATGGCATAGATCTACAGTACAAGCTTGTAGATTGGCAAGTAGATTGGCTATGTTCAGAGAAGATATTTAAGAATTGTGTAGCGAAAACAGAAAATGCACCGCTAGTACAGAGCCCTGAGGGACTCCGCTCAACAATGTATGCGGTTGTAGAGCCCTTGCCTCAAGTGAGAGATTTGATATAAGGAGGGTGTTCAGTGTGAGCTGCCATCCGTGTCGCCCGAGGCAGCATTACAAAACCACTGTCTCCGGGGCACAATAGGCACACTGAAGTAGCAAAAATTGTTGGTACAGTATGCATATTTTATTATTTTTGCACTGCGCACAGAGCTCAGCAGTTCGCCTCGTCTGTGTGAACGAAAACTGAACGCTGAGTACAGTGTTAATAATCAGATATGCAAACAATAAGTCCACACTCATAAACATGGCCATTGTTAGATTATTTTTAGGCCTACTGGAGCTGAAACACATTTCAGCCTAGAGCTTTCCTCTCGACATCTGCGTGTTAATAATTCTCCCACCCTACACCTTGGGGGATGGGACAAATTATACAGACGGTGGATGACTTTGGTCATGTCGAGGGTCGTGACCTCTCGTCTGCCACGGGCACATCCCTTCTCCCCACAGTGGCCGACCTCACATAATAATACCCATAATACCCCTGCTGGAGTCGCACTGCGCCGTAAGATAGGTATCTGACCTTCTAATTGAGGGGGAACAGGCCAGGGGAAAATCCTTGCAGGGAAAAGACAAGTTCGCAATGCAGTGACAGCAAAAGTATTAGTATTAGAAATTGGATTTCATGTTAAATCTATACCTGGCAAGCATTCTTCAGCCCTGTCACCGAACAGTTTATGATGTTAATTAACATATCCTTGACAGTTCCTCTTTCCAACATCCGCTTGTGGTAAACAAACTGCATCCAAAATCACTTTGATGACGACAAGTCAGGGTCTTTTTCATATGAAGAGGTTTGACAGCCCCTTTGTTTCCCCTGAAGGGTTTGATTCATACGTAGGGGGGGTTAAAATGAAGACAAACTGTTAACAGCACAGCCAAGCCATCAACAGGATTTACGAATGCACCTCTTACTCTGTGTAATTTAAAAAATAAAGACTTGGGTGGGCAATGGCTCGAGGGCAAAATATTCTGCAGCTCTCCACAGCTCCCAGGTCCCTATTAGACCTCGGTGCCTACGCAGCACTTATTGACTGCACTGACTCTCCACATAATTAGCGCGCTGGACCATAGCTTCCAGCAGCTGTAAGCAGATGAAAGACACAACTGTGCTAAAGGAGAGTGAAAAGTCCCCTGGAAACAGCATGGAAACAGAACCACGGGACAGAGTCAAGGAGAGCCGAATGCACAGAAAGAAATGCCGACAGAACACAATATTTAAACAAAAAAAACGGCATTAAAACAATGGAAATCTGTCAAATCTGTCAAATCAATGAACAGGCAAGTCAAAGCAATTAAAAGAGAGGGATATGATGCCAATTGGCTGCTGAATAACTTACAGTCAGGAGTTCTTTCTGGAAGGACTTCCTGTCCTTGCCCTCTGCGTTGTTGCAGTCTTCTTTCAGCTTCTCGAGCACGGATGCTACTCTTTCCGGTTCACTGTCTAGCTCTGCCCGGCAGAAATGAGTCAAGGGCAGGTTGACATAGGCCAGGGCATCCGCGAACGCTCGCCAGTTGCCAATGTTCTCCATCAGTACAGTTCTCACAGAGGCGTAGATGTACGTGAGGAACTTACAAGGCTTCAGTATCTGCTCCAGTAAGAGTGTGGTGGTGAGGTCGGGCCCGCTGAAGTAAATGGGCTTCACTTTGCCAACCACCAGAACATTTTTTGCGTGGACGAGCCCCGTCTTGCCTTGATAATATCCAATGTACCATTCTTTAGTCCACAATTGGCCCTTCAACTTGATTTTTTCCTCGCTCAGCAGTGCTACAAAGTCGCCTTTTTTGTACTCCAGCAAGTATTGGTTTTTCGTCTGTCGGATGACGGTTTTGATTAATTTCCCGAACTTGAGGTTGCTGATTTTCCTGTCCTGGAAAACTGGGTACTTGGTTGTGATCGCGAGAGGAGACAAGACTATCTTACCCACTTCCTTCTTTTTCAGGAAACGCCTCTGCACTGAGGTCTTGGGTCCTGTCTTGGGTGGTGGTGTTGGGGTTTGTACGCAAAATTGGGCGAGTATAGAATCATGGTCATCTTTGACCTGGACTCTCAAGGTGAAATCTGAAACATCGTCGTTGGTGCGCGAGGCAATGCTGTAGATGAGTCGGCTGACCTTACCGAGTTTCACCTGGAAACCCCTGACGACCCTGGCCTGCTCACTCACTTTCACCTCGTAGTTGGCCATGTTTGAGTACACCCCGACTCGCAGGTCTTGGGGTTTGGCTAGAACAAACTGATGTTTACCCCAGAGTTGCAACGCTACTGGCGGAGCAGCCTGTGCCTGCTTTCCGACATCACTCACCATTAGAGTCTTGGGAGCGCAGTCGTGGCCAAAGATGGCCACAACCGTCTTGAAGGAGGGGTGAATATGCTTTGGTCCATACACGCCCAGTGTGATCTTCTTCACCACATGCTCCCAAACGGTGGTGTCCGGAGGTATCGACTGAGACTGAGCAACGACGCACACGTACATGCAAGGCTCCAGGTTATCCAGGCACACCTGGACAGTGTCCCCGTACATGTACGCCTGGGGGACGGGTGTGTAGGGCCCTTCTTTACAGTCACTCCTGACACACATGACCTCTGTCGTCTGCCGACTTTCCATTTTCACCACGACGGACACTTTCATCTCCAGGGTGATGGTGGTTTTGGTCTCCATGTTGCTGAGTTTGACCTCCACCACGGGGCTGACGGTGGTACAGCGGTCGTTGTTCAGCTCCAGAGGCGGGTCCAGCAGGGCCTTGATGGAGATCTGCTGGGTGTCTCCCGCAGCCACGTGACCTTCTGGTATGTGGATGCTGATGTTGGTGTCCGGGAGCTGGACGGCCCCACCGGAGCTGTCCAGGCGACACACTATGCTGGTCTCCACCGGTTGCGTTTGGCCCCAGCCCGGGCTCTGACCCAGTGAGTCCAGGTCGTGGCAGGACCTGGCCAGCTTCCTGTGATTGAGCCACGCTTCCCTGAAGTCCTCCCTGCTCTGGAACTGCTCCGGCGCGGGGGCTTTCAGGCCTCCGAAAAACCCCGAGGACGCCTGGGGGGCGTCCTGAGACTGTAGGATCGAGAGCTCAGACAGACTGTAGGACCGCTTACTCCGAAAAAACGGGTTGTCCCGTCGTAACGTTTGTCCCGTTCCCGTGCCAGCGGCAACAGGGTTAACGTCGAAAATGCCACTGCCAAAACCGTTTATGTTGACAGTGCTGCTGGTGGAGTTCGGTGCAGACGGCGCTAGGGAGTCAAACAGAAGCAAATCTACCGATTTCTCGTTACTGTTCTGATCGAGCGAGCTCTGAAGGCCCCCGTTGAGGAAAGGGTTGGTTGAGGCGCAGGCTGACGTGAACGGGTTTCCGTTTTGGAGGGCGGTCGGTTTCAGAATGACACCGGCCCACTCTCCCAGGAGGTCCATCTCTGTGGCTGCCTCCTCGTTGGCATCTCCAATGGTATCAATGATTCCACTGTCGCTGAAGTTGGAGTCCCTGTAATTGATGGGCTGCACGTAAGCCGCAGGGATGTAACCCATCTCTGTGTTGTTGTGAGCGTACCACCACTCTCCGCCCGACGTGTCCAACACGTAGAGGCGGTCCCCTTTGGAGAACTTGAGGGTGGTGAAGCTGGACGGGCAGTAGTCCTTAATGGCAACAACTTCCCTGGCAGTGCCAAATTGGGCAGTGGCATCCAGTCGTAAGGCACTAGGAGAAGGCACTGGGAAACAAAGCACAAGGGAATCTCAGCTTCATTCAATTCAGTACAAATATATGCATGTATAAAGTATAAACGACTTGTTGGATATTGCAATGGAAATGTAACAAAGACTTCAATTGCCTAAAAATATGGATATGAAGGATATGTAGTCATAGAATAGCTGCTATTCTTTCTAGATGAGGTACAGTTGCAATTTTGTAATGTGCATTCAATATTTAAGAGGGTTTAATTGCCACTCACTAATTCAGATACAAGCAGCAAAAATGTTGGTGTGGCTTGCTCTGCCTATGATCATTTAAAAAGTGGCACAATACCCTAGACCTAGGCTGATGTTGTAGTTTGTTTTCCAAAAACTACAGCTGGATTAAAACATGACAGGCTGCATAACACTGACCATAGTACTCTGGACACATAAATCACACATTCATTATGGATTTGTTTGGTGCAGCTGTGTTGCTTACTACTGCCGTGTTTTTATTTATTTATTTAATCTGTTGAAGTTTTTCACCTGAACTTGAAAAACAAACTACAAAATCAGCCCAGGGTGCTGTTGTGCACCGAGTGTGGGGAATATGGGGGGAGAATAATGTAATTGCTGGATTGAGTTATCCTTGCAAGTTGTGTTTTGTCATCAAATTCTGCTGGCATGATAATAAAAAAAACACAGTTTTATATATATAGCGGCACTATAAATATATATACACGCACGCACACATGCACACGCACGCACACATGCACACACACACACACGCACACACACACACACACACACACACACACACACGCACGCTCGCGCACACTCGCTCACACACGTACCACTGCTCCACCCTGAAGCAGAGGCCGTTCGTGACGGGGAGGAATGTCATTTCATGGTCCCATATCCCTCTATACTGAAACACAGACCGTTAATCATTAGAGCTCTAGACCCATATATCAGCCATTATTTTAGGAGTGGCTGACCTTTGACATCAGTGAGACTGGCTTCTGACACTCCTTCGCTGAGGTCTATGAGCGTCCCCTCTGACTTGCAGCGAGGCAGGGAGATGTTGTTGTTGGTGGTGGCTCTGATTCGATGGGCGGCCATCGTTCCTCTTCTCTCTCCGGGGGTTCCCTTTAGCTTAATGGCCAAGTCAGGTGTCACCAGCCTCCCATGATGTCTGGAAGAAATAGAGAATGCTAGATTAACTAATGGAATATATCAATTATATACAGCTCCATCTCAATGAATTTGAATAGTGTGTAAAAGTTAATTTTCTTCCGTAATATAATTCAAAAAGTGAAACTTTCATATATTTTGAATTCAGTATTTAAGTTTTAATCTTGATGATTATGGCATACAAATCATGAAAATCTAAAAATCTCAACAAATCAGAATATTTGACAAGAAAATGTTTTTTTTTTAAACGAGAAATATCGACCATCTGAACTCTTGAGCCCCATTGGGATGGCTGTATACCTCTGAACAGCACTCAATAAATCTAATCAGACCTAATCAATCTGCAATTGCAATGTTCATTCTGGGGATTTTCCCCCTGGACCCCGCTGGGGCTTAACAGGTTTTGTGCAGTTAATACTACTTTTGAACAAATTATTTCATCAATGGGGCGTGGCATAGAGGTGATCAGCCTGTGGCACTGTTGAGGTGTTATGGAAGCCCTGGTTTGCTTTGATAACAGCCGTAAATTAATTTGTATTGTTCAGTCTCATGTCTCACACCTTCCTCTTGACAATACAACCTAGATTCTCTGTGAGGTTCAGGTCAGGCCAGTTGGCTGGTCAGTTAAGCACAGTAATACCATAGTCATAACACCACTTGTGGCCAAATTTGACTGAGGGACATTGGATTTATTTGAATTTTCGTGTTTTCATGTCATATGAAAGCAGGGAATCATAGCTTCAAATTTACATAATTGTTCAGTTTGACCCACCAGTTTTGGAGATATGGCTTTGGCCATATTATCTGCTGGTGTTGATCCACTGACAGTGAAAACTTAACAATGGTTTCAACACAGCCATCTTTTTAGAGTACATTGTGCTTCAGTATGTTGACAAGCTTCATGGAGATGCTAATTTTCCTTTCCAGCTCGATTTGGCACCTGCCCACAGTGCCAAAACTACTAGTAACTAATTGGTGTACTACTGACCATGGTATTATTGTGCTTAACTAATATATTAAAGTCTAACACATGTTGATTAGATGATGTAAAACAGTGCAAACACAAACATTAAACGATGAAGAGACAATATGACGTAAATGACACATTATGACGTAAATGTTCCCTTCATTGTCAATGCGTTTACAAAACAAACATTGAACTAAAGACAACCAATAAACCTGTGTATAGTGTGTGTAAAATGAACTTTTACACAATATTCTAATTCAAAGAGATGGAGCTGTATATGTATATATATATATATATATATATGCCTTTTTCAGTAATTAGCCTTAAGCTGTCATTAAGCTTGCCTGATGTCTGCTGGTTATGAAACACTGTTATAATTACTGCACACGCCGCTAAAAAGAACAAAAAAGAAACGCAATCAACAGAATGGAAGGACACACAGTTCTAATGGGATAAAAATAATGTGCGTCCATGATTCTCAACCTGTGGGCCAGGTCTCACTAGTGGGCCATGACGATATTGCAAGTGGGCCCCCAAATAATTGGCAATAATTGGTCTTAACCCTTAGAGAGAGAACCACGCGTGATGTAATTAATTTCTGTGTGATGCGAACGACGTGATTTGGCGCGGTTCGTTTTTTATTAATATGTTTAGATTAATTCGGTCCGGAGCTCTGTCTAAATGCCTGGGCTTAAATTCGGACTACAATACCCAGAAATCCCGTGTCACGTGACACACGTGTATCGTTCTCTTTGATCACTACTAATTGGTATCAGCCATGAAAACCCATGTCGGTAAAAATATGGAGATGAGGTTTCTGCCCGACAAGATAAGATAGCTGGTAAACTACAACCAAACATTGCATCCTCCATGTTATTACTATTATCACAGTTGCATAATATTCTGTTCATTTTGTTCTTGTCATGCAGCTCAGCACGCTATCATTAAACATCAAACCCAGTGCTTGGGATGCTTTGAATGTGAAGCTTTTTTCAGCTTCCTACAACTTTTGAAATAGCTACAGCTATAATGAATAGGTTGTATAGATTAGGCTGTACTGTACAGGCTTGTGTGTGTGTGTGTGTGTGTGTGTGTGTGTGTGTGTGTGTGTGTGTGTGTGTGTGTGTGTGTGTGTGTGTGTGTGTGTGTGTGTGTGTGTGTGTGTGTGTGTGTGTGTGTGTGTGTGTGTGTGTGTGCGTGCATGTCTGCGTGTGCGTGATCGGAATAACTTTGATCTCTCAGTTTCCTCTGCGCAGCATGCACTACTGCACCAACGCATCCATAGCTACAGTAAAATAAATTAAGGCAGGAAGGATGCACGCGAGATGCATACAAAGAGAATAACAAATTATGAGCAGATGTAATTTTGTCTAAGTTTCAAATGTAAGAATATAAATGTGCAAGATAATAACTGTAAGTTCACCACCTGATGGGCTAAAGATGTTCAGCTATCAACTCATAACTAGGGGCTGTCACTAAGAAGGCTGCAAGATATATTGACAATTTAAATAAATTACATATTATTATGTCTATATTGGCGAATCCCATCTGCAGAGCACTGGAGATCCGAGATACTGCTGCTCCACACCGCCCCTCTCACATTTTCTGTTTATATCAAGTATTTCCCAGTAGCCCTCATGAAACATCCAGATGAATGGCAGCAGCCATGGCCCAAGGCATTATATTGCCTTTTGTTTGGCTAGATATTTGTTTTTCCGAATTACACACTGGTATCGGTCGGATCGACGGGCAAGTTATGGGTACCAGAATCGGGAAGGGAAACAATTGTATCGGTAAATCTCTATTGAAAACCACTATGTCTCTATACAATGTTTAAAATGCATAGCGTATATATGCTACTACGTATTTTACAATGCCAATAGTGGAAAACAGTGACAGTGTGAAGATGTTGAGTGAGTTAAGATTCCACGAACATGTCCAGACATGTGCCCTTCCCTCTGCATAGTTTGGGGATGACACTATAGCTTCTTCCATCCCTGTAATGCCTTATTTATACTTGTTTTCGTGCCGTGTCGGCGGCCACTGAAAAAAGCAGATCTACAAGCTCACAACGCGCTGTTTTGCAGGCTTGTAGATCTGTTATGTTGAGTGAATGACACCGGCACGCAACCAAAGTATAGTATAGTATAAATAAGTATAAATCAGGCTTAGTGTGGGTCTACTGTATTTATTTTTGCTTCACTGTGTTTATTTCTTGTGTGGTCCAAATGTGTTGGCCTAGTTTGCACTAGGGTTCTGAGACATGTACTATACAGGTCAACACGTCAGTACAAGCACTTACAAGATGCAGTCTTACAAACAGCATGTGGGTCAGTGGAGCACCCTGGTTCATATAAGATGCCAACAACAAAACAAGCTTCTCCTTGTTTATGTTTTTCAATTCATAAGTCATAGCATTGTGAGCTCACTGAAGGAATTGGTGGAAGATAGATACTATATTGACAGAGTTTAGAGATAGTCTGCAACTGATCCATTTTTACTAGGCCATGAGTAATTCAAGTAGGGTACCAGACCAGTAGCAGGGCAAAGGGTGAGCCACTGTGAACACACTGCTAAACAATGAGCTTCAGTGATCAGTGATCTTGGTTAAGAATCTGTGTCATTTTAGATTTGCAGCGCTTGCAAGCATTTTTGAACATTTTTGAAAACTCTTGAATCGTTTTACATTTTTAACTCTTCTGAGGGGTCCCTGGCACAAAACAGTTTCAGATGCGGGGGTCCGTGGCCAATTGTGGGGGTCCTTCCACGAAAATGTTTTGAGAACTACTGATTTAGAAGACATTTGTAGAATTAGCCTGAGCTCTTAATGGGTTAAATGCTAACAACACAGGGTAGAAAGAAACAGTGTACTGTACAACAGTCATTGTTTAAACAAAGCTATGTCATCGTTCTGTACACGTGTAATGCAGCCCTGTTCTGACCCGGCACTTATGATAATGACGTGGTCTTCTCTGCAGCAACATTCAGAGAAAACACTCAAAGGGACCCATGCACTATTTTGGAACTACTGAGCATTAGCAACATCTGGTGTGTGCACTGTGGCCACCTTGACACCACCTGTCCAACCCTTAGATGTTTAATGGCTTAATCAATCTAATTACGGAAATCATTGCAGGTGGATTGCTTTTAATAAATTGTACTATAGGTCAGTTATAATGAAAAAGAAAAATACTGTTTTTGCATGTCCATTCATTATTATTTTATTGTTATTGGTGATGCACCGAATATTCGGCCGCAGAAAATATTCGGCAGAAAATGTATGTATGTATTTTCGGCCTATTCGGTTTCGGCCCGAATAGGCAGAAAATATATCACTGAATAGTATATGCAATAATGCATTCAAAAGAGCTGAATAAATGTTTTATGGACCCATAATAGTGATTTCTTTGCCATAACCATTTATTTTGCCATAAATCAGGTAGCTTTAAAGTACGGCCATGACAGCAATGATAGGAAAAAATATATATACTTTTAATCATATTCGGAAATTCGGTATTCGGCCAACTATGTCCTATATTCAGTTTCGGCCAAGAATTTCCCTTTCGGTGGATCCCTTCGGTGAATTGTTATATGTGAATACTTGTAGAGGAATAAATGTGAGTCAGCTGCCATACGTGATTGATTCATATTGTCAAATAAACAGGTAAAGAATGATTATAGCTGTATTATTACTGAACATTCATATTACAGTGCATTTTAACTAAAGTTGACGACACAGATCCGATATGGACCAAGTAACTAAGTACAAGTAACTAAGAACACTCAAGCAGCACATTAAAGTATTTTGAAAATACTTTTGTACTTTTACTAAAGTAACAAAATGTCAAAAGGGACTTTTGCTTTGGGGTCCACACATGATTACAAGTGATGATGTAAGTCGGTCCTCTACCCTCTGTCAATTTCTACTCTGGTAACAATTAGCTTCCTGTCATGCCATGACTTATATGGGCCTCTGAAACAGGATAGGGTGAGAGCGGTAGGGGAGCGTAAGTGAGGGTATAAACGGTCAATGTAGGTGGTGTCACTGGTGTGTCCATCTGTGTGCATGCATAAAGGCCTGGGTGGTCTGCAGACAGACTATCCAAACCTGTGCTCTCATTCTCTCCTCCTGACTACCCTGGAATGTTTAACCTCCTCCACCACCGCAACAACACACACACATCTACATACAAACGTAACAGAGAACAATGGTGGGGTGGAGCCCTATCGGCCCTCTGTACGTAAATCTGAGACAACCCACTGTCAACAATAAAACTCTGTCACGCAAATGAACAAAAAGCCGCCCTGATAATAAAACGCTGGGCGAGAGCAGGGCTATTATGTGGCTCAGCTAATGTCTCTGGTAATGGGATGTCAGAAAGACTCCCTGTTCCGCCATATAGCTGCTAAGGCGGCACACAGTGTTTGCCGGATTTTGTGAGAGAAATAAGCAACCAGGTCTATGAAAACCAGTACTGTACTCTACAAGCTCACAACGTGAGCGCCTTTCTCCTGTCTAAATGTCGAAGTGTCTTCTTGGGCAAGACACTGACAGAACCCTACATTGCCTCCAATGAGTTCGCTTGCCACCATTGGTGTGTGAAAGTAGGAAGTGAGGACGCTGGTGTCGACTGTTCGCCGTTTCACCTCCCAATGTATGAATGAATGAACCATTGTAAAGCGCTTTGAGCACTTGGAAATGTTCTATAAAAATGCACTTCATTATTATTATTCATTAATTAGAAAGCCTATTAATTTATGGGGTTTCCTTGACATGAAAATGTTTGAGAACCACTCTTTTAAAAAACATTTAAGAAGAAATCCCAAATAAGCAACTACACTTCAGAAACAAGCCTGAAAAAACGCAACCTAGTGAACCCACAACTATACAATATCACTTATACATGGCAACACTTACTGGCTAGAGCAAACACTGGCTCCCTCCCTGGGGTCGACACAATGTGAGGAATTAAATGTTAATGCTGCCTCATGCATCTGATCTGGGGATTGAGACGGGAAGGAATGTCCTTGGCTCTAATGCAGGTACTTTCTTTAGCGCCTTGACAACACAGCAGCAACACAGACTAACCGCTGTTTCACAATATTAAATGCTGACACACTTTGTTAATGTGTAAGACTCTATACGTTTTTAACTTCTTAAACTTCTTCCTACTCCTTTTTCGAACATAATTTAAAATAGATAGATATATCTTTGTTTTTTTATCTTTAATTTATTTTCATTTGTTTTAAATCAAAGTTTTCCTTTATTTCCTTTGTCTGTTCATTTATGTTTTAATATGTTCAGAATAAATAAATAAATGAAATGAAAAATGTGCCAAAATATGGTCTCTGTATCCCACGGTGGCCCGTTTCTGAAAATCTTTTTCTTTAATCACACGATCTGCACAAGTAGCAAAGAGGCAAATATTTTAAGACACACCTCACCCTGAATGATAAGTGGGAACACTCTTCAGAGTACAGTGGGTGAAATGTGGTTTCTGGCTTTCTGTCACTTTGTGTTAAAGTTAAGATGTAAGTGTAAAAAGAAAATAGACAAAGACTCAATCAATATGGGGGTGCTTTCAATTCAGCTCCCCTTACCATGCCCCATCTGACTTTAAACAGCCATTACGTCTTCATAGTTACACGAAAGTGTAATAAAAACCACTAAATTATTTACAGACAAGCATTTAACTGCCGAGATAGTTTAGTGACTCGGGTGAATTGTCCTTAGCCGTGGCTAAGTGAGAACCAGTCACTCACAGCTTTTGTTTTGCTGTCCTTATTTGTAATTCAGTTTGCCAGGCATAGTACCTGTTAACCTCAAATGGATTCAGAGCCTGTCTGTCAACTTGTCTGAAGGGGAGAAGAAAGTCAGAAACGGAGGGTGATATGCGGGGATGCAGGGGAACCAATGTGTCAGAAAGCACAAAGGAACTAACAGAGACAGACTGGGAATTGCTTGGCTGGAGCTGGAAATGGCCAGACACTGGCAGTGATAGGGCCCCTTGCAAGACAAACCAAAGCCATGGATAAATAAATACAATTTGTTTGAACCATTTAAAGGTATATTCAGTGATTTCACTTAATTCAAATATCACTTATTTTTTTGTTTTGTTGTGATAATCCTCCCTACTATAGAGTGTGCTGGCCATATAAGGAGTTCCTCCCTGTCCCCAGTTAACCCCTGGGGGTCAAAAAACCTTAGGTTTCGTTTTTGACTCTCTATCCTGATTGGACGAAAGGCTGGGTCCCACAGCCAAAAACGAAACCTAAGGTTTTTTGAGTGAAATCACTGAATATACCTTTAAGCCATAATACATACATCACTGCACTACAAGTGGAAAATAACCTTGCACTGTCTAACACTGTGACTCACACGTTGTGAGCATTTAGAAATCGCCTACCATTATACTGTATGTTCAAAACGGGATGCCAGGTTGAAAGTGGTTAAAATCATAATCCCAACCTCTGTTCCTGTAATTCCTTCAATGGGCAACGAAGCGAGGTGGCCACACTCACCAGGCTGCTACATCAGTGGCCAGTAAACTCAACTAATGCAGCCCCGTAAACAGATTACCACACACGATTCAGTTCTGTCACGTATAGGGAAACATTGCCCCTTTCCGCTGGCAATCCCCACTATGAAACTACCATCCATGCCACTCCTTTCATTCAGCAATTCACATCCTGCCGTGTTGACATCCCTCGGGAATAGACTAGAGCCAAATGCCTCTTTATTACAGTGGTGGCAGGGAAAGCACAAAGCCAATCGTCTTCAACTGGTAAGATATTGCCAAGCGAACCCATTCTTCTAAGAAACGTTAGAAGACTGTAGTGACACTTAAAACCTGATTCTGAAGATTTCAAAGAAAACAAATCTAAAATGAGGACTTAATCTTTAGTGCTAGTGCTACAGTACTTGTATCACCACTTCCCACATTAAGGCACTGGGCACGTATCATTGCTTATCATCATGACTACTCTCTTATCAGAAATCAGAATGTGCCAAAGTGTGACAATGGGAAAGGGATATCCAACCTTAGTACTTCTCAGCCTTTCTGCACAGAACTGAATGCAGTTCCAGAAGCCCAAAGGAAAGGGGCTGCCAACGCTGATGTTCTCTGAAATCATAACGCTTCAGAGTAGCTACGTCATTTGAGAACTAAAATGTGGCAGGTTGTACAGTAGAACAGTGATTCTCAACCTGTAAGTACCCACATGATGGTCACTGCATGAAAACATTGAGAACCACTGCTGTAGATTACTTCTATGATCATTGAACGACAAAGCTAATCACACTTTTGAGTATTTTCGGAACTGCTCGTTCATCATATGGATGTGCTGCTGATGACAGTGAGAATGACATCGCATATCCATCTATGTGTAGTGTACAATGTTCTCTGGATCCAAGTAGTTTTACAAGATTGATGAAGGACAATGCATGCGAGTAGCCGAGTACAAAGCATTCTGGTGATAAAAGCTGCCGCTAAAGCCCATACGAGAACAGAACATTAAAAGAAAACTAACTCACAGTACAGCAGAGTTCAAGTACAACTTCCTTAATCACCCGCGTGGAATCTGCCACTCCACAGAATATGACCCAGCCTTGAACTCGTCTATTGACCTTATGGGTCCCATAACGGGGGAATATTTATACAAGCGCATTAGAACAGAACAAGCTTTGTTCATTATGTCCGGTTTTCACTCCTTACATTACCACATTAGCTTAAGACACGCAGTCTGCTTGTATCTGCAAGTCTGGCTACAGGATTAGCATGTTAGACTTGAACCCCAGCAACCCTATTCTGAGCGGAGCATTTGGCAAAAATAGCTGATCTACAAGCTCACAATACATGGCAACGTGACGCATTGTGAGCTTGTAGATCAGCTTTTTTTTACAACTATTTTTTTGGTGTAGAGGGGAGTATAGAGGCAACTAGTGGTTTGCTGCTTTTGTGTGAAGCTGTAGTATGATCAAGTAGGGCATTCATTTACGGGGAACAAAAAACACAAAAAGGTTAAATATGGAGATAGGAGGTTTCTGCCTGACAGCAACTGTATTAAGGACACACCCACCCTGCTGCTGCGACGTGTTTAAGCAGGACTTCTCCCCAGCAGGAAGTGGCCGAGCTGCAGAAACAGGGAGGAAATGCCTTTGTGATGAGAGGGCTGCCAGATCTCTCCTGACTCTCTCTCTCTCTCTCTGTCGCTCTGTCTAGCTCCCATCCTTGAAGATACTGCCTTCTCGCCTACTCGTGATTCATGAGAAAACCGAGGGGTGTGCGATGCTTGAGCGATCCTCACAGGAATATGACAGTACACATACAGCACAGCAGCATGCTGTGGTGCACCATTAAAGGTATCCCCGGTAACAATACATCACCTCGGTGACAATGTGGCAGACCAGACAGCAGGGGCACCCATGAAATTGCCAATGAATTCACCGGATAATCCGGTGAATTCATTGGCAATTTCATGGGTGAGTGACACAGATGCCTTGGTTCTCAGAACAGAGAAAATGGGAGAAGGGAAAAGTAAAGCATTCCTTCTGGCCTTGGCTGACTGAAACCAAAGCTCTGATATTGCCTGTCCTGAGGGAAGATAGAACTATTAAGCCTCAGTTAGGCCGATACATGCACATCACTGCTGTTCAGAGGGGGAACGACTACTTATCACTAGTAAAATGTAGCTAAAAACCCTTATTTTTCTTGGTACCAGTCAGTGCTGAGTGCCATATTCTACCTTGACAGCTAGACACCTAAATCATACAGTAATGTCTGATTAAAAGGTAATTAATCTTTTACAGGGTGATGAACAGAGAGGAGTAAGTCTGGCTTACTGGGACCAACTAATTACAAAGACATGAACACAGTTATGTGCCTAGAATAAATGTGCATGTCTAACTGTTTCACCCAACGTGCTCCTCTTCTCCCCAGTCTGTGGTAAAAGTAAAAGTACTGCATCACTTGCAGGCAAAAGTAATTTTGGCTAATAAATAAGTCCGTGATAACTACCTGTGTGCTGCTGTGCCAGCTTGAATAAGGTGTTACATCACAGCACTGCTGGATTCCAACCTTTTATTCTCCCCCAGAAACCATCAACTGCAGTGAGTATCTCACCCATACCTCGGCCGTATCTCAGTCAGAACTGTCAAGCCTCCACAGCCAGAGTTACAATTTACAATTTAGGCATTTTAGCTAACACTCATTAATTACCCAGAGTGACTTGCAAACTGTGTGAAATCGGAGTAAATGCCATGAACCCTAGTCGAAAAACGACAGGGTAACAACAAGTTACTCACGAAAGTAGAGTGCAATGAGAACAATAGTGCCTCAAACTAAAAAACAAACGTAGCATCTGTCTAAAAACAACATACAAAAGGAGTGATATGAGGGGAAAGGAGTGCTAGAGGACGAGTTGGAGTCTGAAGAGGTGAGTTCGGTCTGGATAATATGTTGGTGACTAGGCCTCACTATAGGAATAGCCCTAGCAAGAGAATACTTTGTTTGTTTGTTTGTGTGTGCGTGTGTGTGTGTGTGTGTGTGTGTGTGTGTGTGTGTGTGTGTGTGTGTGTGTGTGTGTGTGTGTGTGTCGACATGTTTATAGGCGGCCAACACTTCTGGCTCAATCAGCATGATGAGTCACAGGGTAAATTTGCTTAAGTACATGTTTATGCTCCAACCAGCAGTGCAACTGCCGTGCACATCAGTCCTGGCAGACGTCTTCTCACCATGCAGCGTGCAGCTTGCACTGCAAGCAAGCAAGCAGACACGCTGACAAGACATTACAAGACGGGGTCTAATTTAACGGCGTGACTCCTCCCAGTGTGTGGATCTTTGAGTGCATGTGTGGCTAGTGAGTCTATGACGTCATAGCCCAAAAGTCCCCGAGCTTTTCAAGGCATAGAGGGGTGGATTCAAACTACGAACCTGTGTGCCCAGCAGCTTTTCCAATACTGGTATCAGTATCGGAACAACTTTATATGCTGTGTGTGTGTGTGTGTGTGTGTGTGTGTGTGTGTGTGTGTGTGTGTGTGTGTGTGTGTGTGTGTGTGTGTGTGTGTGTTTCTCAGTATCAGCTATTATATTATGTCTGCTGTGTCTGACAAGTATGTCAACTGTATTGTACTGTATGTAACAATGTTCTGCTGTCTAGGCACTTTGTAACTGGATTGTTCTCCAATCTCCTGGATTGTTTTCTGACTGCATTGTCAGTGTTTACGTCCTTTGTACAAGGTATTCTTGTACTTCTGTTTATGTGGATATTTCATATTTTGCCTGTGTGCGTGTGTGAAAGGTACTTCCTTGGCCTACAGTCAGCGTGCACAAGACATTTGACAGACAGACAGACAGACAGACAGACCCATTTGTAGACATCTTGTCTACTTGGAAAAGTATAATTCTATAATATAAGTATTTCTCTGGCTTCAGCAGCCCTCGCTTCCACTATCAACTATCCCAGCTCGCAGTACAAACACAGCGAGGTGAAACGGCCACGGGGATAAAGTAGAGAGGAATGTGTGGAATGCCACAGCGTTCCAAATTAAATCATACATTATTCAAGTGAGAGGGGAAGACGGGGAGGGGGAAACGTACACTTGCAACAATGCCAGGGGTCAGAGGGCAGTGTTCAGAAGAAAGTCATTCTGGGCTTTTTATCCGGATCTTCAGCTAGTCTCTGCTCGTCGTTACAAATCTTGTCACAGACTAATTTACAATGGTGAATCCCCAAACAATAGGAGCCAATAGGAATGAATGCATCATCCTTGAATCTTCCAGTGACCCCCCCCCCCCCCCCACACACACACACACACACACACACACACACACACACACACACACACACACACACACACACACACACACACACACACACGTTGAGAATCAGCGTAGTCGTGATCAGCTATTCCCTTCCTGGTAAAATCGTACATCAATCTGGATACAGCACCAGATGATGCCTGGTGCGAGGGTTAGAGGTCAATGACAATGGGGTGGGTCAGCCTCCAGGATGACTCACATCTAACATGATTTCTGGCGTACCCTTCCTTCGTCGACAGCGGAGGGTGACAGCCAGGGGTGGCTAAGGGCGCGAGGGTGGGAATGTGGCAATGTGGCATGCACAGCAGCCCCTCTGTTTGACACCGGGCCAATGCCAGTGAGCTCTCCTCTGTGTCATAATGCATGCTGTAATGCTAGTGTTTCTCATAGTGAGGACTGGGGACGGCCACACACAGGTGTTCTTGAGGGGGTTTCAGGGGGTCCACACAGGCAAAATGAGTAAATATAGCATCAAGACTAGATTGACAACTTTAACGCTGTGCTGTAGGCCTTTTTGAAAATGGCCAATCTACACACTCAGAGCTTGTAGATATGCTATTTAAAATACGATACAATATGGGGGGTCCGTCCTTGACATGAATAAGTTTGAGATCAACCACTGCTGTAATTAACTGTACTTGTCATGCCCCGGCTGGCAATGGTACACGGAGATGCACGTTGTTGCATGTTCAGACTCAGGGGGGATGGTCTTATCTTATTTGGAATCGCAAGCATGCACATTCATTCATTCACACAATGAAGTCTATTGAAATAGAATTCCAGTTGCAGTTAAGAATTGGGTTTTTCAAGACTTGGGGTAAAACACAGATAAGTTGTTCTTGGAGGACAATTTTGCTTACTGCAGTGTTTCTCAAAGTGTGTGGGGGAGGGGGGGTCCGGGTACCCCCAGGGGCCCTTCCAGGGCAGCCCCAGCAAAAGTATGCAATATCATCAAAATTGTCAACTATTTTGGCCCGGGACCGGGACACTTGCATAGAGGTCCGGGCACCTAGGTTGCAACCGGACAGTGTGTCGCGGGTTCGAATCCCGATGATATTGGCTGCGTGTCACTCCCTATCTCTTTTTCCCCATTTCCTGCCAGCCTACTGTCCTATCAACAAAGGCATAAAATCCCTAAGAAAATCTTTAAAAAATATATATTAAACACTTTATCCATATTCTTAAGCTATTAAAAAATAGCCAATATACAAGCTCACAGTGTGTCGCAGGAGCTTGGTTCCTTTTGAAAAATGTAGAATTTTTAATAATTAAGAAAAAGAATCTTCGCTTAAAGCTGCTATAAGCAAATTTTAATGACTTTTTGGGGATTTAGACAGCCAGCAATGAGTAAAGAATTTAGTCTCTGTGACACATCTAGGGGCCACAATCTGCATTCAAAGATGTTCCTAGAAGCTTGGTCATTGGTCGAAAAAAAACCCGGTTAAAATGACTAACCAATCAAGAAGTAGACAGGCAAATCGACCAATTACAAAGCTTCTAGTAAAATCTTTGAATGCAGATTGTGGCCCCTAGATGTGTCAAAGAGACACATTTTTTGTGGGAGCGTTTTAACCATTATTGCTGGCTGTTTGAATACCAAAAATAAATAAAAATGCCATTAAAATTTGGACATATTATTGCTTATAGCAGCTTTAATGGGAGGTCCTTGAGAACCACTGGCCTGCTGAATCCTTTAGGTAGTTTAAAAGATATTCTAATGAGCGTGGAGAGAGAAGCACACACTTCCCTGCATGGAGATTGACAGCTGCTGCTAGCAAAGTAAGCCACGGTCTCATGCCTCAGCTATCTAAGTGAAACATCGTGGGAGGGTGGTACAGTGTCCCATGCATAATTCATTGAGGAATGTTATTTTAACTCTCCCAAAAATGCAGCATGTCTGTCTGGGCGGGTCTGACAAAAATCGTCATAACTGACTAATGGTTTTAATTTTACTTTACTATATAACCTATGTACCTACTATATCATATCTGTCAGGTAAAAATCTATCTCATCTCCATATTATAACTTTTTGTTTCTTAGTTTATTTGTTTTCCGTAAATTAAAGCCGTACTTGATCATACTACAGCGTCACACAAAAGCATCAAAAGTAGCAGATCTGCAAGCTCGAATGTGCCACAATATCACGTTTTTAGCTTGAAGATCTGCTACTTTTGCTCATTTTGAATTTGAATCCTGAAAAGTGACAGTTTGACATGAGGTTTCTACCAGACAGAGGCGATTATTAGCTACATAGCCTATCTTTACATGCCTTTTGTATCGTTTAGTTCATGAACACTATTTTAACAGTTTTATTTTTTCTTCTTCTCATGCATTGCATAGTTTGATGCATTTACGTTGTCATTTGTCATTAACCATTCAATCATGCATCTAAAACAAACTTCCTGTTTAGCTATTAAAGTTGCTATCCAACACAAATTAATGTATAATTAGCCTACCCAAATTACCAGCTTTTACTGTTAGTGTCAACCTAACTTCTCAGTTTGTGGAAACAGAGCCAATGTGTGAATGTCTTCTTCTTTGATATGCCCAATGTAAACATCATTTCACTGGGCCGTTGTAAAGTAATTTCAACACATTTTGAGGCATACCTGTATAGTTTTCGATTGAAAGCACCAAATATGAATAAATTATCAAATAGAGATTACCGTTGCTCTAGGAATTGTACTTCCAACCCCAGGGCAGAGCAGCCAGCCAGCTGCCCGACATGGGCTAAGGGTTAAACTTAATGATGATGATGATGCCAGCCTCTCACTTCAAATCCAGGGAGAGTTGGGTTTTTTGATACCATGGCAACGCATGTCAGCCATGCGATAACAGACAGTGCAGACTTCCTTCATTACCTCGGTGTGTTAAAATACGAGTGTTTCAATCACTGCCAAATCCTTCTATTTTTTTGTTTTTGTTTGTTGTCTTAGGGTTGTAGTTAAATGTAATACAATGTGTATCCTATATAATAGGCTTGTGTAGGCTATATATATAACTTCAGAGACGGCACAGACGTCCCCATAGGATACATAATAACATCACCCTTGATTAAAGACAATGACTGACAACGTCTATTCAAAACGGGTCAGATAATGTACGTAGCACGACAAAAAGACTATTCTAATCACCGTGTCTACAGGACTCGTGCTTCGCTTTTTAGCTGTGTCCATTTATTATGCCATAAGATAAAACAGACCCATTGTGCGCGTATTGTATCCATTTTCTACCGCATTCCGTTTTTAAAAAACCGCAAACTTTTCATTCCTAAAGAACCGTAGAGAGGGGAACCTAAATATGCTCCCAGGTGGAATGAACGCTGGAGTCGACAACACTTTTCAGTAACGTGTTTCTTTCACCTCCTCTTTCTCTGTTGGGCAGAGGGGAAAAAGAAAGACCACCAAGCCTTCGACACACATACAGTATACAAAGGAAAGACCTGCATCAAAGAGAAGACCGCAATTTACCTGAGATACTATAACAACTCTGCGGATTGTATCCAAATCCAAACGATACATGAACGGGCTGTTGTAGTGAAGTGCTCTCGAGTCTCTCTCTCTCTCCCCAGTTTAACTTGTACTTGTTTCTGTGTAGCTGAGCTGCTGCTAATCGACGATGGGAGAGCAGAGACCCCCTCCACTCTGATGTCACGGGAACAGGGAGGAGCATCATGTTACACTGGGATTGGGAGGATTTGGTCTTTTTTTGTTTTTTGTTTTTTCATTTATTTTCCCACACAACACGATGACACCTTCAGGGAGCTTCAAGTTACACATTCTCTCAGACATGGTGATCAACGAGATTTTTCGCGTTTTTTATTTCATCCGTCGTTCAGATTTGTTTAGCCGCGTCGTTCCAACAAGAATTAGTGAATGAATCCCAAATGAATGAATGAATGGCATGGCACTGTACTACTGTCTGTCACTGACTGCCTCGTTTATTATGCGTTTATTAAACTGTTAGTGAAGTCAACTCTTCACAATAGGAACACTTCACGTGTATTTCCATCAGCATACCATCAGGGGTTGGTTGACGATCAGTAATTTGTTTTTTATAAACCAGTGATTCTCAAAGTGGGGTCCTGGGCCCTGGGGCCAGTGGGGGGTATGGTTCTGGTCCAGGCATGGGGTCCCCAGCAAAAGTAGTTGACATAGCGTCACAATCATTTAACCGCTTCATCCATGTGTTGGCTATTCAGAAATATAACAGAACTTGGCATACGAGCTTGTACAGCTATTTTTGATTTTTGAAAAATATTGAAACACACACACACACACACACGATAAAACATTAACAAATACAGGCCTATATATTCCGAGGCAGTGCGAGGCGGTCACTCTTCAGGCACTGACATCCTCCCAGTTAACAGCCCTCCCATGTGAGGGCTGTTAACTTATACTATCCCGGGCCCCTGATTGATTGATTGATTGATTGATTGATTTAACATTTTATTTCACAGTACGCAGAATGGGTAAAAAGGGAAACCCCAGCACTAAGTTATACTGTCCCGGGGCCCTCCTCGTACCCCATGCAGCACTATAAAGTTCCAGAGGTGCAAAGGGCCAGGTGACCAGACATCTCCTTCCAGGGTTCATAGTCTCTGGTTGGCCCAAAGGGGAGGGATGTCTGGTGATGTGGAGAGGCTCTCTACCACCACCTGGTCTTCTGTGCTGGCGAGGGGCCAGTGAGGTCAGCCTACAAGCTGCTGCACCTGTTGGTTCTCAAACATTTTCATGTCGAGGACCCCTAAATTCTATTTGGCCTATAAGACCCCAGCAGAAATCACTCTGTGCCAGGTGGCCCCCATAAGGGAAGATTTCTTCTAAATGAATTAACTTTTTCCACAATCTCTCAAGATGTCTTTCTGAATGTTTCCAAAGTTAGCCAATCTTTAAGTAAATCGGCTATTTTCCAAATAACCATATTATTAACAAGGCTCCCTGGGAGTCCCAAACTCCGGGAGAAAATAACAAATCTACAAGTTCACAATGCATCACAATGTGACATATTGTGAGCTTGTAGATTGACTATTTTTGGTGAAAAGATTTGCTGTAGAGGCCGTGGCGGGAGGCAGAGCAGACCAAGTGTACAGCCAGTCACGGTCAACTAAGCATTAGTTAACACAGAATAAAGGGTTTAAGTGCTTAAACTTGAAGACGTTAATAGAGTAGGTTTTAATCCGGATAACCTAATTAATAATATGCCATTCAGCCTGGCATGATTCTCCATGACCATTTTAACTATAACAGAGTTAAGAAAATGCCTATAAACAGTCTTATCCCACGACTAATTACATTCTAGAGCCTTTTTATGGGATAACTAATGGCACATTCTAAAGTCCTCAGTCTATGACAGACCTTCTTTAGGTTATGAATAACCCATGGTTTAAGAGAGACTGTAAAACATGTATACAACCGTGTGCATTTGCTACCGCAAAGTCAAGTCAAGCCATGATCATGAATGCATAATAACCCTGGGTTAAGTGAGGACAGTGTGCCCAGTGCCCACCAATTTAATAGGTTATGCCTCATGCATCCAAATGCAATTACCGGTATTACCTCTTCACATCATACACAGCATTTCTGCTGGTAATTTTGAAGTACTAATATATATATATATATATACATATATATATATATATGTGTGTGTGTGTGTGTGTGTGTGTGTGTGTGTGTGTGTGTGTGTGTGTGTGTGTGTGTGTGTGTGTGTGTGTGTGTGTGTGTGTGTGTGTGTGTGTGTGTATAAGTATGGGGCAACTCATTCAAGAGTAATATGACTCCTTTGATTATGTTACAAAAATATAAAGAATATTTCAGAGCACACACCAATAGGCTTTTTATGTTATCAGGTGTTTTGAAAATCATGGATGTGGTTGAATTAGTGGTGTTCAGAGCGAAAAACAGATCATTATCAACACAGTTACAGAAGTCATTTGTGTTTAGCTCAGAGGATGAGGACCATAGAAGAAGACATTTTAAACATCTGTTCGCTCGGACTACACTAAAACAAATGTGCACTTCTGTTACAGGTATAAAGTTATGGAATTCACAAAACCAGGAGTTGAAGAGTTGTACAACAGTGTTTCAGTTTAAGAAAATGTTTAAAAAGGAAACATTTATAAAATATGAATTAGAAGGTTAGATATAAGTGTTATTTTGTTCCCTCAGCGTTGTTTTTGTTTGTTCTCTTGTTGAGCTCTATATGTTCTTTTGTCTTTGTTGTTTTTCTTTCTTTTTTATTTGATGTAATCATGGTGATATAAAATGTATGGATGGTAGCAGCATCAATTAGATGTTTCTTTTAATGATAGGGGCAGGTATAAATAAGATTTATCTTCTTCCTGCTCCTTTTCTTTTCTGTAAAAAATAAGTCTTTTAATATATATATATTTTTGTTTTTATCTATTATTTATGTAAATGAAATAAACTGTACTCCATGCCTGGGCCTATATTACCCATTCAGAAATGTGGTGTTTTACTTTATGGTCCGGTTGTCAATTTCGATGTTGCTGCAAATTGCCATGGCACATTAATAGAGATAATTTACCTCGAACAAGACCCACTTAATTGCCTGATAAAGGCCAGCCAGTACAATGAATCAAAGGGCAATGCCCTGCATCAGCTAAACTCAAGTTTAGAAGTAAGGATAATTGCAGGTTATTTTGAATTGTATACGCTATTCAAGTTAGCAAAATGTCACACAAAATCATAACGTTTCATCTTTGAGCAAAAACCCCAAGGCGGAGCTTTACTCTGGACTGGAGTACACAACCTAGACTGAAGTGTGCAATCCAAATGGCCTGTATACATAACCTGTTTGGTTCAGTATCGTGCATTTAAGAGAACGTATACTGCTTTTGGGACAAGGGAAAGTAGCTGTATTCAAACTAGCCTCCACTCCATCCAGTCAATACTATGCTCCGTGTTCATCCAGGTGTAGACAAAAAACAAACAAAAAACATCCATGTATTGCAACCATAGACTGTAAAAAAATATGGACAAAGCGTTCGCCGGGTCTGATATGGACGTAAGATGAAGCCAGTCAGTCCTTGAATTGTAAATCGCCATCTTTCTAGATCCGTTTGGGCCCAGCTGGCCATTGGCTGGCCCAGACAACGAGACAGGACTTCTCCCCTTCTTCTTCGTTGGTTTTTATTTTGACTCGAACAGGGGGTGGCTCCCGATCATAGACTGTAACGGTAGCCACGCGGCGCCCCTCAGAACATACGCGACTTTATGGTCATTTTCTTAATAAATGGGCCATAATTTTCCAAAAAGAATAATATTATGACATGAGAAATTAGACTTTAAACTAGTGACTGGAAGCAGAAAGTATTCATGACCATGTTTATTAAGGTAATACAGTCTGGGTGAAGTTGGGCCCAAATACATGGACCTCTATGGGGCTATGGGTTTTTTTGGGCCAAATGACAGCGCCACAACAGGCCATTATATGAACTTTCAGGATGTCCCGATTTCCTTAGTGGCTTCACAAAATATCTGTCTGACTGCCCCCCTGATTGCAACTCAGGTCTGTCTGCACTAAGATTAAAGGGTTTATGTGCTGAAGTGGTTAAGTTATACTTACTGTGCAATTGATCCCCGTAATGACATTTTTCCTCTGCATTAAATGGATCATAACTACAGTATTAGGGGCAGTGGGCAGCCACTGAGCAACACCTGAGTTCTAGTGCTTTGGCTCTTGCAGGAGGAGTAATATACACGTAGTCGCACGCACGCATGCATGCACGCACGCACACATCCAGAAATGTGCAATGCTTCACCTCAACTGCCCTCGATGATCCTATCTCTCTCTCTCCATCTCTCTTTTTCTCTTATTCTGGTGCTTGAACTTTTTTTAATGCCAATATTTGGAACAGCTAATGCAAGTTGCTCTGCATAAGGAATTTAAGGAAATATGAATGTAAAACACTATCATTATAAAATGCTTTGGGATACGGCAGATGCATTTCAGACAGTATAATACAGCAAACAGCTACAGTGGGCCCTATATAGTTCTCAGCCAAAAATTATGGCCCGGTCCTAACTGGACCGGCCCGAACAGGGCCAACACGAACAATTACCTTTTTATTTATTTATTATTATTATTATTTTACTTGAACACGATAAAAACCTCGGACACTCAGGCGCAGAACCAGTCTTCGCCGAATTGCAAAGGAAATACTGGATATTGAGAGGAAGAGAGGCCGTAAAGAAGCATCAAACGAGCTGTTTCGAATGTCAGAGGTGGAAAGGACAGCCCAAAGTACCACGAATGGCTGATCTCCCAGAATCCAGCTTAAGGCTGATGGACTCAACATTCTACTCAGCAGGAATGGACTGCTTCGGGCCGATGACCTTGAAAATTGGCAGGAGAACAGAGAAGCGCTGGGGCATAATATTCAAATGCCTCACACCTCGAGCGATCCATATGGAACTCCTCTTACGAACATGAGCACAGACCCATTCCTAATGTCGCTGCGCCGGTTCATAGGACACAGAGGGAAACACTTCGAAGTCCGATGTGATAGAGGCACAAATTTCATCGGAGGAAGCAGAGAGCTGCGCGAGGCTTTCGGGCACATGGAACCAGAGCTCCAAGCGAAAATGGCTCCTATGCAAATAGACTTCGTGTTCAATCCACCCGCCTCCCCACACTTCAGAGGAGCCTGGGAAAGAGAAGTGAGATCGGTGAAGACCATCCTGCGAGTGATGCTAGGCACACAAGTAGTCTCAGAAGAAGTACTCGCCACAGTCCTAATAGAGATAGAAGCTATCCTGAACTCCAGACCCCTGGGTTATGTCTCTTTGAATGCAGGCGATCTAGACCCGCTAACCCCCAACCACTTCCTCATAGGGCGACCAAATCCCTCATCACCACAGGCCATTTATCCGGAGACCGGATTGCTTAGTCGCAAGAGATGGCGACATTCACAAGTCTTAGCCGACCAGTTCTGGCGACGATATATAGTTTTTTTTTTACATCTCTACAGGTACGCTCAAAATGGATTACAGAAAAGGAGAACATTGCCGTGGGTATGCTCGTCCTCGTGATAGACCCACAACTCCCCAGAGCGTTCTGGTCAATAGGGAAAGTGAAGGAGGTAATGACAGGAAGAGACAATCGAGTGAGAGCGGCCGTAGTAGTAGTAGATGATCGCACCTACACACGACCGGTAGCACGCCTGATCAAACTCCCAGAACTACCCGCCGAAGCAGCCACCATCAGGGAAGAAATTAAAAATGATTCGAACCCAGCCATCACCGTGACCGATCTAAGAAGTGAATCCGAATACCGGATCCACGGGGGGACTGTTGTCACAGAAACGGTCGGTGGTGTGACGTCAGGCCACGACGTCATGTCACCCTATAAAGTGTGGCACAGACTCAGCAACCAGTCAGACTTAGAAGTGTGCCAACTCAGAAGTCAGAAGAAGCAGTAGAAAGAAGATCAATAATATAATATAATAATATACTTCAAGCATTATAAAAAGGAGGTACCCTAACTAAGTTACTGGGCTCAAGCTACTAATCCGACTCTCTCCCCCAAACTATAAGACCTCCTCAAGGAGCCTCTTACACCAGCCCTCTGACAGCTCCCTGCTAATACAGGAAATCATCATTACATGGGTGACTGTTTCTGCTATTTTTGAGCGGTGCACACCACTCCTTTAAATACAGTAGCTATGTGTGTCCCTGTGTCAGTCTGTCTGTCCCTATGTCCGTAGAAGAACACAGTTTGCTATTACAGAGCATGAGCATCTGATCATGATCTTCCCTTCTTCCCTGCCTCAAAGCAACTGTCATTCCCTGATGTCATCGCTAGGGACACATGCATCAATAGGCAGGAACTGGGGATGGCAATGAAGGACCGGCGTGGCATTGATGATGATTGAGCCCTGCAGATGATTGGCGTCGTCGGGGCGCACACTGTTCATTCACACTAAGCAGTCAGCAAATTAATTGGGGTTGAATTGGGGTCACACACACACACACACACACACACACACACACACACACACACACACACACACACACACGTTCATAAACTTTATTTTTTTTGCTTATAATGGCATGCCCAAAATAGGGACTCAAGGTTGAAAGTGACCAATAGGCCTATATGGTGTGTAAGTGATAAAAACATGAGTGCTGGGTTACTTTACTTTACTTTTACTTTATTGGTTTATTTGGACGGGACAGAGTATATTCATGAACATTACATACAAATGTAGTGTGAATACACTGAATTTAGAGGAGATGCTATTTTCCATCCGTAGTCCCTGGACATCGAACACTAAACACTAAACAATACTGACATAAATAAGTTAAATAAATAACTTCTAAAGGTTGAAAACATAAGGTGACCGGGCCATTGCACTCAGAGCCCCAACTCTTTGGAATGCCCTCCCCCTCGAGTTAAGGCTTGCAGAATCCGTCCCCCGCTTCAAATCCCTCCTAAAAACTCACTTTTAGAAAGCTGCTTTTAACACCTAAACGTTTTCTAAACATTTCCTATTGTTCTTATGTCCTACTGCATTTCTGTACATTGCCTGTTCTTTATTTTTATTATTGTAAACTGTTGTTCATGGTGTGCACTGTTTTTTTTTTTTGTAAAGCACTTTGTAACCTCGTTTTGAAAGGTGCTATATAAATAAAGGTTTATTATTATTACCTACTGGCGAAAAGTAGAACTGCAGCACATTCATGGTGGTGGACGGACGTTCAGTGACGTCATGTGCGTAACGTGCTTCATCCCGGAACTCAAATGCTCTTCTGCCCGCTCAAGACAGAGTTATAATGGTACTTCCGGCAGTCTTCCAGGTGCTTCAAAACGCCACTAACTGAGAAACTTCCATTGAAATGAATAGTGGGGGAGGAGGAGCCAAATCATTTAGAAATTTAAAGATAAAACAGGCACTTTTTAAATTTCTAAATTTTTCAAAGTTCAAAAGATTATATTTTTCCAAAATGGTGCAAACAATGATGGGTTTTTGATGATAATATTTCTGTCAAAGGGTCCATTGCTACCAAATGAAAAAAATACCCTGGTACTTTACACCAGAAAGAACACATGTGAAGAGTTTTTCTCAAGCTCCCATCAACATTTCCATAATTGGAAAAGCCTGGATGAATAAATCCACGACTTTATATGGTTCAGTCAGTGGATTTTTTTTTAAGAGCTTGACAGAATATTTTATGATAGGCAGTGAGGGACTTGAAAACAAGGTTAGACATTTCTGCTTTAATATCCTTGGGGTTACTACTGTTTTAAATCATTTTTAAAGTTGTCTTATCATCGTCATATCATCTTGTCTTTCATTATTACACTATACATTACATTACACTATATTGCAGCGTTTCTGCATCATTTGTTTGTCATTATGACCAAACAAATCTATATGCAATAATGCAGATGTCAAGAGAAATGGTTTATTATGCCCATACTGTGCAATGGAGGCACTGCATAATGTTCAGTTTTCTACTGCTTTCTAAATGAAAAATAAATGAGTGGGGCAAAAAACACTCTCAAACTCTTAAAACACAGGAGGCAGTGAATGATTAATCTCCACACTCTATTATTAAGGCCTTAAATCATGATGATGAGTCATCAAGTCATGATGAGCAGGAGATGCACAGTGTGCCAGATTTTGAGAGAGAAATTAGCCCAAAAGAAGTCACTAACATGTGAGCACTTATATGCATTGGCTACATATTTGAAACATAGACTGTAAAAAATATGGACAAAGCGTTCGCCGGGTCTAACATGAACGTAAAATGAAGCCTGTAATAATATGGTAATTCCTGATGTAAGTCGCCATCTTTCTAGATCCGTTTGGTACCAGCTGGCCATTGGCTGGCTCCGTTTTGGACCAGCTGGCCATTGGCTGCCCAGACAACGAGGCGGGACTTCCCCCCTTCTTCTCCGTTGGTTTTTATTTTGACTCGAGTGGGAGGGGAATCCCGATCATAGACTGTAACGGTAGCCACGCCCCTCAGAACATACGCGATGTTTTTTTTTCTTTATGGTCATTTTTTTAATTAATGGGACCATACTTTTCCAAAAAGAATATTATGACATTAGAAATGAGACTTTAAACTAGTGACTGGAAGAAGAAAGTATTCATGACCATGTTTATTAAGGTAATACAGTCTAGGTGAAGTTGGGCCAAAATACATGGGCCTCTATGGAGCTATGGGGCTTTTTGGGTCCAGTCCAGCGCCACAACAGGCCATTATATGAACTACCGATTTCAAATGAGGCTTCACGAAATATCTGGCTGACTGCCCCCCTGATTTGAAAACAGTCCATTTACATGCTCACAACGTGTCATGAGCTTTGTAGATCTACTATTTAACAAACAATTGATTTTGAAACATTTTAACAATGCAAATCTGGCACGGGCTCGCTGGCACATTAATGTTTTCAGATGGTGTTATTACTTAATTACTTATTAATTTGGAGGTCCTTGACATGAAATTGTTTGAGAACCACTGGTTTAAACAACATTTTAGGAAGCAAGCCCAAATAAGCAACTACCGGTACACTTTGCAAGCCCAAGGTTACTAATAATAAGCGGACATGGCAACACTGATCAGATTGATTGACTGTGAAGACTTGGTGTCAGCGATAAATGCACACATACACCACTGTGCATGGCTGCCTCCAGGCCTTAATACTTGAATCTGTGATGTCAGTGATGTTTCCTTTGTTAAAATATATCTGTTAAATAGATCTAAATTCTGTTAGTAATCATTGAGATAGTGTTTTTCTTTCCTTTTCAGTAACAGGGGTCTCCTCCCTGTCTCTTCAGCTCTTTATTAACAAGAATAAACATTTTCACGTGGATTGCCAATTTCATCTAATCAGAAGAGAGTACCCATTTATCAGTTTCAATTTTATAGTCCAATTCCAATTTTGACACCGTTGCATGACATACGAAGTGTGAAATAGGGCATTAATGTAGAGCATACTATAGAGCATTTTTCTTTCTGAAAGAACATTTCTCAAATTATATTAATTGAAGAGCACATGCCTCTTAAAAAAGAAAGACGACGAACATGGCAATGTGAAAAAGACAGTTCTTAATTGTGCAACATTTAGCCTGAAGGCAGAATGATTGACGATTACAGACACACTGACTAACGCAGACTACTACCAGTCCAATTAACGTGGCTCTGATAAGTGATAACAAATGCATCGATTGCCTTTGGGCGGTTTCTGTCATTAGGTTAACACTTACTCACTGACTGACACGCCATTGTATGTGAATAATTGATAGGATGATACAGTATGTGAACAGAAGTTAACAAGCAACACCTGTAAAAGCCAAAGTAGAGTAACTAAATGTTTGGAGACACTGACTTTACTTATTCATTTGTCTCAAAGGTCATTCAACTTTCATGATATTTGGTGATAAACAATTAGCTTATGAACTGATACAGTAGGCTACCATCCCACTCGTTTCCTCCTCAATCTCAAAATGACATTTATCAGTAATGGTAGGTACCTCTGTACCTCTGTAGGTACCTCTGTTAGACATTAGATATGCCAGGGACCCCCATTTGAAAATATATGCCAGGGACCCCCATTTGAAAAGATATGCCAGGGACCCCCTATTTGAAGAGATATGCCAGGGACCCCCCATTTGAAGAGATATGCCAGGGAACCCCCGTTTGAAAAGATATGCCAGGGACCCCCATAAGGGGTCCTCAGAACAGGGGGTCCTCAGAACACGGGGTCCTCAGAACAGGGGGTCCTCAGAACAGGGGGTCCTCAGAACACAGGGTCCACAAAACAGGAGGTCCTCAAAACAGGGGGTCCACAGAACAGGGGGTCCACAGAACAGGGGGTCCACAGAACACGGGGTCCACAGAACAGGGGGTCCACAGAACAGGGGGTCCACAGAACACGGGGTCCTCAGAACACGGGGTCCACAGAACACGGGGTCCTCAGAACAGGGGGTCCACAGAACAGGGGGTCCACAGAACACGGGGTCCTCAGAACAGGGGGTCCACAGAACACGGGGTCCACAGAACAGGAGGTCCACAGAACAGGGGGTCCACAGAACAGGGGGTCCTCAGAACACGGGGGGCCACAGAACACGGGGTCCTCAGAACAGGGGGTCCACAGAACACGGGGTCCTCAGAACAGGGGGTCCACAGAACACGGGGTCCTCAGAACAGGGGGTCCACAGAACACGGGGTCCTCAGAACAGGGGGTCCACAGAACACGGGGTCCTCAGAACAGGGGGTCCACAGAACAGGGGGTCCACAGAACAGGGGGTCCACAGAACACGGGGTCCTCAGAACAGGGGGTCCACAGAACACGGGGTCCTCAGAACAGGGGGTCCACAGAACAGGGGGTCCACAGAACAGGGGGTCCACAGAACACGGGGTCCTCAGAACACGGGGTCCACAGAACACGGGGTCCTCAGAACACGGGGGGCCACAGAACACGGGGTCCTCAGAACAGGGGGTCCACAGAACACGGGGTCCTCAGAACAGGGGGTCCACAGAACACGGGGTCCTCAGAACAGGGGGTCCACAGAACAGGGGGTCCACAGAACAGGGGGTCCACAGAACACGGGGTCCTCAGAACAGGGGGTCCACAGAACACGGGGTCCTCAGAACAGGGGGTCCACAGAACACGGGGTCCTCAGAACAGGGGGTCCTCAGAACACGGGGTCCTCAGAACACGGGGTCCTCAGAACAGGGGGTCCACAGAACAGGGGGTCCTCAGAACACGGGGTCCTCAGAACAGGGGGTCCACAGAACAGGGGGTCCACAGAACACGGGGTCCTCAGAACAGGGGGTCCTGAGAACCTCATAAACCCTAACCCTGCAAGCTGGGATGTATAGTTGCTCTGGCCTCTGTCCTACTGTCCTACTGCCACCTACTGTCCGTTTATTATATTACACAGTGGGTGAAAAAAACACACCCCTTAAGACTAAACCACACCCATCAGAGGTGTGGCTTCCAGAGGTACCTAAGAACCTTTAGAAACACCACTGTATATGTACAATTAGTGCAATATATTCACAATCTAGTTCTAGTTCCACAATTCTGTCAAGTTTAGAAATACAATAGAGCTTGTAGTGTTCACAATTCTTAAAGAAAAATATTAATTTGTAAACACAGTACCTATACCCTTTTGTTGTGATTTTGTTTGTTTTTGCGGAAAAGATTTGTTTTACAATTTAGGCATTCCGCAGATGCTCTTAACCAGAGCGACATACAGTTAGGTAAACACGAGGTAATAGGCCTACATCAAATGCATGGAAATCTAGGATCATAGGTAAACCAAGAATAAATCAGTCTATGTATAATATATATTTAAAACAAATCTGTACATGTCTGGTATATCTGTCTACATCACATGCTACCTGAATTACCCTTTGCATAAGCCTGCAAGGTCAAGGCTAGGGCATGCTTGCCTATAGCCTGCAGGCTTAAAGTGCTACGGCAAGTGCTATGTTTTGATTGATTTGAGTTATGATGTTTTTCCATTTGTAGTGAAGAATATGGGATTACATAATTATACAATGTTCTTGGGTTCTCCTGCCTTTTGCAATTTGCATAGCCTACTACAGTAGACCTATTTTTGGTGATTAGCACCTACGAGGGTGTCGGCCTGCAGGGTGATATATCCTGGAGCCGAATTCCGGTGGCTAGCCTATGTATAACAAAGGAGTTTGTTGTCCTGAAGGAACAGACTGGTTGATCAAACACTTGCCACTAATAATATGCAAACCAATGTCGACACCCACGCCAATGTAGAGTGCTTAAAGTAGTGACCAAGGATACAATCAGTTGTCAGTCGGGGCGCAAGCCTACATGGGGAGACGTGAGCCACTGCTGGCTGGCGTGAGCTTATATGCTATGCTTCACTGCTGTGCTGTACTTCGTTGAAATAAACATCATGGAACTTCATCTCGTCTCATGTCTGCCGTGCACATTTCTCCTCTGTATGGTATGAAATATACTTCAGTAGCTATTTAGTTAACAACCCTGCTCCCAAACATCATGTATTTCCATCACAACGGGATGATCACATGGCCACAGTCTACAGGAGTAGGTCGTCTGACCGTCGAACCACCGCCAAAATAACTGGTGGAAGTAGCCGAACAAATGACAGGAAGAACCGTTTCTCTGCAGCCATTCAGACACAACAACACCTTCTGCTCCTGCACTTCCTCTTGAAGTTGAATTAGGTCATAATATTATGCAAGTTCCTGAGGAAGTATTGTCCCATCCTCCTAGTCAGTATAAAGGCCATGTAGCATGAATAATATCATCTTATTATAAGCCCCTAGCTGTTACGTTTCAGGAACTGGACCAAAAACAAGCAAAACAAAGAACATGCGTTCCAAATTTCCAATGGAGCCGATTTAGATTGATTGATTGAAAATCTATATTCACATAGAATGGGTACATTTCAATGAAAGTACAGGTCAATACAAAAAACTGCTACGAGGAGAAAACCAAAGAATATGACTTTTCTTTACATCATGGTCCTTTCATGGTCACCCTTAGTACAACCAGATATTTACAATAAGGCACGCAGTTGGGCACAGTTCAACATGATTTATTTTCTCCCAAGGGTCATACATGAATGTGACAAAAACAAGGACACCAAAAACATCTGTAAAATAGAAGATTTTTTTTTTTCAAAACTTCAAATCAAAATGTAAAACATAGGGCTGTAATATAGATTAATTAATTCCATAAACATTACACCAATTAACCGACAGAAAACCCCAATGGGAGAAGAAGCCGATCAGACCGCTTTACTTTACTGGATGGGAAA
Organism: Protomyctophum parallelum; assembly: GCF_964188405.1. NCBI lineage: Eukaryota > Metazoa > Chordata > Actinopteri > Myctophiformes > Myctophidae > Protomyctophum > Protomyctophum parallelum. Next base: position 28,905,323 of record NC_139707.1, read on the forward strand.
TTTTATATATCAATATATAATTATATATGATCACACCGGCTGGGTCACCTGAGTGTGGGGTATGATGTTGCGAGAACCGAAACACTGATGACCTGTCTTTGGGATACATCACTGAGGATATGTCCCAGTGATCCTCCAGGAATGTCTTTCAGCCCTTATACTGTAGAGAAAACTAAACAGAACTTAACTTAAACTTATCTTAAAAAATTGACACATTTTACTCCAGGCAACCATCAGTGACTCCTAAAATATTTCATTCAGATCTCTAATCAAAAATATATAAGTCAGTTTTGGGGCTACTGCCATTCCCAATGATGTGAATAAAAGATCCAAATGCATTAACCTAATGCATGGTTGTGAGTAGGGATTGAATAAAGAAGATTTGATCTATGCATTCACAAAATATGCAGAAGATAAAAACTTCATAATCCCAGGCTTATAGCCACAAGTCTGCCACTGGATAAGCAAATACAAATCAATACAGAATATTTGATAGAGCAATTCACATCAGCTGAGAAACTGCTGAACTATAGGGCTGGCCCCTGTCTACAGTACAACATCAAATATTGTGAATATTGTGATGATAAAATCAAATTATTAAATGTTAGTCATTTCTTTATAGTTAACACTTATGATGCTGCCAGAGTTCTTCGGAATAAAGGCGCTAGAAGGCCAAGCAGATGGGCAGATTTTACTCTGAAAAGCCCTATAGAGAGATGACTTCCGCACACCCGGTAGGTAATTTGGAGCAGGTGCGATGATGACGCGGCATATACAATGTAGAAAGGAGGGACACCCGCACACGGCCACTTACTAGGTTCAGAGCATTTATTATTAAGAAGCAACGTTTCAGTCTTGCGACCTTCCTAGGCTTCTGAAAAGCCCTACCTTCCATTTTCCCCCAAAACCAGTAGTTATAATGTTCCATTAATACCTCGCTCTACCTCGTCTGATCTCTCTTTAGAGGCGTTAATATTCCAAACGAGATGATTGGTTAAGTCAGAAATTAGGACAGAACATCGGCGTTCTGATCAAAACCATGACGTAGATTCAGAGATACAGTAATAGTGAGATTTGTCGGCCTGTAAACAAGGAAGTGAATGGCTGCACACATGCGCAAAACATTTTCAGGAGCTTTGAACAAGGCGTTGCCTAGCAACGGCCGCTGTTTAAAAATCCAGATTTATATAATTAAAATGGACTAAAAGACTTGTATACGTTCGAGTCACCCTGCGGTTTTAGCATCATAAGTGGAGTTATTTGTCATATCTGCCTGGGCAAATTTTTATTACGAAGCCTAAAAAGGCAAACCAACATTTTATTTTTACTAATATGTTCCACTGTTGTTCAATGCCAAAAAACACAATTAAATCGTTATATTATAATCATTAATGACAAGCCACGGACACTGAATGGATCCTTCAACCAAACGCCTGCTGCACGTAAAATTAAAGTTGTGCACTGGTGTGCATGGTCCCTGCATGACTCTGTGACTTGGGGCTGTTTTACACAGTAAGGACAAAAACACTGAGTGGAACATTTCCATACTCTAATACTCCGCCCATTTCTCATTTCTCAATTTGTCATGGTTTCTCTTTTTTGCCATGCACACTCTACATACCATACAATTTCCTATCCACAGTACAGTACATTACAGACGTATACTACACAGGGTTTACCTCTGTATCTATCACTGTATCTCTGTCTCCACAAAAGCTCAGCTCACAGTACGCTGCTACTGTACGTGCATACAGACAGTGAAACACAAGGCCAAGTTCTGTAGGCAAGGTTATCAATGTAAGCTTACATTATAGAATATGATTGTATAGGCATTGTTCAAGATATTAATACATCAATGTGACCCATGGTAAAAGGATGAAGAAAATAAATTCTACCTCTACAGTAAATAATTGAAGAACATATTTCAATTGACTGTACACACACAAAAGAACCGTAGTGGGAAATAAGCTGCTGCCTTTTTTTTGCGTTTATCCTCTTGATAATGTTGTGTTCGTTTATTATCAATAAAGAGGTCAAGGTCAAATAAAGTCAATTACACAGACATAAAAATGCCACGGCCAAGCTCTGTAGGCAAGGTTATCAACGTTAGCATTAAGCTCGCATTAGGATATCATTGTATAGGCATTGTTCAAGATATGAATAGATCACTGTAGCCCAACGTAAAAAGAAAAGCAATTCTACAGCTACAATAAATAATTGAATAAATTATTTCAATTGACTGTACAGTGACAGTGCATCCATTTGTGAAGCTAGCTCTTCATTCAGAAGTTGCACACCTTGTATCCAGGCATATCCGTAGCTAAAGATAACACTTTGAAAGCCACTTCTTAGGATAAAACTCCTGTTATTCTTCTGTTTCTCGACCCCGCAGTATAGTTGCCTGATGGAATCTAGCTCTGAGGAATTTAATTGTTTTAGCAAATCACAACTACAAGAACAAATCACCAGGTGACGGACACAGTGACTACAAAACCGTAAACACATTCAAATCATATTCGCTGTTGAACAAATGTGGGTGCAGCTGCAGCAGCTGCTCAAGAGACCGCATGCATCATCTTACGGAGGAAGCACAATATAATATTATATTTTTCCAATTCCACAATCGCCTCCACAGCCAAGAACATATATGTCAAACTCAAGGCCTGGGGCCAAATCAGGCCCGTGAATGAATTATCTTTGGCCCGCGGGATGATATTTAATTAGTATTAGAAATGGCCCTCTGGTATATTGCACGGACCACCATAATACTACAAGTCCTGCTTTGTGAGGATCATAGAACAGGAACTGAGCTTAATAATAATGCATTTTCAGTTTTAAATGCATTTACTTTTTTTCTATTTGCGTGTGTTGAAACCAGGGGGGCAGTCAGACAGATATTTTGTGAAGCCTGAAACTCCTGAAAGTTCATATAATGGCCTGTTGTGGCGCTGTCATTGGAACCAGAAAAACCCATAGCCCCATAGAAGTCCATGTATTTGGGCCCAACTTCACCTAGACTGTATTACCTTAATAAACATGGTCATGAATACTTTCTGCTTCCAGTCACTAGTTTAAAGTCTCATTTCTAATGTCATAATATTCTTTTTGGAAAATTATGGTCCCATTTATTAAAAAAATGACCATAAAGTCGCGCATGTTCTGAGGGGCGTGGCTACCGTTACAGTCTATGATCGGGATTCCCCTCCCACTCGAGTCAAAATAAAAACCAACGGAGAAGAAGGGGGGGAAGTCCCGCCTCGTGTCTGGGCCAGCCAATGGCCAGCTGGGCCAAAACGGAGCCAGCCAATGGCCAGCTGGGCCCAAACGGATCTAGAAAGATGGCGACTTACAGTGCAGGAATAACAGGCTTCATTTTACGTCCATGTTAGACCCGGGGAACGCTTTGTCCATATTTTTTTACAGTCTATGGTTGAAACACAGTCCGGCCCTTGACTTCTACCAATTTCTTTATTTTGGCTCACCGTGTATTTGAGTTTGACATCCCTGGCCAAGAAGATGTAGAAAAGGCACAAACAAAACATAACCTTCAAAGATGCAAAGCTTAGGACCGTTGGAAACAATTCCTCCTTTCCTATCACTTTCACAAAAGTCCACCTATAATAGTGTTTGCATATCTGCAGAAGATATACGAGACTAAATTACAATTCATGTTAGCTTGCCTTATGAGTCAATTCACCCTCCATCTCGTCTCAGACCTGACCGTATCAGCAAAGAACATGTGATAAATATTACATGAATAACAAGCGGGGGGGAAATACAGAGTCTCAGTTTGATAGTCTACAATGGGTATATAGGGTGCGAGAAAATAAGTTGGGTAACAATGTCAACGATATCGTGTGCTCTTGCGTGCACACGGGGTGTGATCTGTTCCTAACAAGGATCATGTACTAGTATTTCAACACATGCTGTGACACCACATCTCAATCTGATCTGAAATGGAATGCATAAACACATACTGCGTGTGTATCCATCACGCTCCATTAATCTCCTGCACTCCCTAGCAGCAGCACTCCATTCTGTACAGTAGATAGAAGCCACACGGCAAATGGCGATATAACACACTTGAGGGTTGAGCTCGCTGCACAACAGGGCCGCGGTCATTAAAATTCTGAGCACAGGTCCGACTGAAGCACACCACGACCATCTCTGTGGAAATTGGAGTTCAAGCACTCTCAATGGATGATAGAGACAGCTAAAAAATGTAATCCCCTTCTCCCTTACAGGTATGGTGTTTCTCTATGGATCTTCTTGACCCACAGACACATACAAGGCATATAAAACACGTTTTACTATGAAGTATGAAGGGTACATAAAAATTGCAGGACGGCAATTTTATACAGGCAATTATATACAGGCAATTATTACAAATTTTGTGGCTATCTTTGATCCCTAATACTAAAGCTTGAATGATATTTAGTTGGCCTCCTGCACCGAAAACATAGCCGATCTACAAGTGCAGTGTCATGATGCATTGAGAGCTTGTAGATGTGCAATTATTTGGTGCACAACACTGGCACGCAACTATAAATCAGGTATAACTAACCATAAAGCTCTAACACCAATCTGAATATTTCTTAATTCTAAGCATAACTCTAAGCATATTTTGTTTAAACAACCATTTATCTTGTGATGACCAAGAAGGTCCCCAAAGAAGTGCATCAAGTGCATCAATCTCATTTCAGCTATGCCATAGCATACACTCGGGTGCACGCACACGCACACGCACGCACGCACCCACACAGCACACACACACACACACACACACACACACACACACACACACACACACAAAAGGACCAGAACGGGCAACAGGTTTTTTGCATTTATCCTTGATAATGGTGTGTGATATAATGCTGGCCGTTGGCCGGAGATTCCAGGGAGTAGACAGGTCCACAAGTACTTTTTAGGCTTAATATTTACCTTGAAAGTGCAGTGCGAGTCAGCGACAAAGTACAAAAATAAATAATACTGGCCAAAACAACGTTCCAATAAAACTAAACAAACAATTGAAAAACTATGCAATCAAGAGACAAGCAGGAACTGGTACAGGCCTTTTCCTGGCTGGCTCTGTGCGATTTTGAACATTTTTTAACCTAAGACTTTTGACCTTTACCCTAATAAAAGTAGGTAAAATAATTGTAATATATGTTTTTGTTGTGATCATTAGAATGTCTAGAACATGTTTTATTCATTATTGTGAAAGATATCCCCCAAATGTAAATTATTAATTTATTATATTATTATATAATTATTATACATTTTCCATCAAACTTTATTTTTTTATTTTTTTTAACATATGTTTTAGTGTCAGTCCTAGTAGTACAAAGTAGTAGTAAGGTTGAAATCTATTTTTTGCAAGTAGAAATTAATGCAGGTGTTAGCAGGTGGGGCAAACCATCCTCTAATTAAGTAAGTGGTCATTAGTTAACTCGCCAAATGGCTAACTAAGCCTATGAGTAATTCTTCCACATTACTATATACATTAAAGGAATACTAGATATACAAACACTCAACTATTTCACAGGTCCAATTCATTTAGAGAACCTAACATAAATAAGACCAAACATAATACAGACAGGAACAAACACCCCTCCTTCTCTACAGTATTTGGCACCCTCCAATCTAGAGAGGAGTGCCAGCACTGCATAGGGGAGACAGGTGACAGACATACCAATGCAACTTCAGTGTCAATAAATACGAATAAACATTTAAAACTCTTTCAACCATTGTGTTAATTACTAAAAATGTCATTTGTACAATATATATAAAACTGTTACTTCCAGTCCAGCTGTTTGTCCATTGATCAAGTTGACTTAACTGTGTGGTCTGTTTGCAAGGTCCTTGATATTGTCTAAGGGCACGGGCTGCCCCGTGACAGTGTGACAATGTATGTCATTTTTTAAATGATCAATAAAGTGGTCAAGGTCAAAGAAAGTCAATGACACCAAATGCATGTGCACAGGGTAACGCCCATGCTCGCACATATGTTTCTGATGTTTGGATTTACTATTAGGCCTAATCCTGGCTGGCTGACTCAACCAACAACATATTACTTATAGGGATTAGGGGAGGGCGTATGGGTGATAAACCCTGTTAATGGCACCCTCCCAAACACCAGCAAACACACTGACTATATACTGTACACATCCAATTATTATGTCCTTAGTTTGTTTTGAAAAGAATAGACCATGAACAAGCTCACAGCACATTGTGACATGTTGTAAACTTGGAGAACTGCGGTTTTTCAGAACTTTTAGCTCAAGAACTTTTTGAGTCTCACCCCTGACAAATACCCCATATTACAATAAAAAATATAACCAACACTAAAACTACAAACTAAACTAAAACTAATCTTCAAACAAATTAAAACATCAATAACTAATAAACTAACAAATCCACTTAAAATTAAACGCAATAAATAACATTTTTCTTTTTCTTTTATTAAATAATCTAATAAACTAATAAGAACTATAGTAGCCTTGGGGGAGAGCGCTTTCTTTCTCTCAGAGCTGAAGGAGTCACGCCATCAGTACAACAAACAAAGGAGACACATGATGTGTCAACATAAGCAGACATATAGCCACTCCATTCAGACTACTGAACAGTCACATAAGTTAGCTGCATTAAGGCTGCTTTTTCCCCGAAGTGCAGGAGATTTGCGGTGGACCACGGGGGTGATGTTTAAAAGTTCTTTCCTAATGCATTTGGTAGATTGTCATAGCCTAATACATCAGGGAACAGTCTACAACCGCCGACTATTTAATTTGGTCACTGTGCCAAATTATTTCAGTCTTCTTTTAAATTCACTGCCTGGCAGCCAGGACTGTGTCGTCCAAGACTTTGTGTGAACTTTATTTAACAATACAATATTTAACAATACAATGTCACTGGGTACTCTTTTTCAATAACCGTACGTAGAACAGATGTTGAACAAATGAATGCAACGTGTTGACAACATTGTTCCGAAAATGTTCTGCCATTTCTATTAAATGATTTGGCCAAGCTTTGAAATACATACAGTAGCAGTTATGTCCATAATCCATTGAACCCATCTAGCATTTTTTTAATAATGTTCAGCTTTTAAAACCTGCCTCATTCCGTGCACCGGTTTGTGTAGTGGAGAAGTCAAGGGAAGCATGCAGGGCCCATTGCGCAGCAGAGATGTTTGCTTACTGAAGCCAAACAGGCTGAGACAAGCTCCTTTTCACTTGACGGGTGAACTACAGGGCTACCAGAGCTCACAGGCTCACTTCCTAGTGAGCCTGTAGCTTTCACGGGGTTCGTTGGGTTGAGACGGAAACATATACAGCCTTTGGGGAGTGGATGACATTTTACTTTGATGGGTCTGTACACACTGTGACAATGTTCCAAGTTATAGTCCCCAGATGGTTCCATCTGAACACACACACACACACACACACACACACACACACACACACACACACACACACACACACACACACACACACACACACGTACTTACTAAATGTTCAAGGGATCTTCAGTGTCATAAACAAATACATGAAAAGTAAATGAAAAAGGTATTGGGAAAAATCACGCCCCCCTCAACCATTAGAACGTCCTAATTATAATGCATGAGATGGCCGTGATTTGTTCATTACTTTTTAAATTTGTTTTCTATATTTTTTATGTTTATTTCATTTGAAAGTGAAATATCCCTTTTAATATTATGTATGTACTGTATTGTCTACTACCCCTCCACTAAAAGTATTGCGTGACCCCTGTACGACATTGGTGTTAAAATGCTTCCAAGGATAGGCCTATTCAAAAATTTGGAAAATATCTACAAGCCACACCGTGTATCCCGTCGCCACACACTGTGATGCGACACAATGTGAGCTTGTAGATCGGCTATTTAGCATTTTCACATTATCCGATGTTCATGTGGCCTATATTTGCTTCTTTTGGGCTCGCTTTCATAGACCTATGCTTATCTCTCTTGCACATTATGGCAACACTGTTGTTGGTCTGTGGCTATTCAAATATCTCTCTGGAAATTCAAGGGATTTGTCAGGGAGAGACGAAAAGCCTGCAGTGGATTTTACAGTGACTTTGAGCTCAAAAATGTAATGGATGACTCTGAAATGGAAAACTCTGAACTGATCTGTTACATGTTTGAGCTCATGCATCCACATGAGCCATATTAGCAGTGCATGTCAGTCAGTGCCATTAGCTCTTAGCTGTTCATCAGTCACAGTGCTCTGAACTGGAAATGGGCTCACAGGCAGTGATGGAAGAAGTGCTTACATGTTTTACTTAAGTAGAAGTATAAATACCATAAAATAGTCTGTTACACGTAAATGTTCGGTATTCAGAATGTACTTGAGTGAAAGTAAAAAAATATTGGCATCATAATGTACTTGAAGTTCCAAAAAGTATTGTGCATAGTTTACAAAATGCATAAAATGCCATGTGACACAATGTGGGCTTGTAGATCTGCTATTTTCAAAAAGCCGAAGTATATAGGGCTGAAGTGGTTAATGTATTTTGTAATAATAATCAAAATGACTAGTAACTGCTAATTGTAGTGGAGTACATGTAATGGAGTGTCGAAAATCTTAAGTAGGCTACTGAAATTTATAAATACTCCAGTAAAGTAAAACTGCCTCAAACGTGTACTTGAGTAAATGTTACTTTCCACCACTGTATCAGCGTGACCTCCCTGTCTCTGGCTGTGTCATTGGGTGTACACTGTACACACAGAATAGATTCCCGCATTCTCGGGAGGTATCATTGTGGTTTTGTCTGGAACACGTTCTCAATTGAGTGAATTGGAGAGTTAATTGACCTCAAACCAAATGAGGGTCGGTTATACTCAAGACACTGTTTGCTTGCTTGCCCAATTAATTTGTCTTGCTGCAGCAGTGTGTAGTGAGTGCCACTCTCCCAAGCCAATCCCTTTAACAAATGTGAGTCTCCATCACTCGCCCCACGCCCGTCCATTGACAGGGCATCAAACCGAAGCCGGCCAATGGCACTCCCCGTAACGACAACAACAAAGAGAGCCATCTCACCATGGCAACAGCGATGGTTTAGTGTAATTGGAGTGTCAGATTGGTGGCAGGATTTGCAAAGAGGATTCCCACGGCAAGGCGACTCAGATGAGAGAAAGAAAGGGGACGAGATGATGGAGTGATTATGGCCAAAAAAACAAGTTGCTCAGGAGAGCAGAGGGAATGCTCAATGTGTGAATGTTATTGTACATTGCTGCATATCGTTGCTGTTGGGCAGAAACCTCTTATCTCCATATTTAAACTTTTTTTCTCAACTAACCGTAAATGAATGCCCTGCTTTGTCATATTTTCACAGAAAAGTAGCAAACATAGCCGATCTACAATCACTCGTTCATCCCCTGGGTTGCAGATTTGTCTATGGTGGTGAATACCATTGGGTCATCAATCAATGAACAAACTGTCTCTGCGATATTGTCGGGGAGGTGGCTTTGTATCGTTAATGATAGTAAGTAATTCACAAATGAATTAAGTTTCTGGCAAAAATGTAACAAATTCTTCGGCGTCAGTATAGTGTGACCGAGGATCTTCTCAGGAGAGCCTGATGTCTGGTCACGTGGTATTGGGGGCTGAGGATTGTATCGTGGTAAGCACGGGCAGAATTACAATCCTTGAAGACAGATGAATAGTTAGTTGAGTATAGTAAGTTACTCAATCCAATGTCAAAACTTAATGGAGTTGGAACAACAGATGTTCAGGAGGCGGAGGAACACACCTCGACCACACCTCCACGCCAATCTACTTGAGCCTATACTTATACCCGCCCAATACAACCCAGCATCCTCTATGCTTTTCGTATCCCACCTCCATCCCCATCACCACCACAGGCCCAGCCGCATCTCCACTGCTCCACCTCCTCCTCCCGCTCTCCTCACCTTCCTCGCAGTTCCCGGGGGGATCAAGCCTTCACTTGTACCGTGGGCTAACCACCACACGACCCCCTCCCCAAAGACTCCAGGGTCGGCGACCCACCCGGAACCCACACCCCGCTACTCCTCATATTTCATTGATTAATTCAATACAATCTTTAAACCTTCCACAATGATGTGTTCATTCCAACTACTAGTGAAATCAGCCTTAATCTGTCTAGACCTTTATATTTATAGTCTGGCGATGTCGCCTCTGACGTCACTGCTATGATGTCAGAGTGACATCCCGTATCTGTGGTAACATTAGTAAGTATCATTAGTATTTTATCGCCGTTAGTTGATTCTTCTTATCCATATGAGTTAATCCCGCCTGGGATCATTTGTTTCATTTTTGGAACACATTTATTATTTATTATTTTAAAAAGTATGGGAATTCAGGAAAAAAATTATAATAATCGGAATAAAATGTACATAAAATTACGTCAGACTTCGATGCTCTATGCTGTGTTTTGAGCTTGTTTATCTGCTATTTTTTACTTTAATCTTGAGAAGTAACAGTTTTGGACATTTCCATCCAACAGCAACGATATGTCGGTGTACACACAAAGGCATGCTCTTGAGTCTGAATGTGTACGGTAGGCGTATGTGTATGTCCCAGACATTGGCCACATTTTGGCACAAAACATGGACATCAAAGCAGTTGACGGTGACAGCCATGTCAAACTGAGTTGACGGTGACAGCCATGTCAAACTGAGGACACAATGTGGTGTCCCCCACTTTATTGTCACTGCAGTTTCATAAGGTTTAGGGTTAGGCATGTGTCTGTTCGGCTTAACCACATTAACCCTGGTGTCCCTATTTTAGACATGTCATTATACTAGAATTTTGCGGCCGCTTCGCGGCCGCTCATCCCAGAGTTACGTTGCCGCGCACTATGGGAAGAAGGAAATTGCGGGAGTTGACTCCACATGTAGTAACGGATGGGTTATTAGTTATTATTATGTGTCCTTATTAGTGTAGTGTAGTGTAGTCAACACGTTATGGCTCATACACACTGCCCGGTATTTGCTCCGATTATGCTGTCTGGGAGCATTTTTGGCGCTGGCCGACAAAACCCCTGATCTGACGTTAAGCGGTGCCCAAAAGTTATACATCACAAAGGCTTTGCAGGTAGAGCACATGACATGGCCCTAAAAATATATATAATTTTAATATAAAAAACTATTTTTGCATCTGCCGCTTGAGATGACCTGAGATGACTTGATTGATTGACATAAAAAAGGGCCTGTCAGCTCAAACACACAATGCAATAGTTGTTGTTGCGTACAATCATCAGTAGCAAAGTCAAATACCAAAAATAAAAACCCTACCATTTCCATTCCCCCCCCTCTATTTCCCATTCCATGTGCGTTTGTCTTATAGTTTATCTGGCCTCTGTACTACTGCCACCTACCATCCATTCATTGTATTACACAGTGGGTGAAGAAAACACACCCCTTAAGACTAAACCCGACCCATCAGAGGTGTGGCTTCCAGAGGTACCTTTGACATGACATTTTGTGTGTGTGTGTGTGTGTGTGTGTGTGTGTGTGTGTGTGTGTGTGTGTGTGTGTGTGTGTGTGTGTGTGTGTGTGTGTGTGTGTGTGTGTGTGTGTGTGTGTGTGTTTCGATGTGCAGGGCGTTGCTGAAAATGAGCAACTGTGCTCAGCTACTTCCCTGGGTAAATAAATAAAAAAGAAAAGAAAAAAAAGAAAGGTACCTTTCAAAACCTATAGAAGTCAGCCTGGTACAGACGAAGGGGACACCACTGTATGTAGCCTCAATTACATTTTGTAACTATTTTCTGCAATGGATTGATAGTTTATGAGCTGGTCGTTTTGAAAGTAGCTCTGAAGTAAAAAAGAAGTGTGGGCAGCCCTGGTATAGATGAATATATATATATATATATATATATATATATATATATATATATATATTCATTCCGTGGGTAAATCCCTGTAGGCTACCCACATATTGGTAGCCTATGTTAGCCCAATATTGGCGTTATGCATTTAACTTGAATAATGTTGTGTGCGCATGTGCGCGTGCGGAGAAAGACAGAGTTATTTAATGAAAGTGAAGATTATAACGTCCTGTATTGGTAGCCTATATTAGCCCAATATTGCCGTTACGCATTTCACTTGAATAATGTTGTGTGCGCGCATGCGCGTGCGGAGAAAGACAGTTATTTAATGAAACTCAATATGATTATAACGTCCTGTCTTGCTGCCGCGGCGCCGCCGTGTATAGCATGTGTGTGTGTGTGTGTGGCGTGGCGAGAGAGAGAGAGGCGTGGCGAGAGAGAGAGAGAGAGAGATCGTGGCTTCCAGGCGTGCGTGTGTGTGTGTGTGTGCAAGCCAGGCGTGCGTGTGCGTGTGTGTGCAGGCGTGTGTACTCGGCAGTTGGCTGGCAGGCGAAAATAGCCAAAGCGATCCGTGTAATCGTAATATTTAGGCACAAACAAACTACTGACAAAGTACAATGTTGATGTAACTAAGAGATTCGCTGAGTGAGTTATATTTTAAATACAGAGATTTAGAAGGAATAAGCAAAATCGTGAGGCTACAATTCCTCCCCTTCCTTGTTTCTCTTCTCCTGCGGGAGATCAGAATCAGATTCTGAGAGCTAGTGTGGGCCTATTAGAAGACAGGGCAGTGGTGCCAGGTTTGCGAATTGTAAGCGAGTCGTAGTGTGTGTTGAATGGCATTTGTGGGCTTGTGAATGAATTTTCTCACATGTAATTTGTGCTCACTTGCATAGACCTGGCGAATTTAGCGTGGTGAAAGGGCAACAGTGTTCCGGGGGTGTGGGTGCTTCGGGCGATAATGTTTGTAGTAAACAAATGCATTGGCGGCGTGAGTGTGGAAGGGAGGCATTTTTGGTGGCAGTGCCAGTGTTTGGTGGGTGGTGTTGAGTTTTGGCGTTCGGTGCGATAGGAGGAGATAGGTCCCGAACACTGCGAAGGTAAGTGTGTGACGTCACTGCGGTGTGAGTGTGTGTGGGTGTAGTGTGTAAGATGGTGTTATGGGTGTTCCAATAGTGACGTAGCTGTTGTGGCTTTGGGTTTCTTGCCATGTGTTGGGTACAAGTTCTCACTTGTTAATATAGATATAGCCATAAAAACATATTTCAAGAGTTTTCAAAAATATCACATCTGCAAGTTCACAACTCAAGCTTATTGACGAATCCACGGAGGAGTGCCCTGGGCGCAGCCATAGCTGAGGTGTCACATTTAGCACAGCTTGACACCTCAGCATTGATTGCATACACCTGGCCCACAAGGCTCCAGGGATTTGTCTATAGATAGGCTATTTTCGAATAGCTGAAATTGGGGCTTGGAGTGTTTGAGCTAATTAGGGGTTAGGGTTAGATTGGTTATGGTTAATGGTGCTGGTTAGGGTTTTAAGGGAATAAAGGATGAATGCCAGTCAATGCAAGGTGCTCAGAAGTTTGCAAAACTGGTATGTGCATTGTGCACACAGAAAAATAAAAGTACCCAACTGGAACCAAAACTGGTTCTTTGGAGAGATGCTATAGAAAAGAAGAAACACATTTTTGGTTGCAGAAAGAACCTCAGATTTGTTGTGAGCTTGTAGATCTATTTATTATTTTTTGCTGAACAGTACATGCCCAGTACATGCCCAGAGTAGGGTTGCTACTCTGGGCAGGGTTGTTAAAATAAAACTGCACCTCAAATAAACATTTTCTGTGTGTGTGTGTGTGTGTGTGTGTGTGTGTGTGTGTGTGTGTGTGTGTGTGTGTGTGTGTGTGTGTGTGTGTGTGTGTGTGTGTGTGTGTGTGTGTGTGCGTGCGCTCATGTGCTCTGTGAGTGAGCCTACTTGGGTGCATCTGTGCTTATATTAAATACAAGTGCAGGCTCGGTATACAAAGTGTACGAAGGAGTTGAATTCTACAGTGCCTAAGGGGGGTCATGCTTTGATAGGGACTACAGTACACACCACTTCTGTGAATTAGGTTGGCAGTCCCCAGCTCCCCGCAGTGCTGAGGAAGGGGTGTATTTGCTGGCTCAGAGAGCATAACAGCGCAGGGAGAATTACAGTACTTAATTATGAGTTTGGCGAGACTTCAGAGTATACCACTTTCACCCTACAGTTTGACCTGTGGGACCCAAAAAGGAGAGGCCCAATTAATCGGGAGATGCCGTTTGCTTGTATTCTGAGTGAGAGCCTGTTTATAGCCAAATGAATCAATGACATAAGTGGGCATATAGTTGGAAAGCTTGTTTGCTGGCCTTTCACTTGCTGCTAGTGTTAGCTGTCTGAATATTTTAACTTTTCATGTTTTTTCGTAAATGGAGCATCAAAAGTAGCAGATCTTTTGCAAGTTTTGGACATATGAGGTCTCCACCCAACAGAGACGATGTGTTGGTACAATAGCTATAGCACAGCAATTCAACATACTGTACATACAGTAGTGCTCTGGGAGAGTTGGGACAGTTATTGCAGGTTGGGGCGGTTGAGACAGTGAGTATAAATAGTTCTTACCTTGTTACAAATCAACAGAAGTCTGACAAAAACACAAGACAAAGGCTTTTCCTCATTGAATAAGGCCCCGTTCTTCAGGCCCACTGTGAATGTTTATTGAAGCGGAGGGAAGCCAGTCAGAAACCCTTTGTTGATCCCTTCAAAAAACACTGCACTGTATATTCTCTCTACAGTAGTGCTATTCCAGGGGACATGAAAGACAGCAGCCTGCCAAACATAGCTGATGAATGCCCACAATTTCTTAGTTATCAACTATCCAACCAATTACCAACCAATCAACTAAGCAACCAATCAACCAACCCATCCACCCACCAACTCTCTCTGTACCTGAACATTTTCATCAACAAAGAAAAACTAGACAGAAATGTTAAGGAACTAAGACGAGTCATTTTATGCTTGGTTGTGTGTAGGTGTTGTGGCCAAGGGGCCAGCTATGCACTCAAATGTTGAAGCGCTGGGCCCTAGTGGTAAGAGGAAGGACTGCAGGCGGACCCGTGGATTCTTGACGAGGAAACCCCGTGCAACCGAGCGCCCAATGTTAAAGCCCAGCTGCACTTCTGCTTCCGGACACCAAAATTTGGTGCCCAAATGCTGAATCAGCGAAAAAATGCGGAAATAGACGGTACTTCCGGCAGCCTTCCGGGTGCTTCAAAACGCCACTGAGCAACTTCTACTGACATGAATAGCGGAGGGGGCGGAGCTTCGCGCCAGTTTAGTCTCTATCCTTTTAATACTCTATGGTTGTGGCCTGCATTTCCACCTGGCAGCCTAAAATCAGCCATTAACAATGACATCACCGCCACCAAATTACATTTTAGTAGACTATATAGAGACTATAGATTTAGTTGACTAAAATCTTAGGATATTTAGTCAACTAAAACTAGACTAACTCTGTTAGGGACAAATTATTAGCACTTTTGCTCAACATTGTAATTGTTTTAATTAATTATCTGTCTCTCTTATAGTTTAGTTTTGGTATCATATGTTTTCTGATTCGTATATTTAAGATTTCTGTTGTAAATTGCTGACTTGTATATTGTTGATTTGTGTTCTGTATTTGGCTACATTGAAAATGAGGGCCTGCCCCAATAAAGGTTATGATAATAAATGTCTATTCAACTAAATAAAAATTTGCTGCCAAAATCAACACTGCTTCTGGAAACCCATGGGACTTAGTAGGCCTACAGCAGATAATTGGAACGGTTGTTCGCTTGGTGATACAAGCGTGACATTTGCCATGAACATTCCTTTGGGTCAACTCTTTAACTCTTTAAACCGAACCAACGAAAATTCCAATATGGCGGTCATTTTTCAAGATGGCCACCAAATGAAAAAGGTTTGTGGCGGTTCTGGACAACCATGTGTCCGGCCGACTCGAGACCAGGCACTGCCCTCCCTGTGGGTGTGTGGAACGTGTGTGTCGAATTTGAAGTCGTTGGGGCGAACGGTTCTCGAGTTACGTGGATTACAGATGCAGACACACACAAAATTCGTGCAATTAGCAGATCATTGGAACGGTTGTTCGCTTGGTGATACAAGCGTGACATTTGCCATGAACATTACTTTGGGTCAACTCTTTAACTTTTTAAACCGAGCGATCTTGAAAAATCACCGCCATATTGGATTTTTGGATGGCTTGGTTTAAAAAGTTCAAGAGTTGAACCAAAGGAATGTTCACGGCATCATACATCTGTAATCCACCTAACTCGAGAACCGTTCGCCCCACCGACTTCAAATTCGACACACACGTTCCACACACCCACAAGGAGTGCAGTGCCTGGTCTCGAGTCGGCCGGACCCATGGTTGTCCAGAACCGCCACAAACCTTTTTCATTTGGCGGCCATCTTGAAAAATGACCGCCATATTGGATTTTTCGTTGGCTCGGTTAAAAAAGTTAAAGAGTTGACCCAAAGGAATGTTCATGGCAAATGTCACGCTTGTATCACCAAGCGAACAACCGTTCCAATGATCTGCTAATTGCATGAATTTTGTGTGTGTCTGTACATCTGTAATCCACGTAACTCGAGAACCGTTCGCCCCACCGACTTCAAATTCGACACACACGTTCCACACACCCACAGGGAGTGCAGTGCCCGGTCTCGAGTCGGCCGGACACATGGTTGTCCAGTACCGCCACAAAAGGCCTTTTTCATTTGGCGGCCATCTTGAAAAATGACCGCCATATTGGATTTTTCGTTGGCTCGGTTTAAAAAGTTAAAGAGATGACCCAGAGGCATGTTCATGCCAAATTTCACGCTTGTATCACCTTGTGAAAGATTCTCTCACTATGTGCTTTTTATTTTATTTTATTTAACCTTCATTTAACCAGTAAAGACTGACGTCTCTTTTACAAGTGTGAACTGGCCAAGAGAAGAGGCAAAATAAGTGACACGGCTCTGCCAGTAACAATAAATACACGACAAAAACAGGACAAACATGCAATGCGCTGACGGAGCCTCTTGATACGCCTGTGGAATGACATGGGGATGCTCCTCAGAGTAGTGACTCACTGCACGCCAGCCTAATGTTTATGTGGAAAGACACTAAGACAGGCACCAGAGGCAGCATTTCTGTGGAACACTTTCAACATGTCAGAAGAAGCCAAAACAAATCCAGGCTGTTCTGGGAGTGACAGGCGTTGATAAAGTACAATACTTAGAGAGGATACCCATATCATACTTACTTGCATATTTTTTGCTGTATCATTCCTTGACATTATCTCAAGAAACAGCATGGAAACCTGTCTAGCAAAGTCTTAACACAGGCTGCTCAACAGTGAACCTGGAATCTGCCAGGTTGCAGATTAATGAGATATAGTTGGCTATAATAACTACGATATTTGGGAGTTTGGAGATATCTTTAATCTTATCTTTTGTATAAAATAAATTGTTCTTCCAAAAAAACAAGCAGTATAATTTGTGCAAGCCTCAGTTCATAGCATAGTAGTTCATAAGAAATATTATATAGGCCTACTCTCACTCTTTATGCTTGCTTTATTGTAAAGTGAGTGAAGAAATACACATACTAAACTACAGTTAAGTACCATAGAGTGCTTGAGCCTTGGACCTGCAACATAAAAAATTAAGGACATCCAAATATCCGTACTAGGGTGTTACGTTACTGTAGCTCAGAGAATACATAATAATTATGGTAGTTAGTCTTGCTGATTACACCTAGTCAGGTTGACGCTGGGTAGAGCTTTGCTGAATTGGACAATTGTAATCATGTCACACAAACATATACAGTATACAGTACTGTATGGGCCAATAAGCAGGGATGAAAAGTAACTAAATACATTTACTAAAGTACTGTACAATTTTTCTTTTTGTTTTGTTTTTTACTTTATTGGAGTACTTAAAATGTTCTACACTAGATTTACTTATTTTTTTGAAAACTTTGAATTATTATAAAAGATGCATTCAACAATTCAGCTCTAAACTTTGGCTATCCCCTCTCGGAACCCTCCATAAAGCTTTTCTGAAATTTTGATGAGTTTTATGTAGGGTCCCTGCTCATAACTATATTTTCGTATGGGAATTCTGGAACGCGGACATACATATTCTCTCTAAGCTCGTATCTGCGGCGTTTGACGGCCTTTTTTTGTTTGAGTTATTCTGAATTCGTGAACTTTAAGTACCTATACATTCCGCTGCGAATATCTCCTGTGGCGCGGAAGCCGTTAAGTATTTTTAATCTTTGTTTGACCGATTTGGTCGCTTTATTTCTTCTTGTTTGTTTACCGTTTATTGTACCGCCTCCCGGTGTGCGGTTGGCTTGTGCGGCTACGTCCCTGCCTCTGATCTGCTCTGTCATAGCTATAGCGCCACTAGCTAGCCAGATAGGCGGTACAATGAGGTGTCAATAAACAAGGAAGGAATAGAAGAATCAAAGCGACCAAATCGGTCAAACAAAGATTAGAAATACTTAACGGCTTCCGCGCCACAGGAGATATTCGCAGCGGCATGTATAAGTACTTATACTTCACATATTCAGAAACCCTCACACGAAATAATGTCGTCAAAGAGCGCAGACAGGCCATAAACACGTTGTTTATGTTTTATGTATGTCTGCGTACCAGGTGGCATGGTACTGCTGGAACAGGACCCCATGCTCTGTGTCGTCAAAAAGTCAGAAACTTCAGTAGCATTGGGTCCTGCTTGGAGGGCTAAACTTTGGCTTGATTTGAAAATAGCTAATATCTATAACCTCACAGATCACACAGTGAGCTTGTAGATCTGCTATTTTCAAATTACTTTTGGTACTTAAAGGGTGAGACCATTTTTGTAGAGGTTTGGGTTCTGTAATTACCTTGCCATGATGTAACTCCAAATGTGGACAAGAAATCAAAAATAATTTCTCCAGTGATTAGAAATTGATAATTCAAAATATGCTCCTCATTGACTTACATTGTATGCTGAAACAGCTCTCAAAGTCACTCTTTTAGTACGTAAGCAAACACAAAGTTGATTCAGACAATATAGAGCATCACCAAAACTCATACTGTTTACATACAAATGTTAACTTCCTGGTGATTTTGCCATTTTTATTAGGAAGAAAACCCGGCCTGGATCTTTGGATCCGGATCAGATCTTCAAATGGTAAAATCAACAGGAAGTTAACATTTTTATAAAAAACAAATAATGAGTTTTGGTGATGCTCTATATTGTCTGAACCAACTTAGTTTGTGTTTGTTTTGTATACATATACTAAAAGCGTGACTTTGAGAGCTGTTTCAGCGTACAATGTAAATCAATGAGGAGCATATTTTGAATTATCAATTTCTAATCACTGGAGCATTTTAGATTTCTTGTCCACAGTTGGAGTTACATCATAGCAAGGTAACTACACAACCCAAACTTCTACAAAAGTGGTCTTAAGTATATTTTGACACCAACACTTTTGTGCTTTTACTCAAGTGCATTTTTTGTAAAATGTTTACAATACTTGATCTACTTAAAACACTTGAGTACTTCTTTCACTAGGTGTAATCAGGCGTAAACAGATAACAATGGTATGAGAGTGCACATGGCCTTTTTATAAGGTTCCATTCAACTTTCAAATTCCTTTTAAACAACCACAGCTCTCTCTGACCTACACTACATTTGTCTACTAATGTTACCCCGTCTTGAATTTGCATTTCTGGCAGGCAAGGCAAGGTCTGTGCTGAAATGTGCAGTCATTAATCCAATTTAACCCTGCCTGGCTGGCTTCCCTATTTTGGACATAGGTGAAAATGACCCCCAGAAATGTTGATGAAAACAATAATTGACACATTGTGAGCCTGATCTGCTGCTATTGAACTTATATTTCCCCCCTTTTTTGAGTGGTGCAACCACCACTCCAAGGAAAAGCAATGTCCGTGTTCACCCACCTAATTGGTTCACCCACCTATGTGACGTTAATGAGCACCAGTATATGACTATGAGTACCAGTAGGGGCGCTGTTGTGCCAGAAACAGAGAGAGAGATAGTGCTGCACTGTTGCCTGCTAATGAGAGAGAGAGAGAGAGAGGAGGAAGGGGGGAGAGGGGAGTTGCACCACTCAGTTCACACGGGTGTGATTTTTCTTTTTTGGGCTCTATTTTTGTCCATGCTAAAAAACCCTTTTTTGAGTGGTGCAACCACTCCAAGGAACAGCAATGTCCGTGTCTATGTGTTGGTTCACCTATGTGTCCGCCTATGTGACGTTAATGAGCACCAGTATGACTATTAGTACCAGTAGGGGCTCTGTTGTGCCAGAAACAGAGAGAGAGATAGTGCTGCACTGTTGCCTGTTGCCTATGAGAGAGAGAGAGAGAGATAAACTACAAAGAAGTAGTTTAGGGATAAGGGGTTTAGCATGATGGACGGAAATAGAGCCCTATGTGCTATGTGCTTTAACCACTATAGGCCATTGACGCCCCCATTATTGAACATTTCTCATCAGTGCTTAAGTCTGTTTGTCTGTTGTTGCGATCTACATTTCAAATACAACACAAATTATACATTTTCCCCATGAAGGAAATTTGAATTGACTGAGTGTTTAATTAACAAAAACACAAGGATGATGTGAATGGGTATAGAGAACAATTACAAATGCCCAATACAAAGTTTTTTAATCACCACATGTATCAATCAGACTACAAACATCACTTAATGAGATCAGACTCGATCCATGCTGGTGTTGCTAATGTGAATGAGCTCTGCAGTTGATATTCTGTCCACCATGGTGGATTAATCCCTCACTTAAATGTCCTCAAATGGATTGCAGTGCCAGGGTGTATTATCAAGCCACTCGTAAGATATCAGCTTATCTTCATGCGTTATACTGGGGCTGCCAAAAGCCATTGCCCTTTTGTAATGAGCATATACAGGACTGTTGATTGATTGAAATTGATTAAAATATTTATTTACAGTTTGCAGAATTACAATACATTCAAGCACAACTCAATACAAAACTGTTAACTGAGTGGACAACCGCATAAAAGCATTTTTACTTGTTTACAATAGGGCCCACCATTTTAATTTCATCAAACCATTTAGAGACGCACAAATATACACTTCTATGTACAGCCAAAAGCAGGAAATCATACTGGAGGTAAAGAGGGAAAAAACATATAGGCCTACAGTGAGGGAAAAAGGCTTCGTCTCAAGTATAACACTCTTGATTACATTTTTATATCATGTCATTGCTATAAAGACTGGATAAAGAATGGATTGGTTTGAAAATTAGGCATATGATATACAATAATCATTTTCAATATTAAAATAGTTATCATCTTGTACTCAAGGAGTCAAGGTGTACACATTAACTGCCTGATATACACCTTTATTTCTTCAAGAGGGTAGGCCTAGGCCTACTTGTTTTTCTTTCTTTCAGCAATTCAAATGAACAAACAAAAGAAAACGTCTCCCAAAACATAACTAAATACTCCCCTCTGGTGGCTATCACTATCAGTGCATCCACAGAGTACAATGATCTGTACAAGCAATTAAATTCAAAGGGCTTTATTGGCATGAGAAAAGCATGGTACATTGCAAAAGCAAAAAGTGGAACAATAGGATAAAAACTAAATGTATGTGCAATTGAAAGTCAGACTCTCCAATAAATCAATTTTGTACCGAAATATGTCGATGCAGATAATGCAGGAATAGAATAGGCCCTATTATCATTATTAGATTAGTAGCCTAGTCTTTAGGGTGGTTGTGTGTAGTATGTGTCTGTAGTATGTGTCTCTGATGATGTCTTGGTAGTGGACAGACGGTTAGGAAATGTAGCTCGGTTTCCACTTAATTGTGTGTGCAGTGGGTGCATATAGGCCTATTGTCTGTCTTCAGGGAGACATTCCTTCTCGATCACAAGACTGTGCTCACTAAGTCTGTACCTAGTCAATATTTGTCTTTGTTTTTGGTCGGTCACGGTGCTCATATCCTGCCACAGTGTATTCTCTGTTTAGGGCCAGATAGTTTACTCTGCTTTGTGTTCTTTCCAATGTTTCAGATGGCTTTCCTTCTGGGGCCAGCTGGCTGAGGCGTCATCTCTATAGAGTTTCGCTGTATGTGTGAGTGCCTTGTTATGGAGTGCATCTGGGTCACTTTCTTTTAGGTGGCAAGAACCCTGAATATTCCATTTTGACATGACTGTGCTGGTCTTTGGTTTATTTGCAGTGCCCTCTACTGATGAATGGAAGCCAATACATCAGCCCTGGTCTGAATACAGCTCTAGCCTTTAGCTTCCCCAAATGCAAAAATACAACAAAATCCTAGTAGGATTATTAATTTAATGCAACTAAATGATGGCCAATAATACATGTTTTTTAAGCAACAACCACGTGCAAGCTTGGTTTGCTACAATCAACATAGAATGCAGACACTCTTATATTTAATTAACAAGGGAGCTAAATTAATTGATAGTATCAACGGTCATTGCTCTCTCCAGGTTAAAACTGCTTAATTCAATTCCCATGTTACATCGGTTTCACTACCAGCAGAATCAATAGAACCTCATGCTAATCATCTCTGGGATTAGCAACTTTAATTACCTTGACTACTCTCCAAGAGTGTAATGTGGAGCTGGGAGGCATGCTGGACCACGGCCATCAACAATCAGTCGGTAACGGCGATATGGGGCCATGATGATAAAACATGTAGCCTGAAGTGGAGCAAAATAAATAATTCACCTGCAGAACACCGTCCTAATCAGAAAGTCATTAATATCATTAATATATATGTCCCTCAGACTGGAGAGGGGGGGGGGGGCAGAGGTCATCAAAAGACAAAAAAGAAAGAATGAAGAATAACGTTTAATGGACCTCTTTGTGTGTATGGTCTTGGCAGGAATTATTTAGGCTTTATGGGCTGTAACTGCTATAGGTAGGCTACCATTAAGTGTTATGTCCTGACTGTGGCGTTATCTCACAGCCATGATAAAGGAGCCACAGTGCATACAAGATATTTCAGCGTTAGGGCCGATTCATACTCCTATTAAAAGTCGGTTTGGCGTTGTAGAGCCTACAATGTGACGTCACTTGAGGTTCGGGAGGGCGGGTACCGTCCTAAAGTCGGCTCTTCGGTGCTACTGAAAAAATTCTGACGAGCTGAAATCATTTCGGCACTACAGCGCCGAAACAGCGCTAAAGTAGGAGTATGAATCGGCCCTTATCCTAGTAATTCTAAAATCCTGTCTATTGTACACAGGAAACTCTCCCACTTCTCAATTTCACACAGCAACCACATTAACCCTGGCGTGCATCCCTATTTTGAGCAAAAAATAAATACAAATAATAATCATTGTGAGCCTGTTAGAACTGCTACTTTTACTAGTTGTCATACAACAATACTGTAAAGGGCTTAAGCATTAGCACCAAAGGTCATTGGCAGCACTAATTCTAATTGATATCAGTTGAAAGTTGAAAGGGCGTTAGTTAATGCCATCAAATATGCATGGTGGTTTGTAGTCGAGCATCCCACACCATTGTAGCCTACTTTACTAAAAGGCCTCTCCCTCCATATGGTGAAGGGGTGCGAATCACTTGACAAACTGCTAAGGGTTGGCTAGCCAACTAAACAACTTAACATTTTCTCTGCTTCTCCAGGGAGTACATCTTTTCTCCTTCCGAGTGGGAGGCAAGCGATAAGAGGCTGGCTTTATCAACAGCAGTTTCTATGTCACCACAATAACCAAGGCCTTGCTTTATAGAAATGACTGAAACGTAGTCTCTTCATCATATGTGGGTACGCTCTGTATAAAAAAACCCACTGGTTCTAAAGGTGTGGTCCATTTTGTACAGTCAGAGTTAGATTAACACTGAGGATTTTAGAGTGTAGACTTGGGTCCCGGAGGTAAGAAGAAATGGTGGTCTGTGGACTAAATGTATGGGGGCCTTTGAAATGAAAAAGGTTGAAGATCACATAAATGCCCTCTTTGCATTGAAATAAAAATTACTCACAAAAGGGAATGGACATAATTGAAAACCAGGGGGATCTGTTCAGAGGCCATAGAGCTGATTAACGCGGGGGACATTCGTTCTGCCGTCGCCAGTAAAAAGGACACGATCCTAATTATCGCAGTCGGAATCCAGTCCAACGTGCTCCTCCGGGCAGTATTTCTCCTCGCGACTCTTGTTCTTCTTGTTCTTCTCCCCCATGATGATGGCTGCCAACACCGTGATCACCACGGTGACCGTCAGGATGAGGACGGTCACCGTCTCGGCCACGCACAGCTGGTCGTCCACCTCGACCATCAGGTCGCCCTGCAGCTCGGCAGGGTTTCCGCAGCGCAGCTTGTGGTAGTCGTCCAGGAACAGCCGGCGCACGCTTGCCAGCTTCCTGAAGATTATATAGGCCCGTCACAATTATTACATAATCGCCTGATCACAATTATTTGAGTTAACCGCAATTATTTTTGCATAATCGTCAGTCATTAACACATTGAAAAATGTCCTTAATTTTCAATTTTTTTTTCCAAATATAGCATAAATGGCAGATCTACAAGCTTAAACAATTTCAAGTTCAACTATTTCCGCTATTTTGTGGAAAGAGAAAATTATAAAACAAATATACAAAGTATCAGTGATTTCTTTGTATTTTTATCATGTATATTTCATATCTGCTCTGTGCAATTTGCGATTACAAAGTCTAAAAGGCAAACTTAAAATACAAATTGTAGCGTTCCAATGGTTAATGAAAAAAACCCACAATTAAATCGTTAATCGTAATCGTTCCTGTGAAAATCAAAGGGCTAATACTATATGCACACAGAATAACTCTTCCTACTTCCAGGCAGCTTCCCTATACTTCAAACGTTTTCATTTCAAGGTCCCCCATAACTCTGAGAGTGTATAAATGCAATGTGTATAAATGTTCCATTTATACACTCTCAGAGAGTTACAGACCCATACGGGGCCATTTGGAACGCACTCAAGGACGCTTTGAGACCCACTGGTTTAGCAGAGTGTTTCCAATGAGCCAACATGCACAACAGCAGCACATGTACTCACTCTGTTTGACCAGAATGGAACAGAGCCTTCATTAGGGCCCAAGTTCTTTCCAAAATGGCGTGTGTCCATAGAGCCCATTGTCAACTTAAAATTATAGCCCTATACCTGAAGACTCTCTACAGGTCACAGTCACAGTGCATGCCAGGGGTTGTAAAACCTACTTAAAGAGTGCCACAATTATTTTATTTTTCCAGTTTTTCATGTGTCTATGAGGTGACAGTACTTCATTAGACACCGTGGAGTCGTTTTTATGTGCAATGGTGTATTAACCAAGGGGCCAGCTAGGCACTCCAATGTTGAAGCGCTGGGCCCTAGTGGTAGGAGGAAGGACTGCAGGCGGACCCGTGGATTCATGACGAGGAAACCCCGTGCAACCGAGCGCTCAATGTTAAAGCCCAGCTGCACTTCCGCATTTGGGCACCAAAATGTGGTGCCCAAATGCTGAATCAGCAGAAAATGTGGAAATAGACGGTCCTTCCGGCAGCCTTCCGGGTGCTTCAAAACGCCACTGAGCAACTTCCACTGACATAAATAGCGGAGGGGGCGGAGCTTCGCGCCAGTTCAGTCTCTATCCTTTTAATACTCTATGGTATTAACGTTGTATTTAGGGTTTCTTCCTGGAGGCTGAACCCTTGACAGTCAAACGGGCCAATGAAATAAACAGCAATATATCACACTATCAGCCCCTCCCTAACCCCTCCCCCTTTATCATACAACTACAGCTGTGGGTGCGGCTTCAGTTCAGGTGGATCACCACCCCTCACCGCAAACCAGGCATACTTAATGAACTGGTGGGCGTGTCCACATAAAAGCATGATTTTAACAAATACTGTACATTTTTTGGAAAAAGTTCATCCTCCTTTTATAATAATACCTGATGATCATGTTTTAGGAAAAAAATCGTGGCACTCCATCTTTAAAGACTACAGGTCGCAGTCGCAGTGCCAGGGGTTGCAAAACCTACCTGAAGACCCTGTGCAGGTCGCAGTCACAATTCCAGGGGTTTCCCTCCAAGAGGATGTGGACGCTGGCCGTGGGGATGCTCAGCAGGGTCTTGAAGTGCATGGTGGCCATGCGGTTGAAGCGCAGGTCCAGCATGGCAAGGCTGGAGAGTGGCGCCAAGGCGCCCGGCTCGGTGGAGTTGATCCGGTTCCACCGCAGCCTCAGCACCTGCAGGGAGGGTTGTCACAGTTATTGCATAGTCATCTAATCACAATTATTTGAGATAATTGCAATTATTTTGCCATAATTGGGTAAGGGGAAAAAAAAATCTGAAATACGTGTCACTTTGTCAGAAATCCAACGCGTGACCCGTTAAGATTATAGTATACAATTTATAAAAAATGCCAGTAATTTCGTGGTATATTTCAATTATTTATCTGCCCTGTGCAATTCTTCATCACGAAGCCTAAAAGGCAAACAGAAATATAATTTCTATTCATAATGTTCAAAAAACATAATTAAAGCGTTGATTGTCAACTTAAATGTGTAATGGTGCCAGCTCTATACCTCCAGGGAGTGCAGGGTGGAGAACAGGCCCATGTCCAGCATGACAAACCGGTTCCCGTCCAGGCGGAGCCAGCGCAGGGCCGTCATGCTGCCCAGAGCCCGGGGCCGGACCACACTGACCAGATTGTAGCTCAGGTCCAGCCTCGCGAGGTTGTCCAGGTTCTGGAAGGTCCCACTCTCCAGGACCGCGAGACGGTTGCGGGCCAGCGAGAGCTCCACCAGGGAGTCCAGGCCCAGGGAGAAGCCCTCCCCCAGGGCAGAGAGCTGGTTCCAACTGAGGTCCAGCTTCTGCAGGCTCTGAAGGCCGATGAAGGCCCTGTCGGCCACGGCTGTGAGGTTGTTCTCTTTTAATAGCAGCACCCTGAGGCTCCAGAGAGCCCCGAAGGAGCCCGGGGGGAGTTCTGTCAAAAGGTTCCAGGACAGGTCCACGTATTCTGTGTCGTAGGGGAACTTGCCGACTGGAGTGGAGATATTCCCACCTGAGCAGTTGACATATTTTATGTCTGGGAGACAGTTACAGCCCTTATAACATGCTCTAACTGCCCCAGATAGAGGCATGAAGGCATACTGGAAGAAAAACAGCCAATAGGGGAAAGCAATCATGCCTGCAACGGGAGAGAGAAAAAGACAGGAATTGTGTGTTACACAAACAAATACCAGTATACATGCAGCAGTACTGCAGTGTGTTGGCATTGTGTTTGACGTAGTATTATTCCACAAATAAATCCACATCTGTTCAGTTCAGACTTCAGAAGGACGACATCCCACACAGACTGTCATCCCTGCTTAAGCCTTCACTTATCTCCACTTTAAGGTGTCAACAATAGCAAGGTGACAACGCTTGCATGCTGAACTGGAAAAATGCCAGACACACCGGCTGTCAAAAGCTACAATGGGAAAAAAAAGAACAAAAGGAAGAACAGAAAATTATAATGATTTTACTCAAGTGTCGTGTGAAAAGACCTTTACCTGTTGTAACTCTCGCTGTGATGATCCTCACACCAGCATTTGTCTCAAGTACTGTGCGTGCGCACAACAAGCGGCAGACGCAGCAGACGGGTGAGGCCAGCTAAGGTCTCTGTCAGGAGCAGAACTGGGGGTTGTCGGCTCGCCTGTCCCCTTGCTGCCAGCACACCTGTCGACAGGTGAGGGCCACTCAGACGATGGCTCTCTGAATAATTCACAGGTTGTGGCAGGAAGGGAAACAAGTGTGTGGTCACACCACACCAGCAAACATAAGGAGACTAGGAAGCACTGGGGCGTAGTGTACTGTGCACTACAGTACACCGTGTGCTGGAGAAGCCATCTCTGTGCAGTGTTCTGAATAGAGATGCACCGATACCATTTTGAGATGAGATGATGAAGACTTTATTAATGCCTGAAGGGACATTGAGGCCTTACAGCAGCAAAATGTGATAAAATAAATAATCTACAAGACAAACAAAAAAAACACACCAGACACACATGGATATAATCACACAAGAACAGGGCCGACACAAGACCATATGCATTTAGGGAGAGTTTTCTCCCTAAATGCAGTTGTGCAGTCGGATTTCTTCCTAAATGGCAGTTGGCATTAAGGGAAGTCTGTACCGCTCTGCTTTCATCAGCGGGAGAGTGAGCCTCTGGCTACAGGTGCTCACCCTCTTCTGCAACTCGCCATGATGGGAGGGGTTTCTACTCCCTGATATATCTATGGCAGTGGTTCTCAAAGTGAAATGACTGACTACTTGACCAAGACAGAAGTTAAAATATTCATCTTATAACAATAATAACAATAAACAGTTTAGAATTAATTAATGAGTGTGTTTAGGGAACGAGGCCTATAGCCACCTTGTTGTCTTGTTATAGCTCCCCAAGCTGTAAAAGAACTGTGTCCCGGGTTGAGACAAAGAGGCTGCAACATCCCAGAGACCTGAGTTTGAACCCGAGTTTGAACCTGGCTGGACCACTTTATCCCTCCGTGAGCCCCATAAACCATTTGATCCCAAGGTTACACCGGCAGACATTCTCAATCCAACAACTTTATACTTTCATCTAAAAGTCTGGGCCTTCCATAAAAGAAGGAGGGGACGCACACAAAAAAGTAGAATTTAAGTGCCTGGAAGTGGAGTTGCTGAGGCAGGTAGCAAGCAGAGTCCTTTCCATAGAGATGCGTTGTTAAAGCCCCACAGCGCTTCGGTGATGGAGGTGAGGGACACGTCATTGCTGCCGAGGTTCATTACTCAGACGCACTGCGAGCTGGCGATGCTCCCGAGAGTCAGAGAGGCGTGAATATCCCTCTAGAGAGTTCCCAAACTTTTCAGGCTGTGAACCGTGAACCCCCCCCCCCCCCCCCCCAAAAAAGAATCCTATTTTAACAGGGGACACCCCCCCCCCCTGTACCCTGTGTATACTATACACTCATACCACATGTTGGTTTGTTTACAATTGAGTGATAAAACAATGTTGCACATTAGGCTAATCATGTGGGGACCCCCCAAAGTAATTTGGGGTCCCTAGTCCTATAACCCCAGTTTAGGAACCACTGCTCTTAGAATGGGAGGCAAACCAGGGGATGCCACAGTAATCTAAGTGTAATCTTATGTCATTATTATGAATGCAATAATAACCTCTCTACTGTATGAATAGATGCTCTACATAACTTATTATCCTGTCTTAATAGCCTACATATAACATGAGTCCTATAAGCACTGCCCTGCCAGTATAATGCGGAGCCATCAAGATTTAAGTCTGGTGACAGCTAGATGGCACTGTTGCTGTTCTGGATGCTCATGATATAAAGCCATGAGCTTGATGTGAGTAACTGAACTGAAGCTACTTGGACAGGCAGGGTGTAGCTGTGGGCATGTTGTACCTCTGAATAACAGGGCAAAACACAAACCCCCAAAATGACTTGTGTTGTGGTGTGTGAACAGGTCGTGTTCTTTTATTTATTTCTTTTTCTTTTTCTAGGCCTATAGTAGTCTTACCTGGGGTGACCAGACCATGCAGTGTGCCCATAGGCTGGGAAGGAAGAGAATGTACATGGGGTAGAGTCCTCTCTAAATCGTCTCTGTTAACCTCCAGAACTGTTAATTTCCAGGATTCAAATTAAAAAATTGCAAAAGTAGCATATCTACAAGCTCGTCAACCTGTTTTAATCGAGCTTGTAGATCTGCTTCTTGAAGCCGTGCTTCAAGCTTGGGGATCTGTTTTGATGCTTGTGTATGATCAAATAGGGTGTACATTTAAGAAGTTAGAAGTTAGAATACTAATGGAGATGGGAGGTTTCTGCCCAACAGCAACGATATACTACAAGAAAGAAAGCAGCTAAATCCAGACATACTGATGTACTTCATGATCATGTTATCATTGCCAAAATAATGATACTTAATGATCATGTTATCATTGTCAAAATAATGATAACGGAACACAATTTGTGCCAGAATGGGATCAAAAGCAAGGATATCTCTCGGCCACAAACTCAAGGCCCACACAATTAAATTAAATTCAAAGGAGCTTTAGTGGCATGAGAAAACGTACGTTTACATTGCCAAAGCAGAAGTGGAACAAGACAATCAAAATAAAACAATGTATTTACAAATAAATATTGGATATAAATAGGAATTAAATAAAGAGAGATGTGTTACATTAACACTTTTGGTAATACTATCTTGTGAAATTATAAAAAGATTGTGCATTTTCAGAGTTGGTTATACATACATCCATATAGGAGACGTTAGCTTTATATTTTTGATAAACAGTGTACACACAATGGTTTGTATTCCTTAAGGTGCTTGTATTCCATTTGACATCCTTCTCCTGTCACAGCAGCTCACAAATCTTGCTGCTGTGTTTGCACATTGTTGTACTTCACCCAACAGATATGGGATTTTTTTGTCATTAGTCATGTTTTCAAACTCTCCTTGGGTGATTGTAATCCGTGGAAAGTATATGTCTCTGATGTCTTGGTACAGTGGGCAGACGGTTAGGAAGTGCAGCTCAGTCTCTACCTCGTTTTGTGTGCAGGGAGAAGTAAATAAATCTGGTCTCTTTCTCTCTGTGTGTGTGTGTGTGTGTGTGTGTGTGTGTGTGTGTGTGTGTGTGTGTGTGTGTGTGTGTGTGTGTGTGTGTGTGTGTGTGTGTGTGTGTGTGTGTGTGTGTGTGCTACCACGGTGACTATACTTAGAATACATTATAATTGGCTTAATATTGATGATTATTATATTATGAAAGCTTTTTTAAAGCTTTTCATAGTGACTTATAAGATCAAGTATAACACTTCATAAATGCTGGAGACTTGATGACATTTTAGTTTTTACCTGGATCATATTATATCTTTCTCATAGTTGTATAATACAATACAATTGTATAATGCTCTAATCACTATGTTTCACACTATTTACAATCATGTTGTTTTATGTAATGAGACGGTTTGAATCATAATTAATTCACTGAATTTAATCATTTCGGCTTCAGCTTTTGTGCTAGCATCTCTGACATGTCACCTTTGATGTTTACTGTATACTTCAATTAGGTTGAACTCGCTTTTAGGCCATGGATTACAGTAAAACAATAAAATAACAAAACCAACCAACAAAACTCCAGTGCCAGGCCTCCAGTCCCCAAACCTGATTCTCCAGGGTGGGATGTCTGTCACTTCACATAAAAATAACAGTACCGATGCATTTGTAGAAAAATACAAGGATTAGAAAGACAACATAAATAAGCTTCTTTCATCATACTGTCTGTCGGGTGGAAACTTTGTATGTCCAAAACACGTACTTTTTATGATTCAAAATCAAAAACATCAAAAGTCCACAAGCTTAAAGCGTGTTGCTTTGCATCGCGTTTCAAGCTTGTGGATCTTATACATTTGATGTTTTTGTGTGATGCTGAATGGTAGTATGAATGATCAAGTAGGGCGTTCATTTACGAAAACAAACAAAACAAACAGGTTCCTGACCGACAGCAACAATACGTAGGTTCCAATTACAACATGTTCAGAATAGGACTCCGAGATAAGATGGCTGCCGCTGTGCTCGCATTCTGAATGCAATGAGGATACTTATCCATTTAAACCCTATAACGTTGCTGTCGGGCAGAAACCTATTTATCTCCATACTATAACTATTTGTGTTTATCCATAAATTAACGGCCTACATGATCATACTTCAGCATCAAACAAAAGCATGAAAAATTGTAGATCTACAAGCTCGGAAGTGCAGGTGAAACGACACATTTTGAGCTTGTCGTTCTGCTACTTTTGCTATTTTTTAATCCTGAAAAGTAACAGTTTTGGACATATGAGGTTTCCACCCGACAGAGACGACATACTTAGTCCTTAAGGGCTTTATACTACAAATCCTGTCCTCGTTTTCGCTCTACACGAAATACCAGATCTACACGGTCACAACGGGTCGCAAATGCAGCACTATATCAGCTTGTATATTGGCTATTTTCGCTAAATATTTGCCCCAGAATATAGATACTATATCTTACAATGTGTGTCTCGTACGTACAGTACGTACGTCTGTAATCCACATAACTCGAGAACCGTTCGCCCCACTGACTTCAAATTCAACACACGTGTGTAGGTTGGATACACGGTTGTCCAGAACCAGAAAAGGCCCTGGTCAGGCTCTGCCAGTAGACCTAATGAGCCTAAGTCCCCACACCTGTGCAAGCCAATTGATTGCCATGGCAAACCCCAGCCTCATTCCCCACACCTGTCATTTGATTACTTAGTCAGTCCACTTTTCACAGTCAGTTTACACTACATTGTTCACACATTCTCCACAGACGTTTACCACTGCACAAGGACTACACAGTTAAACAGGTGCTATGACAACGGATATAACTGTTATAGCATACTAGGGTGGTGTATTCCTGATTTTCATTGTTCCTAACTTACATCATTCCCAAATAGGCTGGTGCCCGACCGGCACTGGTCTAGTGTTATTTATGACAGATCACCTCTATGGTTTATCGCTATATGTGTTTGAACCTTTAAGTTATAGCACGCTATTCCATTCTAACTCTGCTACGATTGAACTTGTACACTCATATGGTACAACACAGACCTCAGGCTTAATAAATGTATACTTTGTCGCACGGCCGTTCTAACAAAGTGATTTATACTACTTCATCAAACAGTACCGTATGACATGATTAGAAATGGACGCCCAAAGTACCAACGCGCCAACATCATACACCCCGAGAACAACCGTTGACCATCACCGTTTATAGAAAGAGACAGAAAAACACGGCCGGACAAATGATGTGTTTTCAGGTTGTTGTGGTGTGACACGGTGGCATGGCTCTCTGTCATATCTGCTGACAGGTCATATAATAGGGTTATTGATAATCTGTCACCTCCAGCCCCTTGGACGTTGCGGCGGTCATGCATGATAGGTGAGTGATAGGTCCTCCAGTTCCACATTCCCTGTGTTCTGCATGACATGTGTGGGGCTCAGTTGTGGGATCGGGTTTCAGGTGACTTTCAACATGAAATGAGACTTGGCTCATTTCCTTGATGTGCTGGCTGGCTATACCCTTACTCCCTGAATGCAATTAAGATATATAATATATATATATATATATATATATATATATATATATATATATATATATATATATATATATATATTTCTTAACCCCTTACTTTATCATACAATAGTGTCGCACAAAAGTAGTAAAAATAGCATTGTGACACGTTTAGAGCTTGTAGATCTGCTATTTTCATTATTTATTTTTATGTTTTTTAATAATCAACAGTCTTCAAAAATGTAGGCTACATTATACTAGTAAGACTGAGGGCGAGAAGCGACCTCGCCAGGTCTCATGCACGCATCCGCCTGGTGATGGCAGACTGCTGGGCGAGTGCTGGCATGTCTTGTCAGATCAACATATGGAATGAATTATCTACTGGCCATATATGGAGCGTGTCTTGAGTGTACAGGGTTTGATGAGGTCAGATCAATATGGAATGTCAGAACAGGTCAGCTCCATATATGTAAATCTAAGCAGGGGTGTCTTGAGTGTACAGGGTTTGATGAGGGCCCAGGTAGGGCCGGGCCTTAATTTTCGGGCCTGTTGAGACCTCTAGTTTTTGCCAGCTGCACTAATAACTTTGACTATGAGTCAAAAGGGATCATGATCATTGAAGAGGAAGGACGGGTGGGGAGGATCAACATATGTAATGTCAGAACTGGTCAGCTCCATATATGGAGATCTAACCTTCAGAAGGTTTAATGTTTTGTAAACGCCATTGACAATGAAGGGAAAATCTACGTCATAATGTGACTCATTACGTCATATTGTCTCTTTATTGTTAATGGCGTTTAATGTTTGTGTTGGCACCGTTTACATCACCATTACATCACCTAATCAACATGAGTTAGACTTTAATATTAGCGCCCTTCACTTCACACGAGTGTGATTTTGTTTTTATATACTGCAATCATGTATTCTGGATTCTATTTCATGTTTCAATGTGTTTTACATAGGTAGATGCCTCCTATAAGCCCTTTGGGCTTTTTGCCCCAACCTAGCACTTTCCCCTTTTTAAATGTGTATGTTCATTGTATTGTTTTTATACTGTGCTGAATAAATAAATACAAAAAAACAACAACTAAATACTAAAGGTATGAAGGGAGGGACTGCAGGGAGGGAAGCGGATGGGTCCCACCCAGTTACACCTGATCCTCCCTGATAAAGAAGGCCCGCACCAGCGTCTCTTTTTCTTGACTATAGGGCAAGGGATCAGGGAGGAGTTTCGCTCAGAACAGGTTATTCTGGTTGCCATTGTCCTGCCTACCAGTAGGCTAGTAGGCTGCTAGGCTACATTTTCCAGCCTCACTGTGGAGACATACCATTGTAGATATAAAGTAATTAAATAAACACTGTATGGTTTGTGTGTCAGATGACAAAATAACATAAATTTCATCGACAACAGTAATGGTTCTGCATGCCCTGTCCGTTTTTATACCCTAACTTGTCCATTCCACCGCGGGCCGTCAGAATTATGCTTCCATTGTAGCCTCGCAGTGCGTTGACTGTCAGATGTCAAATAATTAAATACACGCTGTATGGTTTCTTTGATTTGGGTGTCAGCTGACAAAATAACATAACCTTCAGCAACATTCCCAAACACATGTATGCTCTGCTCTCTACCTGTCCTCAAACAAGCATGACAGTGTAATCAAAATAATAATGGTCAGATCGCATACAGACAGATCCACGTCGTGGTATGGACACAGTACAACATAACACTGCTATTTATTTACTGTGAAGAGAACACATGTTTGACTGATCACTCGTCACTCTCGTGGTGTTTTTCCCTGTCTCTCTGGTTCGATAAGGATATGTCCACATGTCTTCTCGTCAAGTAAGATGTAAACATTGAGAATACCACCATCGATCCAGAGCCATAGAGTAGAAGCGTTGTGAAAAAACAAAGATAGTAGAGAGATGGAAGATGGTGTACTGCCAGTGACAGGGTACACACCAGCGTCACTGACAAGCAAAAGTAAGAACTACAGACTGGCAGCCAAGTAGCCTAGCATCCTACTAGCCCACATGTAGGCAGGAAGATGGTGCCCAAATAAGAATTCTACCGAACGCGTCATTGATCCCTCCCCCATAGCTCACCTGACTCTGGAAAATACTTTAAACCGCTGTAGCATTCAAAGTACCCTCACCTATACTGCATTACAGCTTGGCATGGACTTTGTACTGCTTTGCAGCGGAAACCACTGCAGAGTGGGGTGAAAACAGCATGTGTCATAGGCTCTTCAGTACCGTCTACCGAGGCTTTTAGTATCATCACCCCAACAATAGACACTTCCGTCCCCTCTGTTCAGAGGCCAAAGGGCTACAGATGTCTCAAAAAGATCAAATGCACCAAATTCAGAAACATGGACTTTGTATTTATTTATTTGTACTTACTGCTACCAACAACATCTATGCTTTCTATTGCTCTTTTTGCATTGGATTGATGCCGTTAAGATACAGTACTTTTGTGGTACACAATGAAAATAATAAAATCCATCCATGCATCCGTCCAGTTCGATCCCCGGCTCTTCATGGCTTTGTATTGAAGTGTCCTTGAGCAAGACGCTGAACCTTTTAACTGCTCCTGCCTTAGATGGTTGCCTCTGCCATTAGTGTGTGAATGAATGTGTGTGAATGCATATTGTATAAAACAACATAAAGGCGATGGAGAGATGCAGATTGTAGATCGGCTATCTTCGTCAAATGTTCACCCCCCCAAGAATAGTGACGCTATAGGGCTCATATGGTGAACCTGGTGATCAAATAAAATATTGAGAAACAAGGAGACATTCACAGCTCACTCTTTTGCTTTGCACTCCGATGGATTTGCCAATTCTGTCTAAGAAAGGAGCTACCTTGTTATGGTCCCCCCTGGCATGTATCATCTCAAAATCAAACCTCGCAAAGTTTTATGGAGTTCATTTCTATATCCACACACACACACACACACACACACACACACACACACACACACACACACACACACACACACACACACACACACACACACACACACACACACACACACACACACACACACACACACACACACACACACACACACACTCAATGATTTAGAAGATGTTTTCTGACTCTGCCTGCGTCAAAGTCTGCCAAACAACAAGGCCATAAATGATGAAGAGTTACAACATTTCTTCTCTTGCATTAGTCACTATTGTTTTCTATGCCTGCCTGCATGTTGGTATTGGCACAGCCACACATGGAAGGAGCAGGGTGTTCTGATGTAGAGTTTTCTTCCTGAAGATGTAGGTATTGTACAGCAGCACATCTGCGGGAGAGAGTTGGATTAATGTAGCTGTTTCCTTTGTGTAAAACACCAAAGAACCGAGCAAGTTCCAAAATGTAATTGAGTCTCTTGCTGCCCAGGCCTATACACTGTCAGCTCCCTTGGTCTCTCTCTGTCTCTCCCTGACAAAATGGCAGTGCATTGTGACACTTCCTTCTCTCCCCCACAGCACAGTTTCAAAGGGTGACTAATCAATATGTTTTCTGGGCGCTCTTTTTGAGGAAATGCTGAGAAAAGACAAATGATTTTCTTTCTTTCGTTCCTTTTTCTTTCTCCCTCCCCTGATTTTTCTTCTGCGGTAAAGGCTAAAATATCCAAGGACAAGCTCATTAAATCAATGGTGTAGCGTGGCTCACTTCTGTATCTTTATGTGGAAATGGAAGGAAGAAACCAGGCTTATGAGAGTTCCTGTCTGAGATGTATCTGACTGTCACACACAAATGCAAGCTGGTCCTTGTGTCTTGGCAGTGTTAATTATGCATGTGGCAATCTAAAGATTACAGTGTGAATTTGCATGCATGCATAAGTTCTTGATCAATCTGCAGATGGCAACGATGTGAGCGAATGGAAATTCCAACTCATTATCTCTTTGAGTGATATAAATTATAGTGTGGGAAACATAATTTCCAAGTTATTTTCCTTAGCCTATATATTTTACATATCATATCTGATCCTTCATTATTATCTCTCCTAGTAATCATGTTGAGAAGAGATGATTGGCAAACAACAGTTTCGTTGAACCGGTTGGGATGAGGACGGATGCCCCCTCCTCCACCACCTACATTTGTGCCCCACATATTTATTTAACAACAACAACAACAACAAAGTGTGTTTGCACTGACGTGAGCCACGAGGAATCAGTCGTTGTATTACAATTATATATCGTGATGTCATGTGAAGCATGTGTGCAAGTAAAATCTTGCACAACACATTGGGTGGAAATATCATTATGGTATGACCAAAATAAATATTTTTCAGGATTCAAATTTAAAAAAGCAAAAGTTGCAGATCTATCTATTGTATATGTGCTACTTTTGATGCTTTTGAGTGATGCTGTAGTAGTGTGATCAAGTAGGGCGTTAATTTACGAAGAAAACACAAAGTATAAAAGTATAAAATATGGAGAGAGGTGCACAATGGCAACAATATATTATGATGACTCGATGAGCGATGCAAAAACGAGCGCTCCCTCCAAGCTATTGTCTTGGGAATGACATGCTGTCACAGCCCCATAACACATGCACACTGTGAACATGCCTCACCACTGAACACAGCTCTTAAAAGGGAAAGTGCCTTTCGTCGCCAGTTAAGACTACGACAGCGACTGCAGTGAGTAAGGAGCAACAGCCCTGGCTGTCACGCTAACCCTCCCACACGCAGTATGGAACGATCAGGCAGGCTGTTGCTTTGTCTAAGAATAAGAAGAGCTGGGGTTAATTGGGCCATCACACAGCAGTGCACGTACACAGAAATCCAGTAAATCACACAGAATTATAAATGAACAAACAAAGCATGTTTACGTTATGTTAATTCCGGGGAATTAGCCAAATAATCTGCAAATGTATCTATATATTATATTGTGGCGGACAATGAAATGTCCGCAGTGGAAATGCATGCAGTTATAGTACCCATTGTACCCGTCTGCCTGTGTCCCTTGTATGCCCATAAGATTTCTGTATCCGACTGTCTGTCTTCCAAATATGGAGTCTCTAGGACAGTCCATGATGTCATATTGATGAGCATACTCCATAATTATAATGGGGATTTTCTGATTTATTGATATTTTTGGGAGAGCTGTTGAACCGCCTGACTTCCCACTTGGTGTATCCCGGGACCTCACCGACACACATGAAGTGGTACCATATTTAATGTCCATCATTAGCAATAGCCCAGATTGTGCAATAGAAATGGAATAGATGTCACCCTTATATGCGCAAAAAAGGCTACATTATGCATTCACACAAATACAAACAATATACAGTAGGGAGTCAATATCAGATCAAGAAAGAGTTGAGCTACAGTATGCATCACTCAGTGGTGGCTGGTAACCAAGTACATTTGAGTACCGTACAGGTTGGGATTTCTTTTCAATTATTTATTTCATTTATCTCTCAAGCTCATTACTTTCACTCCACTAGTTTCTAGGAAGGTTCTCTTGGGACCCAATCTTACAAACCACTTAAGCCTTATTGTAAGCACCTGCATTGTGGTGAAAGCATTTGCAGAAAATAGCTGATTGACAGGCTCACAACTCGTCGTGAGCTTGTAGATCGTTTATTGATACTCTGATGTGCACGTTAGATGTTCATTTATCACTTTGTAGATTTTGTACAGAGGCTTGTAGGCTATGGTGTTGCGTTGTTGCTGTCACTTAATTACTTTGTCATTGAGGAAAGACATGACAGACATACAGTAGTGTGAAAAACAACAACTAGAACAAGGAGCGGAGGAACGGAGCGGTTCAAGTTATTTGCGGATTTATGAAAAAAATTAAAGTAAATAAAACAATCCGTTCCCATTGAAAAGCACTGACAGAATCTGCCCACATAGGTAATTAAAGTTCTGTGTGACCTGACGGCAAGTGTGTTTTCTAGTTTAGTTTATTTAGGCCCTATCTGCATATGTCGCTTTTTTTTTTACACCTATAGCCCACAATCCCTGTCACGTCACCTAACTCAAATCCCCGTCACTCACCCCAGGCAAGCCCCCAGGTCATCGTGACATCACGTGACATCAGCCCCCTGGTCTCCTACTCCTCCCAGCCAACACTCCAACCCCCCCCCCCCCCCCAGAGAGGACGTATAAGGCCTTATAGTCCAACTCCTTCCCCAAGCCAACACTCCCCACTGACAGGTAGTTACCCCCCCCCCCCCCAGAGAGGACGTATAAGACCTTATAGTCCAACTCCTTCCCCAAGCCAACACTCCCCACTGACAGGTAGTTACCCCCCCCCCCCCCCCCCCCCCCCAGAGAGGACGTATAAGGCCTTATAGTCCAACTCCTTCCCCAAGCCAACACTCCCCACTGACAGGTAGTTACCCCCCCCCCCCCCCCAGAGAGGACGTATAGGGCCTTATAGTCCTCCTCCCAGCCAACACTCCCCACTGACAGGTAGTTACCCCCCCCCCCCCCCCTTTTGATTTACATCAAAATGGCATGTGAGCTCAAACCCACAATTCAACATTTTGGTTTTAAGATGTTGATATTCATTTTGTATTCATCCTACAGAATGTTAATACAATACAACTTAAAGGGTAAAAGATTAATCATGAGCTGAAGTGTCCAACTGAACTATAATAGCCTAAACCCCCTGCTTCCTTTAAAACAACAAATACCATCTCCCTGCCTCTGTTTACCAAATTGACCATGACTACAGAAACCCATCCATACATTACACCCATTCCTTTCACTCCAATTCAACAAAGAGGGGGTTGACTTTTGATTAGAGTGCTAGACTAGACAGATGTTTTCTTCCATGCTGAGAGCAGCTTGTTTTCGCTCCTTTGGCACGGCCCAGGGCTCATCTCCATGGCTAAAAATACCTGAGCAAAACTGATGGATCTCCCACCAGAGGGGACAGATGTCACTTTGTCACATTTCCAGCTGGGGACAGTGGGGGCATTTCATGAAGGTGTTTGCGGCTCAGATAGAGCGGTCTTACAGGCAACATGGTGACATATAGATAGCCCATTTTGATGGGATATTCCATATGAACAGAAATAGGCTATCTGCACAACTGCTGTACAGGCAAATATTGCTTATTTGCTCTCAGGAGTTACAACGTATGGATTAATGAATGGTCCAGAGACAGCAATGTTTGCCCCCCCCCCCTCTCTCTCTCTTTTTCTCTCTTCATCTTAGCAAACACGCTTTAATCCAGCATCCGTAAACAACCACCATCCCCTTCTAAGCCAATTTTAGAAGTTTTCCCTGACACCGAAGCCAACGCAAAAATTATGACCAAAGGTATAATTAACTTTCTCTCTTCAATAATGCCAAGCCTCTCTCCAGGCCTGGTAAGAGCGAACGCCCCCTCTTTTGTAAAGAAAAAATACAAAAAATAAAAACAATCTAAATCAAATGAACCTGTTGGAAATGATAAACAATGCAATGAGGCAGAGCTTCAAGGTGATGAATAGCTCGACAATCTTCGATGCGGTATAACGGTGGCAAGCTTTAATCAGATGCCATTTTGGAACACCCAAGTGCAAAAACAATTAGTACCTCAACACGGATGAAAAGGAAAAGGGGGCAAGAAAACCCATCTGCCATGGCAACGAGCCTCTATCACGCTCACCCACAGCGAGGCTCACGGTGCTCGCTCCAGAATATATCATATGATGTGTCTCAGCCCGCGTGTCACTTCATTTACAACTTGACAGTGTGTTAGAAACCCACAAGCACCCAAACACACCATCAAACACCTTCTTCTTGTTACAGCGCTCACAGCATGCCTTTTAAATTGTTCAAGATATACTTAAGTATATTCCTTTTATTTTTGTCGTTGTTGTTTATATATATATATATATATATCAACGACAAAAATAAAAGGAATATACTTATAATTTTGGAATGGTGTCCCTGTTCTGGTCATAAAAGGTGAACATGCAGCTGTACAGTAGATAGCAGATCTACAACTTCACAATGTGGTGCCATGTGACATATTCTGAGCTTGTAGATCAGCTATTTTACTACCATATTCAGTGTAGAGGGGGGATATTCACTCGCGCACCAAAAACATTGGTCCGCAACCCAAACACGGGTCCCGATCCACTGTTTGGGAAACACAGTACACACAGTGGTATAATTTAACATTAGGGACGCTGGGAATCAGCAGGGTCCAGATGGCTGCCTGATTAGGGTCACGGCACCAGGGGAGTGAGTGTGTTCTTTTGGCAAGTGGCCTTGATCACGAATGACCCCAACATTCTCCCTGATGGAAGTCTACAGGAAAGGTTGGTTGGCTGGCAAGGCAGCGGACGGTCCCAGTGGAGTGTGGCACCTCCAGCCCTTTGTGCCACTCACACAGACCTCCAAGTATTTATTCTACTTTTTCTTTTTTTACTTCCTTTCTTTTTCTCTTTTTTTTGCACAGAACCAGTGCCACAACCTTCATTTTATCTCTTATTTATTTCAACAAGACAATTCAAAATATATCCAGAAAAATAAAATACGAATAAAATACAACCAATCTCTGGGGCAGCTATGGTCAGAGACTCAGAGTTCAGAAAGACAACCACTCTGTGCAGGTTCTTCGATGTCGACTAAATAATCCTTCTAAATTAAATGAATCATCCAGCTCTCGTTCCAATGAAAGTTAATAATTATAAGGCTAATAATTTAATTTGTTTCTTACACTGTACTCTGGTTTGTGCACATATGATTCATGATCCTGCATTACAACAATCCAAACCAAACCGAAAACTACTGTATTGTTTTGGATTTGGTTGCAATTATGGAAAGGCAATGGAGCTGGGGAAAGGTTGTTAGAATACAGGATAAAAGAAATGTGGTTTGAATTGCTAAAAACACATGACCTTTTCTTCTGGATTGGCTTGTAATTAAAGTAATTACTTTTTCAATAAAAAAAAAAAAATGGCATCCATTGTTGGGTATGCCCATATGATGACGTATATTATGAAGTATATTATTCATTTCACTCATTCACTGGGTCTTCAAACAGAGTGTCAACTACTCCCCATGGCAGCCTACTCTCAACTGAACCATTTCCCCTCTATATAGAGTAGCGACTCCACCCCTGGCTAAGTAATCAGCAAATCACAATATACTAGCAATCCATCCAAGATGCTCCCCATAATGCAATCAATCAGCTCTTCAGGCACCACACCCCACTACACAGGCTTCAATCAAGGCAGCTTCCCAATAACAGCATCTGCATAGGATAAACACAAACATTTTAGATTCTGTGGGACTGAGAATCGATGTTTCAAATACAATACAGCATAAATACCATAAATGTATATTGCTGAACATCATGAATACAATTGTTGAACATCATCAATTACTCTGACAGAGGCTGCTGTAGCTGTCACAGATTGATTGGGAGATGTTGCACTTTTGTAAAATTTGAAATTAAGAACTAAAGGCGACAGAGCTTTTACGCTTGTAGCCCCTACCTACCTTATGGAATGAACTACCCCTTTCCCTAAGGAGGGCAGAATCTGTCGATACCTTCAAAAAGCGGCTAAAAACCTTTGTTTCGTAAGCACTTTGGTTTGTAATACTGTGTGGTGGATAGACACACACTGAACAGTTATTAATGACATTTATAATTCACTGCGTTCTTGCCCATGTTTTATATGGTTGTTCCTCTCACCTTAATGCAAGGCATAGTGTGTTACCTTAAGAGTAAAGAAACACACCTCCGGTTGACGTATTTATCTATGCGACAAGTTTGTTGTCCTCTCTCTCTTTTCTGAATAAACGGAGTGCCACCATCGTTGGTTTTTCCAATCCGAGAATAAATCTACCTACAATTGGTGATCCCGATACTCCTGGACGTTTCCAGAGTTTTATACTGAACATGTCAGCCTCGCTCAAATTGCCCGACTTTTGGGAACAGAATTCAAGCGCATGGTTCGCACAGGCGGAGGCTCAATTCGCCATCAAAGACATCACAGTTGATGAAACAAAATGTTATCATGTGGTGGTGGCTCTTACGAGCGCAACTGCGGGGAGAGTGGTGAGTCTACTAGAACGTCCTCCGACGAGGAATAAATACGGCACTTTGAAGGCGCATTTACTGGAGACTTTTGGACTTAATGAATCCGAGCGTGCGCGCCAACTCCTCTCGCTTCCAGATCTCGGCGACAGAAAGCCGTCGGAGCTGATGGATCACATACTGGCTCTGCTGGGAGACCATCAGCCTTGTTTTCTTTTCAAGGAACTCTTCCTGCAGCAGCTTCCAGACCAGGTTCGTTTGGCACTCGCAAATTCTGCTATTACTGATTTTCGTCTGCTGGCCAGGGAGGCAGATACATTTTTCTCAGCCGGCAAGAAATGTTTTGCAGCCACGCCCACTACTACCTCCAGTGATGACAATACATATCAGCCATACTCCATCTCTGCCACTAACTCTATGCCCCGACGTGCAAAGCAGTCAGGAGGATTATGTTTCTACCATGCCAAGTTTGGCAATAAAGCCAAGAAATGCCTTCCTCCCTGTACATTCAGTGCGTCGGGAAACGCACCGGCCGCCACCTATTAGCAGCCGTGGGTGACGGCCATACCAGCGGCTTGCTGTTCATCACTGACGCCCTCTCCGGTCGTCGTTTTCTTTGTGATACAGGCGCCCACATGAGTACGTTGCCAGCTTCAGCCACAGACATTCGCGTAGGCGCCACGCGCCCCCCCCCCCCCCCCCCCCTTGTGGCAGCCAATGGCAGCACAATCCACACCTTTGGCACACGCACTGTGACGGTGTGTTTTGCTGGTCAGCGTTTCACTTGGGATTTTGTGTCTGCGGAAGTCTCCACCCCCCTCTTGGGCGCTGATTTCTTTTTTGCCAATAAACTTCTGGTCGACGTGAGGAACCAACGCCTCGTCCATGCCGAAACGTTCAGCTCATTTCCATGTGAGCACAGTGACACTGCCCCGACAAAGCTGTCCAGTGCCCTCTCGCCTGCTAATGACTTTTCTCACCTCCTCGACGAGTTCTCAGACATAACCACGCCTACTTTTTCATCCGCCTCCACCAAACATGCATTGCATCTCCACCGAGGGCCCACCTGTGCACGCCAAGGCCCGTCGTCTTGACCCACACAAGCTCGCTATCGCTAGGACAGAGTTCGATGCAATGGAGCGCCTTGGAATCGTGCGTCGGTCAAACAGTCCCTGGGCCTCCCCCCTTCACCTGGTGCCCAAGTCCAATGGTGGTTGGCGCCCGTGTGGCGACTACCGGCGCCTTAATGCTGCCACTACGCCTGACCGCTACCCTATTCCACACTTCAATGACTTTTCTTTTTTTTTAAAGATATTTTTTTGCGGCTTACGCCTTTATTGATTTTTTTTTTAAGGGATAGAAAGTAGGCTGACAGGAAACGGGAGAGAGATGGGGGGATGACATGCGGTAAAGGCCGTGTCGGGTCCGGGAGTCGAACCCGCGGCACACCGCGACTGGATCACCAGTCCGGTGCCCAGACCGTTACGCTACGGCCTGGGCCTTCAATGACTTTTCGGCCCATCTGGCGGGTGCGACTATTTTTTCAAA
The DNA here is from genome assembly GCF_964188405.1 of Protomyctophum parallelum. Taxonomy (NCBI): domain Eukaryota; kingdom Metazoa; phylum Chordata; class Actinopteri; order Myctophiformes; family Myctophidae; genus Protomyctophum; species Protomyctophum parallelum. The sequence continues at coordinate 28,949,851 of NC_139707.1, forward strand.
AGTCCGAGGCTATCACCAGGTGCCCGTGCATCCTCAGGACATTCCAAAAACAGCGGTAATCACCCCGTTTGGACTTTTGAATTTATCAGGATGCCATTCGGACAAAAAAATGCTGCCCAAACCTTTCAGCGTTTGATGGACACGGTTCTGCGCGACTTGTCATTCGTTTTTGTCTACCCAGCACGTTGAAAGCGGAGCATCTGTCGCACCTACGGCTTCTCTTCAGTCGTCTCAGGCAGCACGGCTTGATCATCAACCCGGCAGTTTGGAGTTTCTTCTATGGATTTCCTGGGCCACCACATCACTACAGCCGGAGCAATTCCACTGCCCTCGAAGGTGGAGGCAGTGCTGAGGCTCCCACGGCCTCTCACGGTCAGGGCTCTACAGGAGTTCTGTGGCATGGTCAATTTTTACCACCGTTTTGTGCCTCGTGCTGCCGACCTGATGCGGCCCCTGTACAGCGCTCTCAAGGGGAAGAACCCTTCTAAGCACGCCATTTCTTGGTCCACAGAAATGTTGGCGGCTTTCTCGGCGACAAAACATGCCCTCGCGGGGGTGACCATGCTGGCTCACCCAGTGCCGGGGGCTCCTGTTGCTCTCACCACGGACGCGTCGGACTATGCTGTGGGTGCTGTTCTCCAGCAGTTGGTCAAGAGGGTTTGGCAACCGCTCGCTTTTTTCAGCCGCCAACTTCGTTCCAGCGAGCAGAAATATAGCACTTTTGACCGTGAGCTCCTCGCCCTGTATTTAGCAGTTTGCCACTTCCGTTTCCTGCTTGAGGCTCGTCCGTTCACTGCCTTTGTTGACCACAAGCCTTTGACTTTCGCCATGGCCAAGGTGTCGGAACCATGGTCGGCCAGGCAGCAGCGACACCTGCCGTTCATCTCTGAATTCACCACGGACATCCAACACGTGTCAGGCAAGGACAATCCCGTGGCTGACTGCCTCTCTCGTGTGGTCATTGGAACGGTGCATCTCGGGATCGATTATACCCGGATGGCTGTGGACCAGGCCTCGGACCCTGACATCTATCGTCATGTTAAGGCCTCTTTGGAGTCCTACACTGTTCCTGAACGGCGTTTTGACCATGTCAATGTTGACCTGGTGGGACCCCTTCCTCCCTCCAGGGGATTTACTCACCTCCTGACTATGGTGGACCGGACCACCCGTTGGCCGGAGGCAGTCCCACTGTCGGCAAAAACAGCGGCTGATGTGGCACGGGCCTTCATCGGTACCTGGGTCGCCCGGTTCGGTGCCCCCTCTGATCTGTCTTCCGATCGTGGCCCCCAGTTCACTTCCGAACTCTGGACTTCTGTTTCTCATCAGTTGGGTGTCTCACTCCACCGCACGGCGGCATACCAACCCCAGGCCAACGGCATGTGTGAACGTTTTCACAGGGACATGAAGGCTGCGCTTAAGGCTACTCTCCAGGACGACACCTGGATTGACAGACTCCCCTGGGTGATGCTTGGAATTAGGACTGCGCCTAAGGAAGACCTCCTTTCTTCCTCGGCGGAGTTAGTTTATGGTCAGACCCTCAGGGTCCCAGGGGATTTTATTCCCTGCACTACTGTCCCCTGGTCTGCTTCTGACCAACGCCGTACTCTCCTGGATGCTGCTAAGACTTTCCTGCCCGTCCCAACCTCACACCACTGCCTGCCCCGGGTGCATATCCCCCCTGACCTGCGAGTGGCGGGGTATGTATTTATCCGCCATGATGCCCATCGTGGGCCCCTGCAACCGCCTTACGATGGTCCCTACCGGGTGGTGGAGGCTGGCGACAAGACGTTTGTTGTTGATGTTGGGGGCAGGTTGGATCGCGTCTCAGGATTGGTTTTTGAGCCGCCCGGTTGAAGTGGCTCAGGCACCGCGTCGCGGTCGTCCCCCGGGTGGGGCTCCCTTGGAACGGGTCCGGCCGCCTTTGGATCTCCCACACTGCCGCCCGGTGCCTGCTCGCCGTCAGCACCCGTCGGTCACCCTCCCGCTGCGGCCCCCTCTGCCTGCCCAGGAGCTTCGGAATAGCTTTGGGTGGGTCATTCGGGTCCCTGGTCGTTTCACTGGGCCAGTTCTTGTGAATTCTGGGGGGACGTGTGTGGTGGATAGACACACACTGAACAGTTATTAATGACATTTATAATTCACTGCGTTCTTGCCCATGTTTTATATGGTTGTTCCTCTCACACACTCCCTGCAAGGCGTAGTGTGTTACCTTAAGAGTAAAGAAACATACCTCCGGTTGACGTATTTATCTATGCGACAAGTTTGTTGTCCTCTCTCTTTTCTGAATAAACGGAGTGCCATGTACTTTACTGCACATTTATATATTTTATTACTACTACTACTGTATTGCATTGTGTTGTCGTTTTATTGTTGATCTATGATGCTCGTTTTATTTCATTTTATTTATGATGCTCTTTTATTTATTGTACAGCACCTTGTGACATTTGTTTTGAAAGGCGCTTCATAAATAAAATGTACCTTACCTTACCATACCTTACATTTATAGTTAAATGTACGATGGTGTTCCATGTCGAAATCTGCTATTTTCGCCCTGAATTCTCTTTTCAGAGACACGCTTTAATGGCTTTGGATTCTGCTAACAAATCTCTGTTGATACTGATAACTCTCTTAACCTTGACTGATATTCCATTTTACCCGCATTCAAGGATTTCCATCTATCCCTGTGCGTATATCCATAATCTCTTATTAGCATTATAAAAACAAACGGCTTATACCAGTCATGGGGAAGTTGTAATGGAACCTATTGTGTGTATCTTTTAATCTGCACATATAATGCTCTGAGTTGTTGCCATTGTTGTGGGTTTTCGTTGCGAGTTCGTTCATTCCGTTCCTCCATTTTACTATTATTTATTTTTACACTTAAATCACATCAGTATTGTGGGGAAAAGCTTTTGCAGAGAATGGAAAATCGACTAGCTTACAACGTGTCACGCTGCGACACGATCACGGACAGACACGACTGGCTATTTTCAGCGAAAGCATTCCCCACAACAGAAAAGATACAAACAGAGCCCTGAGGGATTCTATAGGGTTTAAATGAGTAGTTTGCTTCAAAAAATTACTTATTTTCTCTTAATTACACACTTGAATTCATTTTGTCGCATTCCCATGACCGGCAGAAATATCCGCAAGTCTCACGCCACCGATCATAAAATCTGATTTTTTGAGTGGTGCAACCACTCCATTAAGGAGCTATGGGTCCCTGGGTCTGTCCGAGCACAAAAATAACACACACACACACAAACTGTATATATGATGATTTCGGGTGTGACAGTACAGTACAGTGACAGTACAGTAGAGGGACCCCACATAGTAACTCTGCCATTTCTCAACCGTTTCGGACACCGCTCGTCGGAACCGGGCCGGCACCCTGGGCACGTTCCTGTGGGTCTGGAACTTCCGGGACAGCCCCATCCCCCGGGGATCCCCACACGGAGTTGCAACACTCACTTCACACGGGTGTGATTTTCCTTTTATTTTCCTTCGCCTCGACCACTGGTTGTTGGACATAACATCAAATTGCGGTAAGAAAAGTGCTGGTCCGGAATTTTCCTTCAAGGTCTGGGTGTTTCTGTCTCGTTTTGAGTCGCTTTACATGAAACGTGTAATGGAATCAACAGATACATCTGACAATCGGGTCGAGTTAAACATTGTGTGAACCAGATCCATTAATAGCACTTCTAGAAGACACTAATTACTGTTGATGTCCAGTCTAGAGTAGACTGCCCACTGCCTGTAATTATAGTGTCACCATTATCGCTATGGAGTTGATGGGGATATAAAGTTTCTCAGAGAGACTACTGTTAATATAAAAGTAACTCTCACATAAAGATGGTAATTAACACCTCTGCTCTGACAGATTTTTACGAGTATTATTATCAGCAGATGGATCAGTCCACTCAAGTGTTAGTGTGTGCACACACACACACGACTTGTGATTTCTTTTAGGATGTGAGTCCTGTCAACCTTGGGTTTATAGGTTGCTTTATGGTGGCTGTGTCGATGAAGTCCGGCAGAAGTAAAAGATTTATTGAAGGGAACAAGCCTCAACATACAGAATAACTGGTGCAAGTAATATGCAGCAGTGAATAATTATTTACAGGGTGGGGGGGGCGTATGCCTCTGTTTTTTCCATGCCTCTGTGAACTTATGTGAGCTTGTATGTCGGCAATTTTATTTTATTATTATCATCATCTGTTCTTTAGTTATGGGCCGTTGAATAAAGCTTTTGACCAAAAACGCAATCTGTGAAAAAGAAATACAAACGGGGCGGATTTGCCTTCATGGCAGCGATGGAGAGTCAGGGGACAAAAGTGACAGATGTGGGTGTGCCGTTAACTATGTCGTATAGGACAGAAGCTTGAAGAAAAACCAGGTGTCAACGCGCCTCACATCAAGCCTTTTCTTAGATGAACAGTTACTTTTCCCCACCGATACGAAGCATACATAGGGTTATTGTAAGTCTGGCTGTTTGAAGACATGGGCTGAGTTGTTGGCATCAATTCATTTTCATTTGACTGCATGGGAATGCTTTTAACTTACGGTCAACACGACTTGCATCAACCTGTTCCTCAGTTGAAAATGTGTCATTTTCTTTTTGTCTTTTCCACAGCAGCATAGATTAGGTTTAATACTGTATATGTCTGGCTGTGAAGACAAAAGATGAATTGTTGCCAACAAATGGCTGCTGTGGAAACTATAAAAGGTTCAAAACTCTATTCCTTTATTGCTACAGTTATCGAATAATAGTATTTTACTTTCCATGATCATCAGACTATTAACTCTCTAATTAATCTCTATAATTAGTTGATCGTAGTCCCAACTAGAGACTACGATCAACATTGTGTGTAGCATTCGCAGGAAAAAGCAGATCTACAGTGCAAGTTGGTGAGCTTTTGATCTGAGGTTAGGTAGGTAAAAAAATTGCAGAGCCAAAGGTCTACATCTTCCTGGAGGGGCTCCTCACTGGCAGGTGAGTCAGTAGGGCACCAGCAGTGACAACACAGTAATGTGTGTGGGGAGGAATAATAATAATAATAAAACTTTATTTGTATAGCACCTTTCATGACATAAAATGCAGCTCAATGTGCTTTACAGAGCAATGGAGAAAGAAAGAAAAGAAAAGCAAGGCAGTGTAGAAGTGGGTTTTGAGCTGTGCTTTAAAAATGTCTACAGAATGAATTGGCATAACGACTAAATCGCGGAGAGAGAAAAAAAGGGGGTAAAACTATTATTGGCTACCTTCAATTTTAGAAGAAGAAGACATACACAATACTGATGATAATGCATGCTGTCAAACAAGTCTCTGAGGCAGAAACTATCTATGAAATATGAAATATGCAGTATGAAAATGTTTAATCTGCAACACAATTGTAGCCTATTGCAGTGTAGTGGGAAGTTTCAAGTTTAGCCTATATCTCAGCTGAACATTTCACTTTGTAGTAGAGCCGTTCCTCCCTCTTGCTGGTGTCAGAACGTAGCATATTCTGAAATAATATATTGGAGATTGGTTTCCATAAAGAGAGAACAGAGTTCTTCACACCGAGGGTAGCTGTGTATCATCCCCCCATGTTGATGTTAATTCCTAATTAAGAGAGCTTCCTGACTGTGTTTATTGGTTCATTTAAGGGTCAGTTTGGTGTAACTAAGCTACTTGTTTACTGCATTCTTCATGGGAACATTGCACATGTTTTCTCTTTGAATCATCCCAATAAGTAAATAAATAAATGATGAGTACAACAAAAAACACCCCAACACTGCAAAGACGTTGTGATCTTTGCATAGTAATGACATTCATTACAATAAGTTTGTTTATACTTCACCCCATACAGAGCTTTAAAAAATGTTTCTAAGACCATAGCTCATTAGTTGATTTATTTGGCCGAAACTTTACCGCGCCAAGTATTCTTAATGTAGTTGAAATGATGGCTTAAGCATTTTCTCCAGAGCTTAAGGTTGCTCCTGAAGTCATTAGGCCGACATTATGTGCTGAATATGATGAATAAGCAGTTTAAGTGATTCTAATCTCTTCATTTCACGCCCTTTGGTTTGTGGATTGTGGATCATCCAGCCACAGACTCATCCCTCCTCGGCACAGGCCTAACATTATTTGACCAATCCTCTAAATTAACAATTTAGGCAGACGCTCTTAAAGGACCACTTCACCACTTTTCAACCTATCTTCATATAATTGGTCCTTCATGATAAAATGCAAAAAAAACCAAAAACAACTCGGTCTGTGTCTCATGGGTTCAGAAACCCGTTCACCACTGACATCATCGTTAGGCAGATATTTTTTTAAACATTTTTTTTTTTTTATTATGGTGAGAACGATGGCTTCCAACACATTGCAACTTTTCAAGGAATAGAAAACCTGCAGTTTATATTGGCTTGGACGGGTTTCTGAACTGCCCATGAGACTCCCATGAGACACAGACAGAGTAGAAAAGATTTGTGGCATTTTATCATGAACATTAGTGAGGATCAATTATATGAAGATAAGTTGAAAAGTGGTCCTTAGTAAGCAAGGGCAAGGTACCGATACATCAAATGTATGTAGTCATACTCATCTAGTACCTATCAACCTATCATCAGTCTAACAGTAGAATATCCAAATAATAGAAAATCAACAATCTGTACATTGAAACTATAGACTATAGGATGCCAGGTCAACAATGTGACGTATTGGTAAAAATGTGTATTATACCCGGTATATTGTTTATACTGTTAACACAATCTGCAGAATTGCAGATCATGTCAAACTAACATTTCACCACACAAATTATGAATGAGTGACAAATAAAACCTCTTGAATCTTTTCACCTACAGTATACAACCCCTGATTTTGTTTTTAACTTTTTGCCAGGTGTTTGAAAAGTGCCTGGACTACATTTGCTACTTCTCTACTAGCGACCGTAGAGACGACCTTAGTACACCTTCACCTTTTCATGATTGCCTCTAGGCTGCAAGCCAATGGGAGACTTACCCATAAAAACCATAGCCTGAACGCTGCAACGTTAAGCCGTATTGGCTGCATACTCGGAACGTACTCTGAGGGTCCCATGCGACAAACAACTGACTGCCCTTCCTAAAGGCAGCAGTCCTGTTCACATACAGTTTCAGTGCCCTGACAGGACAGAGACTGTTCAGTCTCTCGTCCTCCGCCGATGCGAACGGGGGCGGGTGGAAAGCCGCCAAATCTACCGGAGCACATCCGGAAGGAAAATTCTTAGGCAGGAACGACAGGTTCGGCCTGAGCGAAACCCTGTTATCGTTCCCACTGAACCTCATGCAGCTTGAGCTCACTGAGAGCGCATGCATGTCACTAGATCGCTTCGCTGTAGCCAAGGCGACCAGCAGGGCGGTCTTTAGTGAGAGAAATTTCAAACCCACTGTGTCCAGTGGTTCGAAGGGGGCTCTTGACAGAGCGTGTAGCACCAAAGTCAGGTCCCAGGACGGAACTAAGGATCTAGATACCGGCCGAGCACGCTTGACACCCCTCATGAACTGACGAATCAATAAGTTCTCACTTATTGGTCTGTTGTCCATACCCACATGGTAGGCCGACACGGCCGCCAGGTTGAGTTTGACTGAGGAGTTCCCCAAGTTTCTATCCAACAATTCCTGCAGGAAGGTTAGGATAAGAACCACAGAGGCTTGAAAAGGAACCGCCCGTTCCAGCCTCGCAGCACACCAGCGCACAAACACGTTCCAAGCCGTGTAGTACCGCTGTCTAGTTGAAGGGGCCCTGGCTCCCAAAATTGTCTCAATGACTCTAGGGGGCAAGCCTGTGGCTACTAGGGTCGACCCTTCACCGGCCATACCCAGAGATCTAGGTCCTGCGGGCGCGGGTGGAATATCTCGTGACCCGCCTGGGTAAGCAGATCCCTCCATAGAGGGAGCTGCCAGGGCCGGTCGTAGAGGAGGGGAAAGATTAGCCTGGTTAATAAACCAGACCGAATCAGCCGTTGGCAAAAATAAATTGCCTACCGGCGGATTTCGGTCTGGAGAGGCTCAATTTTACGCCCATTTCCTACTCCAGAGAATGTGGCCTCCAATAGGGACACGGTATGCAATATGGGCGGGCTTTGGTACAGTGACGTTCAATGCTTGAGACCTTTGACTGACAGTAGCTCTGACCAATTGCGTCAAAGAGAAAATGTTTCCCTGAAAATGAAATCCAAGCCCGAGCCTCCCCAGACTAATATCCCGCGGATCCGTGCGATATTAGTCTGGTTTATTAACCAGGCTAGGGAAAGATGTCCTGCCTCCAGGATCCTCAGGCTGGTGCCACTAGGAGCACGCTCGAGCCCTGAACCCTCTAAAGTGAAGGGAATCAACTCCAGTGGAGGAAAAGCATAGAGTAGGCCCTGAGGCCACCGATGTGCCATCGCGTCCAGTCCCAACGTCGGTGAGCCTGTCAGGGAGAAGAAGAGTGGACACTTCTCGTTCCCGCCTGCAGCGAACAGGTCTGCCACCGGGGTCCCGAAGTTGTCCCAGATCTGTTCCACTACACCCGGGTGTAGGGACCAGTTGCTGTAGCGGAGGGGACCTCTGGACAACAGGTCTGCACCCGCGTTCAGAAGTCCCGGGACGTGGCAGGCTGTCAGTGACAGAAGACATCTGTCGCACCAAGTCAAAAGCCTGTATGCCAACGTGTGCAGGCGTAAGGACCTCAGTCAACCCTGCCTGTTGATGTAGCACATCGTTGTCGTGTTGTCGGTACGGACGAGGACATGACAACCCCCGTATGAGCGGCTCGAACGCTTGCAGCGCGAGGAAGACCGCTAGGAGTTCCAGATAATTGATGTGGGCGGACCTCAAGGTTCCATCCCATATCCCTCTGGCTGACCTGCCTTCGTAGGTGGCCCCCCACCCACTCAGGCTCGCGTCCGTAGTGACGACCTTCCTGGTCAACGGTAGACCAAGGGGGACTCCCTCCGTCAGGATCCGTCTATCCGACCACCATCTCAGGGCGAGCGTGCATTCCCCGGGGATTGTCACTCGCCGCGAGAGAAATCTGGTGGGCACCCGTAGAGACCTCAACCAGTGCTGAAAGGGTCTCATGTGGAGTCTGCCCAACCGCACCAGAGAGATGGCCGATGCCATCAATCCCGCCATACGTAAGCAGATTCTGAGTGGCAGTCTGTGCCCTCTCTGGAACAGGGCCACACACTTCAGGAAGGCGTCGATCCTCCACCGAGCCGTGAAGGAGACTGAATCCAGTGCTATGCCTATGAAGTTGACTGACTGGGTGGGCACCATAACACTCTTCTCGTGATTTATGGTGAACCCTAGGGAGGACATATGGGACACCACCCGAGTGGTGTTCCACAGTGCCTCCTGTGGCGAGCCCGCGCTCAGAAGCCAGTCGTCGATGTAGCTTGCTACAAGTAGACCTCGTCGCCGCAGAGGGGCTAGAGCCGTCTCGGTGCATTTGACGAACAACCTGGGGCTCAGGGACATCCCGAAGGGGAGAACCGTGTACTCGTACACCTTCCCCTTGAAACCGAACCTCAGGAACTTCCTGTGAGGTGGGTAGATAGGGATGTGAAAGTAGGCGTCTTTCAGGTCTATAGATGTGAACCAGTCGTTCAGGCGTATAGAGCGCACAAGAGACTTGGCTGTCAGCATCTTGAAGCGGAAGGACTTTGAGGACCGATTGAGAACTCGTAGGTCCATGATTGGACGCAGCCCCCCCCCCCCCCCTTCTTCTTGACCAGGAAGTAGCGTAAAAACCTGCTGTGACTCTGGCTCAGGGGTACCTCTCTGACAGCCTTCTTCTCTGGCAGAGAGTTGATCTCCTGCTGGAGAACCTGACCCGCTTCGCCACGTGCATCGGAGTAGAGGACTTGTGTCCGAATGCAGGGGGTCTCATAGCGAACTGGAGCCTGTAACCTCTCGCTATGGTGCGGAGAACCCAAGGAGACGCTCCGCACAGTTCCCACTGTGTCAGGCGACGCGCAAGGGGGTTCTCCATCGCCAGGGGAGTGCATCGTCGCGCAGGGCTGGCGCCCCCTGGTGGACCAGAGAAAATTTCGGCATGACCCGTCCTTGCCAGTGGCGTTTAGGCCCGCCACAAGACCATGGTCCCGCCCCACTGTGTCGGAGAGCCCGGGGGCTATTCCTGGCAGTGGGTTCATGTCCCCCCAATGTTGTTGTTGTTGTTTTGTTTAATGGCGTGAAAGCCTTCATTACAGGAAATAAAACAGGTACAACATTGGAAACAACAACATGTCGATGGTCGGCCGCACCCGTGGTGACGCTCCGCATCGTGAGCCCCCGCCTCTTCCTGGGCGGTCTGAGTGTGAGAAGAACACTCAAATCCAGGCTCTGGGGGGGAGGGGAGACGTCTGGTCTCGTCTCCCCTGGGACGGGGACGGTGTCACTTGCTCTGTGGCTCCCCACGGCCTCTGCCCTGGCCTCGTCTGGGGTCATGGGGCGGGCGGCCGTGGCCACGCCCAGCCAGGCGTCTGTCACGGTTGGGGGTGTTGGCCGAGGCACCGGACGGTGCCAGCTGGCCTCCTGCCCTCTCCTGGCGGGGCTTGGAGCCAGAGCGGCCACCCCTACCACCGCTGGTGTGTTGGGGTTGGCGTGCGGAGGGAGCTCTTGGAGGAGCTCGCTGTCCGTCGTCCACCTTGAAAAGCAGCCTATCTAGAATGCTAAGCATGCTAGGGTGGCATCGGCCATCCAACGAGGTTGCTACTCCCGACCTCGAAAAAGTTAGCTAAACAGCTAAACAACCCTAGCTTCACAATGTACATACCTGTAATGTTGAGGGAAGCAGTCGGTAGTCGAGGGTCGCTGGGGAACCACGTCGAGTGAGACTCGTGCCTTTGGCCGCTGCGTGAAGTAGTAGTAGCGGTAGTTGTCGGTGGAGGCCTAGGACTGCATCCGACATCCCGTTGTCGCAACCACCCGGCTCGGGCGAGCCTCGTTGGTGGGCCGACGAGACCCAGCCGGAGGGAGAGCAGCACCCAGAGCCAGCCGGCGAGGCCTGGCTGATGTCTTGGGTCTGGCTCCACAGGCCTGTTTACCAGTGTGGTGAAGAGCGTGTGGAGCTTGTTGTTGGCGGTCCGAGCCGCCTTCCTGGCAGGGGAGGAGCCCAGGAAGGACTCGTCATGGTGTCTCTGAGAAGCGTCAAGGTTGAGGGGTCTGGAGAGAGAGGACGAGGTGGTGGGCCTAGGACCAGGGACCTGTCTTGGTGACTCTTGATGCGTGAGATGCGTCAGCTTTTCTCCCCGTCTGCGAAGTAGAAGCAGCAGGGGTAGAGACCAGAGGTCTCGAGAGCCTGGCGAGCATGCTCTAGAACCAGGCAAACCATGCAGCGAGAGTGACTGTCCTCAGGGGACAGCAGGTTGCTGCAGTTGCATGAGAAATTCCCGGTGGCGTTCCTCCTCGGGAACCCGGGAGGGCTGTTGTCACCCCTGCTGAAGGTCCTCCTGGGTCTGGTTGTGCTGTGTAGCGTCACCGCCAGTAGCCATGTTGCCTAGTTTAGTTTTCCAACTGTCCACTGAGGTGTAATAAGGCTAGAAAACTAACCAGGGTCTTCCGACACAAGGAAGAGTCTTGTAGGTCAAGCGCAGTTGTAGCTTAAAGAAGGAACCAGCAGTTCAAGACAGTTTTAAGTTATAATAAAAAGATTATAAAGGAAGAAAAGTGGTGGTGGAGTAGAAGAGTAGGACTCGTGGTGCTCCACTGAAAATCAGCTGTCTAAACAGAGAGGACCACGTTGTGAAACTGTGGTGACGAGAGAAGCTGTTTAGTTGTGTGAAAGAAAAGGCGCCGGACTACGGGAAGGCCGCAAAGCCTGGGGCTCGCGTAGCGCGGCCGTCGGGCTGGTGCTGTTTAGGTCTGACGACACAGAGCGATGCGGCTGTTCGTTGGGTAGTGCGGGTTGCGTAGAGCAGGCCCGTGGCCTTCGATAGCAAACCGTGCCAAAAATAAGCTAGAGAAGCTGTAGTTAACGCCTGACGGCTGGAAACTAGCTAGTGTCTAGCGGAGCTAAAAAGCTATAGCTGCGTTAGCGGGAGCTAGCTAACCTAGGAAGGCTAGCGAAGCTGCGGCTGGATAGCAAGCTAGCGTTGTAACCCGGCTACGGTGGTTGCTTGTTGTTGGTGACGCTAAAATCAACGCCTAGCGGCTGAGGATTAGCTAGAAACACCGGTAGCAAGCGAAACAGCGTTGCAGCTTGCTGTTTATGCGGGTTGTCTGTTGCCAGGGTCATGTTGCAGTTGCGACTGAAACATACCCGCTGAGGGTCCTCCTGGGTCTGGTTGTGCTGTGTAGCGTCACCGCCAGTAGCCATGTTGCCTAGTTTAGTTTTCCAACTGTCCACTGAGGTGTAATAAAAGGCTAGAAAACGAACCAGGGTCTTCCGACACAAGGAAGAGTCTTGTAGGTCAAGCGCAGTGTAGACGCAGCTAGAAATATATATATACATATATAAATATGTATATATATATTTAATATATGTTAAATATATATTCAATATATTTAATAAATAGCTACAGGACCACAAACAACAAACCATAGCTTACAGCAGCTGGTATTCCCAGGCGGTCTCCCATCCAGGTACTAACCAGGCCGGACCCTGCTTAGCTTCCGAGATCAAACAGTAGCTAGAGGCAACCGGAGTAGCCGATAGCAGCTAGAGGAGGCTGCCGCTAGAGGTAGCCAGAAAGGCTGCTAAAAGCAGCTAGCTAGTAGCTAGGGTCTTCCGACATGGAGCAACGTGCGCTACCAATCTAGCCGTGGGCCGTGAGGCCGTATGGAAGCCTGTGGTCGCGTAAAGCGTGGGGTTTCCGAGCCGACGGGGTCTTGCGACACAACGTAGTGAGAAAGAGCGTGGTTCAGCGCGGGCTGAGGGAGACTGTAAAACTGCGTGTCAGCTAGTAGGGTCCCTAACAGTTTCCGAAGGCTTTAGCAGCAGAGAAAACAAGGGAAAAAGGAGCTAACAAGCTGGGGTTGAACGGAGGCTTACCAACTCACCGTAGCAGAGCAGCGCAGGTTGACTTCCGCGGATCGCTTCTTTCCGACGAGCGGCTGTCTCGTCCATTGTCGGCTGGCTCTTGTCCAAGGGCCAGGCAAAGTTTCGCGGCTAACGTGAGGTCTTCCGACGCTGGTTAAGCTAAGCCAGAGCTAAGCTAGCGTTTGTAGCTAAAGCTAAGCTAGCGTTTGTCAACGCTAATAGAGCTCTCGGCACTGCTAGAAAAAGCCCTAGAAACTTACCTCGTTTCTTTTTCTGTGTTTGTGAGTGTAAGACCACCGGGTTTCCACCGCAAATTCCAGGGTACAAGTGAGGGCACTCGTCCAAGGGGAATAATATTCTCAACAGAGTTAATGGTAGTCTTAGAAATACTTCTGTATCAGCGCAGAAAAAGGCAGGAATGACGTCTTTCCGGCTGGTGGGCTGCTTTAAAGGCTCCGGGCGGAGCCTGCAGCTACAGCCGTGACAGACAGCTGCACGACCCAATCAGTATTGTTTCGTGAGTATATGGATTTATTCTGTGTTGGCACCATGGAAATGGCGCCACCCTTAGGCGATTCTTGAGCGAGATGAGCTTATATAAACTGATGTATAAACGAACGAAGGAACACTTTAATTCCAACCAGTTCCTTTCCCCTCCATCAGGCACCTTCCAGGAGATTTCTGATCTCCTGGGAGGTCAAAAATATTGTGTGTGTGTGTGTGTGTGTGTGTGCGTGCGTGCGCATGTGTGCATGTGTGAACACAGAGGGAGAGAAAGGGTGAGACAGATATAGAGATTATTATGTTGGCGACTAAAAAGATGGATGTGAACCAATTTCAGACGGTTGATGTAAAATTAACGCCAGCTGTGAGCTTCATACTTACAATAATGGATGCATACTCTGGTAATGTCATTATGCAACATCAATCTATTATTTCAAACATTAAACTGCCAGTGGTATCCTAAACACATTTCGTTTGGCAGCGTGTGTTTTGCAGTTCAATTTAGCATGATTTGTACTTCCAACTATACTTCCAATATCCAACATGAGGTAATTGTAGTCAAATAAAGGACATTCTGCCTTTTTTGGAGTGGAATAACTCATGTTAGTTGTATGGTGCATAACGTTAATATTCAAGAAAACAAGAAAGGAACTCAAAGCAATTTACCACTGTCATCAATATTGGTTCATTTCCATTTTTCATGAAGATTGAAATGGCAATCAATGTTTTGCATATCCAATTCAAACCGGGAAAGCATCTGTGTAATTTTAGATAATGTTTTACCACGCACCGTTATTTTATACTTAGGCTATTCAAAAATAGCAGACATACAAGCTCGTATATATGTAGATCTGCTATTTTTTTCATTTTTACATTTTGGACATTTTTCTTTTTGTGAGCAACTTTTTATTTTGTTTTTTTAAAAGAACCCCGGGTTAGCACAGACATTACAGGAGACATTTTTAAACTAAAATATTTATTTCTGGGACACGAAATATTTTGAGATGGGGGTTCACGTCCACATAAATATCATTTTGGGGGTCCTTGACATGAACAAAGTTTGAGAACGACTGACCTAATAATTATTAGGTCAGTGATTCAAACTCTCAAACTCTGGAAAACCTTTTAGGGTTTTTAAGACTGAAGATTTGAAGATTTGTAGAATAGGCCTTAGTTCTTAAGTTAATGGGATATGACAGGTCTCCTTGTTGAATAAAAGAAAATACATAATTACAAAAATAACAGCACAACTACCACTGATCCTATTCCAGATGCCTAAGGCTTAGAAATGATGTGACATTAATTTATGCTTGTCTGTAAAAGTAAAGCTGGTCCTCAAAATAAATCGAGACAGGCTACACAGATCATGGTTAATGGCTGTGCCAGACGTAAACAGAGATTAATATGGATTCCATCCTAATTATGGCTCTGTCTCCTTCAAACATCTCTATAAATGTGTTTGCCCATGTCCAGATGGAGCAGCAGGGTGATTGAAAGGCTGATAATATGGGCTCTGTCGGGTGGAAAGCTCATATGTTTTCAAATTCAAAAGTAGCAAAAGTAGTAGATCTAAAAGCTCAACGGGTCGCGTTCAAGCTTGTGAATCTGCTACTTTTGTGTGAGTGTGACGCTGTAGTATGATCAAGTAGCCTAGGCAGTAGGGCAATAATTCACGACAAACACAAATAAGTTAGACTATGAGATAAGAGGTTTGTTTTGTGTGTTTTGTATGTGGGGTGTATGTAGGCTACGGCCACAGGACCTTCAAGGGGGTTACATAGTATTACAAAACAGAATTGATAATACTAGACTGTACTAGTCTATATTATAGTATTGTAAAGGTACAGTTCCTTGTAATCCACAGTACGCTCCAAATGAAACAGCAAACGTTTGGGGTACCCCTTATTATAATCCAACAAGGACAAGACGTTTGGAATGATCTCACGGTTCTCCCCAGTATATGCGTGACGCCACTGTCAGACCCCACGCTCACCGGGCAACTGTGATTCCAACCGATCAATATCCAACAGCAGCAACAGCGCGTCCCTGTTCCCGATGGCTTGACTGTCCTTCTTGGCTGCAGATACTACGCGTTGAAGTTTTACTAGTGACTTAAACGGTAGGCCTATCTTTCGCCACGGAGCTCCTCTCTGTCAAACATGCACCCTGGAACCTAGGTTTGTTTGTCCATTTAATCCCCTTCCCCCGTGTCACTTCCTCTATTAATAAAGTTGGTGACATCATCAATCATTCAATTACCCCTTGTATCAGACCCGTTAGCCTACCTCTCATGTGAACTAGAAATGTTCGAATAAACTGAAAAGTCACTTCACATGTAGCCTGCATACCTGTATATCACACGTACATAATAACATGCATAGGTCAAGCAGATACATATAATAATATGTGCATTTGTCAAGTGTAAGTAAAGTGTAAAGTGTAAGTTTGCAGATCAGCTATTTTTGAACAGACAAAGTTTAAAATAGGACCTCGGTTTAAAATATAGGATATCCAAATTTAGGACAGGTTTTTAAATGACATCCTTCAAGTGCTTATTGTGGACTCTTCTCTCTTCCGTTCCCTTCAGGAAAACTAAAAGACGAACACTAAAAACTTTTTAAATTGAAATAATGAGTGATTGACAGCCAACATAACATTGTTATGGTCTACTCTAGGGGCACACCTACAATGCAGCACCACTACATTATGTCTTTGCCTGCTGGCTACAAAAGTAGAGTCATCTCCTATAGACTGTAGATCTATCGTCTCTGTCGGATGGAAATCTCAATGTCCAAAACCTTTAGGGATTCAAATTGAAAAGTAGCAAAAGTAGCAGATCTACAAGATCGAAACGTATCACTTCACACCGTGTTTGAGCTTGTGGATCTGACTGCTACTTTGGATGCTTTTGTGTGACGCTGTAGTATGATTGATAGGAATATTTATAATTAACTTAATTAATAATGCTAATTAGAAAGGACTGTATATATTTTAACTTTGATAGCTGCCGGAAAACCCTGAATGTAAAAATGCTTCTGAAAGTACAAAAAAGTTCTTAGTAGGCTACCAAAAACCCAGGCAGGGAGCCTTTAACATGCAATTTAATTAAATACCCAACGATGAATAATGAGTCCACAAGAAAGAAATTATTTTCCAGTCAGGAGCATCAATGTTTTTGCCAGTTCATTTAAATTCGGAGAGCACAAAGAATGGATCCACATACAGCCAAATTACAAAAAGTCTCTCCCCCTGTGTCACAAAATGGACACGGTTAATATAGCATTTTAATCAAGATAGGGAAAGCTACACAGAGCTACGTGTCATACAGTCAAGAGATGTTCTCACAGTCACTTCCCGTCAAAACCAGGAAGCATAAGGTATGGGAAATGTCGTTTAAGGGTAACTTGTAGTTCATAACAGAAGTCAGTGAAGACGAATATAAGTGTTTTAGACGTAATTAATGTTACGTGGGAGACGGAATGTCTCAGGCGTATAGAGACACAAGGTCGAATCATAATAATGTTATTCCCAAAGGGGCAGATAAACGGGAAGCAAAACAATTCATATCTACACGCTGGCTGGGGGAGAAGTGAGAATTAAAATCAGTGGGACAGCGTGACATAGGCACATGAAGACTCCATTCACAAACAACAAATCTACAAACAGGAAAATACCCATCAATGATCAAGTAGGGCATTTATTTACAAGAAAAAACACGGAAACCTAAAATATGGAGATAAGAGGTTTCTGCCCGACAGTGACGGTATTTTCAATGCTGGCCGGTCCAGTCTGCAGGCCACACACCTGCAGCTAGCTGAGCTTGTTAGCTACAGCTCACCAAGCGGAAATAAAAGGGCTGCTATATCCTCAGTGTGGTGCACCAGTGTGGAACCAGGTTAACACCACAGGAACACCACCACCATGCCTGGCTTAGCACGGGCTAGAGTCGAACCATGGCAATTACTAATTTTTGTATTATCCATAACATCAAAATGCCTGTTTGGGGGGCCTCAGGAGTGGCACCGCGGCTAAAGTTGCTACCTGTGTCCATTCACCACCATAGCGTCTATGGGGTTCGAATCCAGAGGAAGCTGGGTCTGGCAGGCCGAATTTTGTCACTGCGCCAGCGACTCATACGAGCACTGTCAGTGGAGAATATTGAATAGGAGGAGTAGGATGGAGGCGTTGCGTCCTCCCGGTTGAGGGTCCTCTCTGGCAGGTGAGCCCAGTATAGGGTACAACAGCAAAAGGGTTAAAAAAAATAGAAATGCCAGTTTGTTGGACTAGTAAGCCAGCAACCAGCTGCCCATTTAGATTAGAGTTTTGTAGTTGTATGTCATATGAGTACTAGGGCTCCATTAAGCAGTTAATATTATAATATATAAGCAAATAATATTACTAATCATATTACAGTTTTATGAGCTGGGGGCGTGTGGTATGTCATATTGCAATTTTGGGCATGTTAAGAAGCGCTTTCGACACCCCGTGGATTGCGCAAAACGGCCTTGAATTAGTCATGGGTGTGTTTAAGGAGTGTTTGAGACGTACCCAATCAACATGTCCGTACTATTCTCTTTACCAGTCAGCTGATGTCACATACGGAATGCGCACTTTGGGGATCATGGTATTACATTTCTTCAGGCTGGCACCATAGAAGACATGACATGACTTGGTCACATTTGGGTTAATTATTCCTATTGCACTGCATGCTGTCACCTTTATGCCTCAAAATAATTTGTTTCTTTTGAAAAACACCAGTAAAATAACGTTTATTATATTTTATTTCATTCAAGTCATGATGAAGGAATGAGTTGAATGCTGCTGCTTAATGCTGTGCCTGTGGCCCCGATGGTATATGGTCTTCGCTCTTAGCATTTTATTGAAGAAGACTTGAATCGGGTGTGATACAGCATATGAAAGCAAACTTCCCACGGATTATGGAGATGTTTTTATTTATTTTTAAGGTTGAGAAATGAAAGAATTATGGCCGTTTCTAATCTCAACATTTTACAAAGAAAAGACAAAAGGCTGTTGCCATGTCTCATAGAAACAAGTAAATAGGTCTATAAAAATAAGCGCATATAACAGGGGTCTGTAACCTATTTTAAATGAAGTGCCATGTTTTTATTTTCTAGATAGTGAGTCTGCCATATCCAGATTAATTTTAATGACACCACATTAAAATAAAAAAACATATTTTGATTGTCCACAAATATAAAGTTCTTCCTTCTTTTTAAACATGTTCTTGCACATTGTTATAATGATCATTATATATATCCCCCTGCAGTCAGAGTTCATAGTTTTAATGAATGAATGTGATGCATTGTGAGCTGGTATAGATCTGCTATTTTCAAAAGTAATCTTGGAAATTTTTAATTTAATTTTTGGATTAGCCGTCCTTAGTTGGGCAAATGCATTCATCTGGGGATCCTTGACATGGGAATGTGCTGTGTGAGGATCACTGGTTTAAACAACATTAGGAGAAAAGCCCAAATAACCACTTTAGAAACAAGAAAAGCAACCACAACTAGTAGGCTCCAACTACCAATATTTACAAGCAACTTTACAGAAAAAGAAGCCGCTTATAAGCCGCTTATAATAAACAGACATGGCAACACTCCAGCAGCCTCCCAGAGCCGCTCAAGTGTAAAATCAAACAGTGCTTTTTGCGTTTATGAGGTGGTCAGACCCACGTCTAATCGTTATGCGCTGAGTGTTTTTAGGTCAAGGGGCTTAATAGCAAATTGCGCAAAGCGAAAATAATTAACATATGGACACTCCCACAATGCTAAAATATTCAGGAACGCCGTATGCCATATGTGTGTGCGTTCAACACGGGCCGATATGCCTTTCATTATACGATTGTGCGCAGAGCGAGGGCAATTTATGTATTACCCCATTGTAAAACGGATCTTCAAAATGGCACCCCTACTAGTGTCTATTCTGTCAACATGAATAAATATTTGATCAGATTGAGGGCCCGATCAAAATTATGTTGTTATAACCTTTATTTCATGTTTTTCAATGTAGCCGAGATGTGTTGTGGGTCAGAAGGGCGTTTGAGTATCACTGAATAAAAGATGGCATTTCAAAATGTGCTATTCCATTTGATTCAAAAGCCTCATTCTAAATCTAAGCTCCCTGAAGGTGCTCGACCAACGTTTATCTGAAGACCGCAACCTAGAACTATCCAGACCGGGAAAAAAAAAGAAAATCAAATGTGTGCATTTGATGAATTCATCTAGGTCTAATTCTCCCAAAAGAACACACAATCCCAGCAGTCCAGGGGCAAGAGTAGCTAGAGGGGAAATATGTCTCAGTCAGCAATATGTCTGGGTTTTTAGTTCTTTTTTTTGGAGTGGAGGTCTGGGGAAGAGGGCTTTGACTCACCTTGTCTTTTGCAGAGTTGTGTGATCCACAGGAGCACCATGGCCCCTGCAGGCATGAAGTGGAAAAAATGATGGTTGCTTTCTGAATAGGCTAGGAATTACTGTGTCTGTGTGCCCACACAAATGGCAACATTAAGCATCATTGTAGTGCATGAGGAATTTGAGGTTGCTCTTGATTTGTGTTATCCCAGCGGGCTACACAAAGGGTCTTGCCACAGGCAAGAGGCCACATATTTTCATGTGTCCTTTTTCCACTGTGAAAAAAGAAAGAGAATGAAAGCTTGCCAGTGTTGAGAAGTGTGCTTGTAGTCTGCTTTATACTGTACATAACCCTGTTATTCCTATTTTGGCCATGTCTGTATAGGTTTCAAAATGTTTCAAACAGTATCGATTCATCAGTATCATAATGTTCAAAGAAAAATAGCAGCACATCGCAACATGCTGTGAGCTTGTAGACAGGCTATTTTTTGCTATTCATCGTACAAGTAATTGTATGGTATGGTCCAGTTATTGTTAGAGCATCTGCTGCTCCTGTAATTTGTAAGCAAATTAACAGAAGTGATGACGGAATGGTCAATATTGTCAAAGCCATATAAGCTTAACACCACAAGGACCTGCACTGGGTGATAGCGTGCATGTAGGCCACATGGTGGTATTTGTTGTCTGATCTGATGTAATAGAGGGTATGCACATGCTTAAAGTGAATGGCACATCGAGTGGCAAATCGAGTAGCAAAGCAACAGGCAAAAGTGAGTTTAACATTGTCTAATGTTGTTTAATGCAATCAGACTTTTCTGTGTCGATGTATGGGTTGTCAAGGCCAGAAAGTAGTTTTTTGCCAGTCAGTAGGCATTCCTGCATAATTTCCGGGTTTGATGATGTCACACGCAAGTAGTGTATAAAGGCACCTTTCAGGGGACAGGAAGTGGATTACAGCATTCTCAAACCTAAGCACCTTGTGGGCGTGGCCTAACCCATTTCTGATGACGTCATCAGATTTTTCTGCTTGATGGCACTTTCAGATTGACAGTTGCAACTACTATTGTTGGTACTTCCTCCTTCGAATTAGTTTCACTTGCAGCTTCTGCTTCCAACTTCTTAATTTTGGTGGAGACAACTGTTTCACAATCACACACACACACACACACACACACACACACACACACACACACACACACACACACACACACACAACACATACACATACACATACACATACATACACATACACATACACATACACATACACATACATACATACACCCACACACACACATACACACATACACACACCCACACACACACACACACACACACACACACTCGAAACATAATGTGTCTCAGTGCTTGAGTCCGAACCATCCATAAATGTATAGAATATATGCAACACATGAACTTATTCATACCAAACATTACTTCAGTCTATCATATTACCGACATCGATAGTAAATCATGGATACAAAAGCACTATATTCATGTGTTTACTAACACATCAGACCTTTCCCGATTCATTTGTAAAGTATAAATGTCTGGAATCATTCAGCATTCAATCGTCTTTTAGTGATTTAACTCTCTGATTTACAGAGCTCATAGGATCATAGTTGATACAGGCATGCCGAAAAGCAAACCAATGAAGGCAGACAGAGAAATGTATACTTGTTAGGTATCTGTCTTGCTCAACCTGGTGTAATATGGAGTGAAAGATAAAGAAACAGGTGGTATAGGTGGAGGTCTGTTGAAATAACGGTAAGGGCCATAGATATGGAGACTGTTACGAGTGACATATTGTGAGAACTACAGATCTGCTACTTTTGCATCACTGTGTCTTAACACTTTTTTCCTCATACTTTCGTAGCTTAGAAAACATGTGAAAATTGGTATCAGTGATTAATGGCTAGACTTATGTATTATATAATGCTGGTAAAAACTACCCTTCTTTTATACAGACATGAGATTACACTACGCCTCCTATGGTCTTAGGTGGAGTCAGTATAGTGTGCATTCAAACCCCCACCCCCTATTCAAAAAAGGGATGTCACAGTCAGTCCTGCATGCAGCAGTTTGATTGCGAAATAGATGTCCACGTCAATGAGGAAGTATCATATTCACACACACAGAATCAATCGGCCAGTCTGACTGCGAGGTATAGACAAGAATATAGTAATTGAGAAAACGAGGAACTAAAATAGGAACTGTTGACACACACTTACACAATCAGTTAGACACAGTCTATCAGTTTGATTGTGAAACAGTTGTCTCCACCAAAATTAAGAAGTTGGAAGCAGAAGCTGCAAGTGAAACTAATTCGAAAGAGGAAGTACCAACAATAGTAGTTGCAACTGTCAATCTGAAAGTGCCATCAAGCAGAAAAATCTGATGACGTCATCAGAAATGGGTTAGGCCACGCCCACAAGGTGCTTAGGTTTGAAAATGCTGTAATCCACTTCCTGTCCCCTGAAAGGTGCCTTTATACACTACTCACGCAAACCCTCTATTAGTATAGTGTTCCAAAATTCAGATGCTCCGACTGGTTTGTGGTGGTTTGGCTATGTGTTTACTTTCCTCTTTGTTGCTCATGATCTATGCATTACAAACCAAGTGGATTAAAGGCTAAAGTTCAAGGCTGGTGACATATCTACCCAGGCCTGTCATCTCAGGTCCTTTTGTCATTGCCACTACATCTATGAATGCACTGTCTGCGTGTCTGTCCGTCCCCTGTATATCTCTGAGTGTCTGACTGCCAACGATACTGTTCTCTCAGACTCATCTGAAATATCTCTATGAGAGAAATGCTGATATATTAATCAGATGAGTAGAGTAGGACATAATATTATGAGAGAAAGCTGCATTTCTTTAGAATCATGACCATGAATACCTTAAATCACTTCCTCACAGTGCACTACCCTCGTACCACGGTTCACATAACTACCAGAACTATTAAATGCGACATTAGAAGTCTGCCATGGTTCTCATTCTTTCAGGCAGCAGTGAGTGCCTGCACATTATGTTGAAGTGTCATTGCAAGTAGCTGCTCCCATTGAGCAGGCTGGTGCTTTACATGGTTGCCTCCGCAGTTGGTGTGTGAATGGGTGAATGTATCATACATTGTAAAGCAGGGCTGCAACTCTGTATTTTCTTTTTTTCGTAGAGATTATGTTTTTGATCCAGAAGTGATTTTTAGACGCTCTTACTTTGTCGCCCAATGGTGTCATGCTACAACGATGAGCCCACGTGTTGAGCTTGTAGATTTGCTATTATTTGACGTTTTTAGAATGTTTGCCTGCAATGATTACATGGAATCAATTACTGATCTATTATCTTATAGAAATTTTGAAAAGCAGTTTGGGTAAAGGCACTGTTAATGCAGACCATTCAATGGATCTAACTTGTTTTATCATCAGACGTCACTAATTATGAAGTGGACTACTTCCATTAATTAGTACTAGGCTACACTGTGTGTGCGGTGATCTTTTCTTGTTGTAAACACATTCTACACATCTGTTCCATATGTTCTCATTAGCAGTGTTAGAGATAAATACTGTAGCCCCACAGGGCTCTGCCAAACACAACACCAGACAGTAGGGGGTCTGTTAGTTCAGTGCATGGTTCTCTCAGCTACTCTCCTCTGTAAGACTCACCTCTTCAGACTCAACCTTAGCCCGTAGCACTCAGAATCATTGTCACATATCACAGTTTTACAAGTAAAAAATTAAAATTAAAAATTAGGTCCAAGTCAGCTAGACCCTGGTATAATCCACAGTAGCTTCAGGAAGAGCTAAAAGAAGGTCTAAGGCCAGCCTAATGGCATTGCCTGTCATCAGGCCGCTGAGCCGGGCATCGCCTGTCATCAGTCAGCTGACAGACTCATGCCATGCTTAATAGTGCAGCAGATTAAGTCAATATATCATAAGAATCGTTCACTTGATGATACAAGCACCGATCGTTTCAGTAATCTGCTCCACTATAAGCAATTTGATGTCTGTCGGGTGGAAATTGTTCCTGGTGCCTGGTGGTGTTGCTCTTGGTCTTGGTACTGTGGTAGGCCCTGTTGCTCTTGGTACTGTGGTAGGCCCTGTTGCTCTTGGTACTGTGGTAGGCCCTGTTGCTCTTGGTACTGTGGTAGGCTCTGTTGCTCTTGGTACTGTGGTAGGCTCTGTTGCTCTTGGTACTGTGGTAGGCTCTGTTGCTCTTGGTACTGTGGTAGGCCCTGTTGCTCTTGGTACTGTGGTAGGCCCTGTTGCTCTTGGTACTGTGGTAGGCTCTGTTGCTCTTGGTACTGTGGTAGGCCCTGTTGCTCTTGGTACTGTGGTAGGCCCTGTTGCTCTTGGTACTGTGGTAGGCCCCCTTGCCCTGTTGCTCTTGGTACTGTGGTAGGCCCCCTTGCCCTGTTGCTCTTGGTACTGTGGTAGGCCCCCTTGCCCTGTTGCTCTTGATACTGTGGTAGCCCCCCTTGCCCTTCTGCTGGCGTTGTGAGGGGATGAACAGTTTGTGACTAGGGTGGTGCTTGTCCTTGATGATGCGCTGGGCTTGTACAGTCCTGGAGCTCAGGGAGCTCGCTTTCCATTATGCGCACTGCCGAGCGCACTATTCACTGTAGGCTGAAAGAACCTATCATCAGACTAGGCATAATATCATGAAATAAATCTGTACAACTATACAAACTGCATCAACTATGCTAGATCACTATTTCTATGCATTTGATGTATTACCACCTCGTGTTTACCATGCTTACTAGTGTAAACTGTGGATTAAGAGCATCTGATAAATACCCCTGATACCCAGGTATCAGGGGGTAAAAATGTGTTGTATAGCATCAATTTGGAAGATTTTTTAAACCTTTTGAATACAGAAATC
Organism: Protomyctophum parallelum; assembly: GCF_964188405.1. Classification (NCBI taxonomy): domain Eukaryota; kingdom Metazoa; phylum Chordata; class Actinopteri; order Myctophiformes; family Myctophidae; genus Protomyctophum; species Protomyctophum parallelum. The sequence goes on from NC_139707.1 coordinate 28,974,589, forward strand.
TAGCATGGGGGTCCCTGGCACAAAATATTTTCAGATGGGTATCTGCGGCGATACATATTAATACGATACATATTAATATCTGTACATTGACTATTACAAAATAGCAGATCTACAAGTTTGCCACGATGCGAGCTTCTACATCTGCTATTTTTGAACATTTTTGATAACATCTCGAGAAAGTGTGCGAACTACTGATCTAGAAGGCAATAGTAGGATCTGTGTCAGGTCTTAAAGGGTTAATGTCAGTAGCCTACTGTACAGTCATGAAGGGTTCAGATTCAGAAAGTAGCAAAAGTAGATCTGTGAGCAATGTTTAATCTATATATAATTATGAATTATGTACACCAATGTAATGTACTGTAATGTTTGATTTATAGTGTTAGTGTCCATTCATTGTGGAAATACTGCATTTAGGCTGCCCCTGCTATCTCATTAGCGTTAGAAAGCTGTTAAAAAAGATACTCGGCATAGTGGTGGCAGAAAATTGGCGTCCACTGAATGACTTGCACCAACAGCTGTTCCAAAACCTTCTGTTTTCAAATAATTTTAGCCGCCCTCTGGAGTGGGCTGTTATTTCTCCATCATTAACTTGCTCATTGATGCAGTGGGCCAGACTCAAAGATGACTGTGAAAAGACAACCATGCACTCCACGTGTCAGAATGTTGATGATCGTTGGCTCGGAAAACACCAGTTGGAAGTGTTGAAATATGACTCAATATTCTGTTACATTGTCTATTTCTCGCCTCAAATGAAATGTTTGTCATGGCTGCCATGTTGGATGAGGCAAAAATTACAGGAAACACAGATTGATATGAGCCAGGCACTCTGAATCCGTCCGTCTTTTGAGTTGAGTGCTGAATTCAGTGATTGACCAATCTGAATGGGGCATTCAAACAAGCCTCATATTAATGGCAAATAGCTGTGTAATTGCGACCGAAGGTCACAGTTAACCTATGAAACCTTGGTTAGGCGTTTTTGACACCTAACCCACAATCCCCGTCACTGTCACGACACCTAACTCAAATAATCCCCGTCACTCACCCCAGGCAAGCCCCCAGGTCATCGTGACATCACGTGACATCAGCCCCCATATATGGTGCCCAGGTCATTGTGACATCACGTGACATCAGAGATGGATATATAGTAAATGCGACCTGCTGTCGCAGTTAAGCCCATAATATGCGCTCTAGATCCCTGATGTTATCAATATTGGCCAGCAACTCATCTGACCTCAAACCCTTAGATCTCCATATATGGATATAGGCCTATGTCAGAACCTGTTCTGACATTCCATAATTGATCCTTCCCCATCCATCATTCCTCTTCGATGTCTCCCTTATACCATTCAAACTAGAATTCCATTCAAACTCAGCCGCACTAATAACTTAGTGCAGCCGCAGCCGGCGAAAACTAGAGTTCTCAACAGGCCCGAAAATTAAGGCCAGGCCCTACCTGGGCCCTCATCAAACCCTGTACACTCGTGTTCTGCCCTTCACAATAAAGCTCCAAAAGACAGTAACTTGGTTTAGGTTCTTTACTGGTGATAACTTCAATTTGTAAAACTGCAATACAGAAAAAATTGAAAACACAACATTGGTGTCATATACTGTACAATCATAAACCAAACATTAGTTATTTGTATGCATCACACAAGATTACAAAAATAACTCACTGTACTAAATGCATTCAACATTTTAGAAGAGATCAAACCAACTTACAAGCATATTGCTTTAAGAGCCAAGATATGCTTAAAGAGCCATAAAGTTTAACAAATAACACACAAACTTACAGACTTATCCTGTCCAAGGCCTGAGAGAAAGGGTTAACTCAACATGCAGTGAGAGAGATCTTGACAGTGTGCTGGCTTGAACTGAACTGACTCTGACCAAACTAATCACCTCATTAACTACCCTGGTGAGGCTACCAGGTGAGGAGAATTACTAATTAGGCAAAGGAACATTAATTGGTCTCCATTACACATACAAGGCTTAAAGGTAAACTACATAGAAAGTAAACAGCACAACTCGAGAGAATGCGCCACGGCCAGCAGTCTGCCATCAACGAGGCGGATGCGTGCAAGCGACCTCTCACTGATGTTAGCCTGATTAACCACTCCCCCATTCAGTGGTTAACCAGGCTAGTGTAATGTTGCTTGCCTCACATCACATCACATGTTGATGATACTAATTATAAGGCTCTGTTCCATTCAGGTCAAACAAGAGAGTGTGTGTACGTTGGCTCACTGGAAAGACTCTGCTGCACTACATGGAACAGAACCTCAATTAGTGTCATTGGTAACACCTGGTAAGGAAGTAACATATAATTATTTGTCAATATGGCTGCTGTGAGATTACGGTCTACTGACCCGTATTAACATGCATGTGTCGTGCATCTAAATGAGTGAATAAATGAATACTGTTGCATTGAGGCTGTTTGGTTTAGATTGTGTGACGGGGTGGACTGGCCACAGGACGAACCAGGCATATATGCCCGGTGGGCAGACCCTCTGGTGGGATGGTCTGTGCCAAATTAGTTGTCTGTTGGTTGTGTATCATTTATGTTGTACTGTAAATGTGCTTGTGTTCAGGGCTTGTATTTCAAGTATTTGAATGGGCCTCGACCGGAAAAGTCAGAGTATCTGCATGCTGGTTGTGGTGGTCTGGGCCAAATTCCACAAATCTTTGTCTCAGTCCAGCCCGATTCGTGTCAAAAGGTTCAGCAGCATTAACAATCAGATGTTCTTATGTGATATCTACCGATATTGACTTCAGACTTCGGTGCTCTATGGCAGGGGCTCTAGCCCCCCTTGATGTATACTGTATGTGTGCACGCGCTCGGTGGTGCTGGTGACTCAAGTCACCTTCAGACGGCCCGCCTACATTGGTGAATATGGGACCTGCACCTTTTTCAATCTGACTGGTTTTCCAATCATACTGTGACATACATTTGGCTACACAGCCCTTCTGCCAGTGGTACACACACTCTTACCTTATTTAATGGCCTGGTGGCACAGACTTAACAGCCTGGTGGTGGTAATATGACTGCGTAGTATATCGCTGTTGTGAGGCAGAAAGCTCTTATCTCCATATTCTAACTTTTTAGTGTTTCTTCGTCAATGAATGCTCTACTTGATACTACTTCACGGAAAAGCATCAAAAGTAGGAGATCTACAAGATCTGCTACTTCTGATGGACCTTTACAGGTCCATTTGGTTCCATTTGTACACTCTGAGTTAACACTAAGATTTTACAAGTGTAGGTTGGGGATTCTTTTTAATGGGGTCTGTGATCTAATGTATATTGAACAGCTAGGGGATCCTAGCTGAAGGTGGAGAACCACTGCATTGCATAATGCATATTTTACCACATACTACTGTGAAGGCTGGACTGTATACAATTTACAATTTACAATTTAGGCATTTAGCAGACGCTCTTAATCCAGAGCGACTTACATTTAACTGGTGCAGTTTGCAGTTTACAAGTATCCTGAACAACACAGACAATTGGCCTTGATCGTCATGGCATTGTAGCGGACTGAACTGAACCAAATGAGAAGATAGGAATGAAAATGTCAGTCATATAGGCCTACAGTATGCTCTTCATATAGGCCTACAGTATGCTCAAACACTGGTTGCTTTTCGGGAGCAAAAGTAGATTTGAATTAGCCGAAAAAATGGCTGCAGAAACCAATGGATATGTGACTGTTCCCTTTGTCCATTTATTTTTGTTATGGGGGTCCTTGAAATGAAGAAGTTTGAGAACCACTATTTTATCATGTTTACCTCATTCCCTCATGACTTTTTTCCAAGATAATCCACTAATTACTTACTCCACCAAAAATAATTGCTGTCCCTTAATTAATAGATACTGTTTGGCAGTTTGACAAATATCCATTTCCCTAGAGCTCATGAATCCCACAAACTATTACTTTTTATTTAGACAGCAAGATGCATGTGAATGTTGTTTATGTCATTACCCCAATTGACCATGGAAGGCTGCTTCTCATTATTGGGGACAAGTTTACCAACTCTGAATAATTGCAGCAATTAGTATAATGATCTTGTTAACAATGCCAGCATTGTAACACGCCTTCCTGAAACACCTCCTCATCCAAACATGCATGCTTGTTTGTTGCGAATTGCAATGAACAAAATACCGCATTTGCTCTTGCAAGTTGAGCCATGCCATGGGACCACAGTTGACCAGAACCATGGATGGGCTTATCCTGGGACCCCCAGGGGTACTTGACGTGGTTCCGGTTGTTCCCCAGCTAAATTAGCCCCACTTTGAGAACCAATGGGTTACCACTATAAATTATTTTTAAGTGATGCAACGTACCACTTCATTAAGTAGCTTTGTGTGTGGCTGGCTGCCTGGCTGGGTCTGAGCATGAAAATAGCATTTGGTTGCTTTTCAAAACCAAGTGTAACCTAACACACACATACATATTAACTGCATATACAGTATGATGATTTCCGGTGTATCAGTACAGTACAGTATAGTGCAGTAGAGGGACCCCCACACGGTAACTGTCATTTCTCGAACGTTTCGGACTCAGGGGGGCTCGCTGGAACCGGGCCGGCACCCTGGGCGTGTTCCTGTGGGCCTGGAAGTTCTGGGGACCCCCCTGGGACCCCCGCACAGAGTTGCACCACTTACTTCACAAGGGGTGTGATTTTTTTTATACCAATCTACGATTGGCTTTGGCTTGTAGAAGCGTTATGATGTGACATTGTGAGCTTGTAGACATGCTATTTTTGAAACATTTCTATAATTGTGATTTTTCTTTTTTACACAAATCTCTTATTGCGGCACTCGGGTGCTGCAGTGATAAAGTAACTGCCCACCACCATGTAGTCTAGGCCAGGGGTTCGAAGCCACCAACGCATCCGGTTTTGCAGAGCACCTCCACAAACAATATCTGGCCTGTGTTTGGGGGAAAGAAGCTGGGCGGGGAGGCTGATTTGTCACTGCATGTACTCCTAGTCTCCTACGCATATTAAGTAAGTAAATAAGCCTTGCCAGCCATGTGAAGGAAAAAAACAATTGATAAGAGACTTTGGACTACACCGTGAGCATTGTTTTGGAGTTTATACACCGATTTATTTCACAGTTTTGGAGTTAGCCTTGGCTATTTCACTGCAATTAATTAAGTGTTTTCTTGTTTTTATTTTAACTTTCATTTTCATTCAAATTATAGACTAGACTATAGAACCCTATAAGTCGTTGCACCAAAGTGTCCAAATCAACTGCAGACTGCGGCTGTGAATTGGTTTGGAGCGTGAAGAGGTCACTGAAAAGGTGGAAGTGTGATTGTTCAACCTCTTCTATCAAATAAGAAAAGTTATTGTCGCTTAGTTTTTTGTTTGTTTGTCAGTGTTTGAAAAAGGAGGCAGATCGAACAATGCAGACTCAACAAGGATGGCTTGTAAGAGGATGCTGGTGGTCGAGTTCTGTTGCATACCAGAGGAAACCACAGGCAGGGGCAAAGATGATGTGAATCAATTTTAGCACCACAAAAACAACACCGACTTGGTTCATGCAGGCATTGCACGCACGTACACACACACACACACAATGTACAATTAAGAATATCTTCAGATTTTATTATTAAATTATACATGTATACAATAGACCCTTAAAACGGCAACTATACAAATCATCAAGAAGGAAAATGAAAGTAACCACATGGAATTATCTTTTGCAAAATCAAAGTCAATCTCAAATCATTTCACTGATACTTCATAGATGTTCTTGGAACATGTGCACAAATATGTTCTGAAAAATTCTCAGCTCCCCTGACTTTGACTCCACCACAAAAAAAAGATTTCCTACAGTGGGTTATTTTGTGTGTTGAACCTAAACAAAAGGGCCGACTCCATGAACATTTGGCGTAAATAGCCAATGTACAGACTCAATCTGCTATTTTTGGTGACGAGACTCGATAGAGTGACCAAGTATAAAGCCCTATAGAGCGTCTCAGTCCCGCCCCCTTTCAGAACGACGAGCTGCCCAGAAGAGAATTTCCCATTCATTTTTCCCATAGACGTTTCAAAAAGTATTTATTTAACGACCTTTAAGCCTCGGACAAAGCCAACTCGGCTCCTGACAAATCATGACAATAAACTGATTTTTTGGGGCCGAAACAGCAGATCTACAAGCTCAAAACGCATCACTTCTGTAAAGAGGTTTCTGCCCCACAGCAATGTTATAGGTTTTGAACTGGATGTTTTTTTGTTGTTTTTTTGTTTGTTGCACACTGTGTCAAATTGACTAATTGTAATAATGGACCCTTATGGGTCCACATACACACTCCTTTTATTCCTCTTTACAGAGCACCACTTTCTTACAGAGCACAGATGCATGTGAAGATATGTTTGTGAAAGAGTATTCTGCTTCAAAAATTTAAGCCAACACACCCCACTCCTGAATAAATCATTGAATGAATAATCATTTATTCAAACAATCAGCCAAGTAGGATATAATCCTTTTACTTGATTTCCCTGCCTGTTAGTGTGTGTGTGTGTGTGTGTGTGTGTGTACGCGCGTCACACAGGTTTGCCTGGTTTATTCCAATTAGGATGAAATCCATTAAGGTGGTTCCTGTTTATTCTTTTTTTCTGGTGGTCTTGTTTTCCATGTTCCAGTCCACTTAAATGTAAAAAGCATCCCCCAAATGGGACAGTGTCCCCCACGCCTCTTTCTGATATTATTTGACAATTTTCTCCACTGTTTGACCAGTTTATAGTAGCTTTTAGTTTGATTACTTTTGATGCAGTAATGGTCATTTTAAATTAAATTAAATTTATTTTCTTTCTTTAGCTATTACAGTCATAAAAGTCTCTAAATGGTCACTTTACTGTCACCCCCCCTACAGCAACACCATTCAGGGGCTGTATTGGCACCACCAGGTAAAGTAAAACCACAAAACAAAAGTGATATTCAGGTTAGGCCCGCATATCGTCTCTGTCAGATGGAAACCTCATATGTCCAAGACTTTTCAGGATTCAAATTCAAAAGTAGCAAAAGTAGCGCATATACAAGCTCAAAATGCGTCATTTTCAGGATTCAAATAAAAAAATATCAAAAGTAGCAGACCTACAAGCTCGAGTCGAAATGCGTCGCTTGTGGATCAGCTTCTGTGTGACGCTGTAGTATGATCAAGAAGGGCATTCATTTACGAAAAAAACACAAAAGGTTAGAATATGGAGATAAGAGGTTTCTGCCTGACAACAATGATACGTAGTCTCACGTAGCAAACTGTATTGGGGATTTCCGCCTATACCTCCATTATCCACACTTTTCCTGGGCTGTGTGTGCTCCAGTTCCTGTTGATTTCATTGGATATCATTGGTCATCTGACCAGTTTCATTGGCTTTCATTGGATCAAATCGACAGGAACTGGAGCACACACAGCCCAGGAAAAGTGTGGATACATCTGGTGGTGGTGCCTTCAATGTAGGGGCTTGAACTGAGAGGAAACAAATCAAATAATAATACAAAATATTACAGAATTTATGCAAACACTTTACGGCACTCGTGATCGTATCAGGATTGGTTTTCAAAGCAGTAGGTGTAGGTTCGTTAGCGGCCAGCAATGTGCTTGTAGATTATAGCAAAAGTAAAACAATTGTATAAATCGTAGCATATTTGTGCATCATGGTGCTCTCATTCACAAAAACCTTTGAGACATTTCTCTCTCCATAAATATTTGAACATGTCAAGTTACATTTAGGAACAAACACTGGAAGCTGTCTACAACTCATTAAGCAATACTAACGTATGCAACACTTGCAAGTAGTAATCACATTCCTGGGCTTTCCATGTGATTATATTTTTTCCCTGGACAGACAACATCGTTCCTTGTTCTGTCCAGGCTGAATCTTGGACGGGCAGCAACCCCTAATTGCCATCTGTTCCTCTGTTAATTAATGGACTGTCTACGATTGAACAACTAGGCCTGGTTTAAGTGGACGGGACTGTCGTCCTCTCACCACAACACGGAGAGAAAAATAAACATTTTCTTAAATGTAAAAAGATAAACTTAAATGGCAAAATTAGGCACTCTTACAGTAGGCAGTACTGGCCCCCTTTTGCTCTTTCCTCGGCGTTCACCATCATGCTGTTAAAAAGAAAGAAACCACCTCTGATGGCAGTGTCTCTTCTGTCAGCATATCTTTACAGGCCTGACCTACATTTCTAGTCTTGCAGGAATCATTTTAGCAGATCCACTGAAATGTGGAAATGATCAGCATGTTGAAGTGTCACAAACAAACACAAATTGTCATCGGTTCTTTGTGCGCATTTGGGGATTGCGTGGTGGCGGGCTGCTATACACATGTGCTACCTCTCCTCCCACCATCAGTCAGCTGCTGGTTTACAACGTTTCGCAGAGAAAATGCACGTTGGTTCAAAGGTAGTGTAAGTGATATTTCTTTTGGTTAAAACAAAACGTTTTTTTTTGTTTTGTTTGTTAAAAAGTTAAAGCTTCTGATTGTGTTCGTTCTGTGACCGGGGTCTCTCTGACTCTTTAGTTAACGGAAAATACACCTTCAGGTGGGTTGCCATAACTTGACAATATCATCCAATCAGGAAAGATTCATCAGCTTCAATTTGATCGTGTTCCACTTCCAATTTCTTGAACTGAAAAAGCATTCTTCTGTTTACTAAAAAGCTAGGGAGACGGGGTTACTGAACAAACACTCTATATCAATGATTACTATCAGAATATAGAGCTACACACAAAAACATCACTTACTGCACCTTTAACAGGCTTTGCCACTATAAGTAACAACACTCACTTAACACCCCTATAAAGATGGAGCTAGCTTTGCCACTCAGTCCCTTATACATTCCTGGTGCGTATTGACATTAAGGGCCAGTACACCCCCGCCCCCCTCCTCTCCCCCCAATCTTCTGCAGCATCTCCTCCAGGCTCGAGGTTCAACTAAAAAACAAGCACTGAGATTTAGCAGTTTGGAGGGGAAGGCTGTAACAGATAAAGTCTGCACACCGGTAATGCTGAAAAAGCTCTGCTGTATATATTTATTTTATTGCTGCCAAGTTGTGCCAACGTTTCGATCTTCAGCAGGACTTCATATGTCCTGATTAAGATCACTGAGGGATCGAAATGTTGACTGTAAAAATAAATAAATAAAATACAGCAGAGCTTTGGCGGCATCACCAGTGTGCAGACTTTGTTTTGTTTGTGATTCTGCTGTTCATCCTGCACCCAGGGCCACGGAGGTCTGTGCACTATCCTTTTCATAAGGCTGTAACAGACACCTCCCGACAGTCAGTCCTTGATGAGAGAGGTCATCTGGCTTAGTTAGTAGGTCCACAGGAGAGGTATACGCGCTACAGAATCCCCCTGGTTGGTTGTGTCATATGTAGTACTCCTTCATGTTGTCCCTGACGGCGCTGCCGTGGTGCTGCAGGTGCAGCTCGGCCCGGTAGGCCGTCTCCAGGCTGTGTCTGTGCTCCTCCTTCTCGCTCATGCTGCCGTTCCTCCTCTGGGCCCCGCCCCCCCGCCGCCGCTGCTGGTACAGGAAGCCACAGACCACCGCCAGCACACACAGAGCGCTGAAGACCACCGCTGTGACCACACCTGGACATGGAGCCAGAGGGGGCACACGCGCGCAATGCAAAGTGGGTTAATATAAAAGATCATTCATGTACTGTAGACAGCACTGCAAAAACCATGCAAAAAGCATGGAATACGGATGTGTATATTACAGGAAACTCCCGTTAAACTTTCCAACAAACTCCGGTAAACTCCCGAATTGTACCATCACACCTGCATATTACCGTATATTAACTGTTTATGCCCGCTAAACTTGAGGTTTACGGGCAAAATACAGTGCCCATAATTGCCCGTTAACTCCTCTTTTCACGCAGTGCAGCGGAACATGTTTAGCCCTTCAGTTCTGTATTGTAGTCTACTGTAGAGAAAAAAGATATTGTGAGAGAAATGTCATGCCATGTCTCAATGCTCAATTAGCAAAGCAGCGGTGCTATACAGTAGGTTAACTTCTATAAATGGCTAATGGCTACAAGAGTTTCTCTACCACACGTAATAGGTATATTATAACTTCATTGTGTTTCTATGGAAACCCATTTCCACCGGCAATATGCAACTTTGTTTTAATTAATAAAACGTATTGGTTGCATTTTGTCTCCCTGCTCTTCAATTCTACACATTTAGATCACGTCAAAGGTCATGTCTCAGCTAGACACAGCATCTGACCTGGTGGCCAAGATTAAATCTCTCCCCTGAGCGAACAGACATGTGGAAACCGGGTTCAAAGAGGAAAGTTACACAGTGCAGCTTTAATAAGAGGGCATGATGACTGTGATAATAACAGGATAATATAGACAATCTGATTGGCAAGAATAAAGTCCCAATTGTGAGATTATACACAAGAACATTATATTATCTCTCAATTTGATATATATTATATATTCTCAATTATGAGAATATAAGTTGCAGTTGGGAGAATAATCCTCCTTGTTTTCTTGTATCAGTACAGTACTCGTTGCCTATTTAGATAGATGCTATGTTATCCAATATGCTGATGTATATTGATTGATGTTCTGCGCTGTATATTATTTAGATAGATGCTTGCTTGTCAGATGCTAGATAGATGTATGATGTTTGCTTGTCCACAGATGCTAGATAGTATGCTGTTTAGAAAGAGCTAGGTTTATTTTCCACCTGCTATCATAGTTATCCTAATTACACCCGTTGTTGCTTTGATCTTAAACTTTGTAGGTGGATAACAGCGTCTGCTAAATGCCTGAAATGTAAATGGGAAAAGTAACTCAAAATGATGAGGTAAAAACAAGGCAGAACTGGAAGGGAAATCCCACCCCAATTTAAGTTCATTATTATTTGTGTTCATTGGTGCAAATGGGCTTCGATTTGTGAAACAGTAATGCTAATAAAGATCATGTCGGCCCCCAAAATGAAATGCCATATTATTCTGTAATGGGGGAAAACCTGATTATGCCATTAACCCCTGCATCCATATTGTGGGGAAAGCTTTGGCAGAAAATAGCAGCTCACACGCGACACTTTCACACGCGACACTTTAAGAAAGTAGTATAGAGCCCTGAGGGACTCTGGTCAATCATATGGGGTTTAAGTGGTTAATGTAAAATAATGTGTGAATTAAGACTTAATTTATGTGCTAAAAATGGCAAATCCGGCCCAGGCCGTAGCGTAACGGTCTGGGCACCGGACTGGTAATCCAGTCGCAGTGTGCCGCGGGTTCGACTCCCGGACCCGACACGGCCTTTACTGCATGTCATCCCCCCATCTCTCTCCCGTTTCCTGTCAGCCTACTGTCTGTCCCTTCAAAAAAAATCAATAAAAGGCGTAAGCCGCAAAAAAAAATATCTAAAAAAAATATTTATTTATTTAATATCTATTTCGAGCACGCCGTACGCCGAAGTACAAATCCAGGCTTTGTATTCAAGCGGATATGAGATGGACAAAGACAAATAACAAGGCAGCTGGAGCTCATTAAATGAAAACCAAATTAACAGAAGAACAATGAAAGAAGCAAGGAAAGAGTAAAAGGGGAAACAGACCTCCTATTACAGCAGAATCATTGTGGGTATCAACGACGTGCCGCTCCTTATCGTTGTTCGCCTTTGCAGGCTGATCTGGAGAAGAGAGGGGGGAGACGCAAGGCTATTTCATTAACTTTCAGTAATGAGTGAATGAGCCACACAACTGGGGATGTTGTTCTTCAATGGGGACTGTTCGCTGCACATGATAAGCCATTTCATGTTTCTGCCAAAACCATGATAAACAAAACATCCCATTTACGCTGGAAGGTATTGTTGTTGGAAAGCTATTGTTGTCTCAACTCGTCCCTGATTTATGACTGAAATGTAATAATTGTGCCCAAAGCTCTAGGCGGGACTGCAAACACCCTTAATCGAGTCTAGAGTGCCGCAGTGCTCTCCTATGTTGAGCAGATATAGGCTGTGACGGGAAAAACAAATGGATAAAGTGGGGAAAGGAAGAGGATGTATTTATTTGTTTGTTTCGGCGTGCTCAAAATTCCACAGAGCCAGCAAACTATGTTCGGCAAGGGTCAGCGTCATTATTCTGACTCGCCCCATTACTAACCCTGTACATAATACCACATGCGAAGCCACGTTACGAGCGGATTCCGTTCTGCAATGACCTGTTGTGGACAAAGTACTCAACCCCCAGTGCTTCAGACAAAGTATAGATGCCCCTGGCACAAACATTTTCAGATGACTATGGTTTTAGAAGGCATTTGTAGAATCGGCCTCTGGTTAAATCATGTACTCAAATAAATCATTACGGTAGTGTCCAACAATGCACCTGAGAAAGTGTGTGGGGTCGTTGAGTCTGCCAGTAGCGCACAGTTGGACTGAACCAGTGGACCACGGGTGTTGACCAGTGAGCTTCCTCGATCCAACACCGCCTTCAATGGCGCCACGTGGTTGAATTGGACCGATGACAGGCAGCCAATGAAACCCTTTGATCCCGCCTCTATGACTTCCTCGTCGAAAGTTTCCCTTCCTGTAGGCAGATCCATGAACAATCAATCGACCACACACGGAAGTGTTTGCAAACATGAGCAGAAATAGAAAATAAATATATTAATTATTTTTAAAACCACATCCTCTTTTTACAAGCATAGGAAATGCAGGTGTTTTTCATGCAAAGGGCACTGATATCTCTTTGCTAGAAGACAGAGAGACAAGCGATGGTAAAAACCAATAATGCATTTCTACACAAGTAGCTTACTTTTCACCGCGTTTTGTGGAATTGCTGCATAAAAAAGAGGTTTCTATTGCAATGGAATATAAGAACATGAAAGGAATTAGTTCTCAGAAAGTATGGCCATCACTTAAGTTATGAATGAATCTTTGCGCACGCACGCATATATTGGAAAAATTTGCCAAGAAGAATGGCCGAGATTCCCCGCATAGGAAATGACTACTGTAAAAGACCATCTCTCCCAGGAGCTAACATGCTTAGGTTTTAACACCTCGAATCAAGCCAATTTTTCAGAGGGAAAGAGCTTAAATTGTGTCTGCTTCAACGTCTCGAGAGGACTTACCCGTGACTTTGCCCAATGTCAAGGATCTGATTAAGATCAACTGTGCATCAGATGACAGTGTATACTTTCTGTGGATGTTCTGGTCGATCTGGTTGAGTGGAAGGTAATCAAATAATAAGCGGGTTACAAGAAATCCAAACCATGGCACCAGCACATTTCAATACATTATAGATTGAGTATTATGTTCTGGCCTGCTTTCATACAAATAGTATCTTTTGTAGACTAGCTTTTAAGTGCTTCGCTTCCTCTATACTTCCGTGCTAACCCACTGGCTCAGATGCATGGCTCAGCTCGATAGAGATCAGAGAATCAAGTGCTGGTATTGAGCCGGAGGCAGTGTTGACTCACAATGCACAGATGCACATATATATCGAAGACTTTGCTCTTTGTTAAAAATGTTGTCATTCTAAAAATGTTGTCATTCTCTCTTGTTCTTCCGGGGAACTGAAAAACTCCTCCGGAACACTGCCAATGACAGACTCTTGTGGGGTTCATTTTTACACTATACGGGCACTCAAGCCCTAACGTTGCCATAGCCTTAACCATGACCAATGTCCAAAACAGGGACAGCTGGTTGAAGCTAGCTTAAACTAACTCTCCAGGTTTTGCCGTGTATCCCATAGAACACTGCCCGCCACCCTCCCTCCCTCCCTCCCACCACGTCTGTATAGAGACAGCGTGCCCCGTCGGCGCTCACCTGAACGTACACGTCTCTTCCCTCTCTGTGGATTCTCACACGGTGGAGCCGTCCGTCTGCCAGGCTGCTGGGGGTGGGGTTGAACACGTCCGGCCTTCTGTCCATGTGGAGCCGATACCAGATCTGTAGACTCCCTGGACACACAAAGACGGAGTCAGTCACACACTAGCCTCTGAAACCCAGGCGTTTTTATTTCCAGGGTCTGAGACCACTTCAATTCGGGTAGCGCAAACGTCGATCACTCTCTGCTGATTTCTGATCGTCTGCACCTTTGTTAAATTGACGCACACACGCACACACGTACACACACACACTCCTCTCTCTCTGTGTCGCTCCAACTAATTAGTCTCATGTCGCACAGCTGCGTTTAGATTCTCCCGGTGGATCCTGCCGGGAGCTGCCTATGCCATATTATATAAAGCATACCTGTAGGTGGACCCCAGGCTGGTCACACACAAACATCACTGAAAAGAAAGCCATACGGCCTTGAAAAGGGCTTCTATCGCAAATTCCTCCATCAAGAAAAACTCCTTTTGAGAACGACTTGTGTGCCAAGTGCATTGGTGGAATTTGTGACATTGCGTTGAACAGTGCTATTCAACTGTGGATTGCACCTCAGAGACCCATCTCAAAAGGCAACGCTGATCAATATGGAAGCGGCAGATTTTGAATCCAAATGAAAACGGCATCTTGCCTTACTGAATAAACTGTGATTTCAGATAGGCCTATCTGTGTACCTCACATATCAATCCATAACAACAACATAAATAATACTGCTATTGACAGCATTTGCTAGAACTATTACCGATGAAAATGTGGCCACTTATTTATAAATAGTTATTTTATCTGAACTCCAGTGATCGCCCCCTTAGATATATATATAAATATTTATCATAAAGCTCTTTGCTCCTGTATGTCAATATGCACTCACGTGCCACACACACACACACACACACACCACCAGCCCGGAGAGGCAGAAAGCTTTGCATTATCAAGTGGAGTCGAGTCAATATTACAATTTCAGCTCAGTTGGTGCAGGGTCTACTTGTGTTGGTTTGAGCATGGCCTGAAGAGGGTCTCCATAGATGAAGATTATAGTGGATGAGGTGTCCCGCTGACCCTTCAATATTTGCAAAGCCTTGATTCATCTGTTCTCCAATATAAACGTAAAGGAGCACAGAAGGGCAGCGACATGGGGCAACAAGGATTCATTCAACAAACGGCTTGCTGAGCTGTGCTGAGCCTCACTGGGCATTCAAGGTGGCAAAGGACATGGAATAGGGAGTTAAACAGTGCTGCAACTACGGCTGAAATTACGTCATATGACAGCCAAATCTATGGCCTTTTAACAAACAGAGTGGCAGCCAAAGTCTATGGATTGTTAATGTTTGTTTACAGCAGTTAAACAAACATTGACGTCAACGTGACGTCATGTGGTAGCCACAGTGGGCCCCCCTCACTTCCCACAAGTGTGATTTTTCGTTTATTTGAAGAATTTTTGGGCAAACGTGCTGTACCTGCATCTGTTGACACCTTATTCTTTGACTTGCACTCAGTTCTTTGATTTATTCTTTCATTAACTGGATGAAAATAACCCTTATTTGAGGAATGGCATGAGGGGAGATTACAATTACATCCTTTTTCTTTTTGGAAGGGATCGGGAGTATCACGTTCCCAGGCGACAGTTGGTGCTTCTCATCTCTGTTTAGTAATGAACAATAGACCTTTATCACGGCAGCCATACTGGAAAGACATAGTAGGTAAACACAGATGTTACCAATGCCACTAATTAAGGCTCTCTTTCATTTTAGTGCAGAACAGCCTTTCCGATGAATAGCAGCACCATGACTCTGATTGACCTGAATGGAACGCAACCTTAGTTAGTAGCATTGGTACCACCTGTTTACAGTATTATATTGTATGCCAGGCAGGCCTATTATCACTACAAAATCCTTTCTCGTCACCTTAGTCAGATATAAATTATAGGCCTACTTATACTTATATATTTATACTTATACTAAACAACAATGAGTTTTCTTTCTTCTTTTGAAAATTAAAGGAGAATTCCGGATTAACCATTTTTTACCTTAATCTGATCTCAGTGGCAGATGTTGTACTTTATACTCCACTACAATTATTAGAAAACTAGTTACTAGTTATTTTAATTATAGTTACAAAACATGCGTACCATCTTCACCCCTATTTATACTTAACTACTTACTTAACTCAAGTACATTTTGAATTCCAGAGTAATTCTACATTGCAGTATTGCTTTACTTAAGTAAAGAATGTGAGTACTTTTCCCACCACCGTTCAGCACTTGATATTGTATTGACTGCAAGCGAGTGGACTGCTGCAACACAACAGGAATGCAGCAACACTTCAAGGATGTCTTCTCTAAGTGCCTGCTTGGTCAACCTTCACATGCACTATACTGCATGTCGTTTTCTATACGCCATTGATTTGCTGTATTGGCAAAAAAATAATCGCAGTGCAGAAAGTCATTCTTTTGTTACCATGGTCCGTTTTTCTCTTCCTTTATATGTTCTCTTTTTCAACCTTTAACAGTTGACTACTCACACATTCTCATTTCAAAGGCCAGTTGGAGCCATGGGAGCTGGGAACTATACAGCCTTGTGATGTTGGTAATTGAACAACTCTATATCAGTGCTGTCGGGGCATGAACCTCTTATCTCCGTATTCTAACGTTCAGTGTTTTCTATCGTACATTACCGACCCTACTTGATCCTACTGAAGCGTCACACAACGGCATCAAAAGTAGCAGATCCACAAGATCGAAATGAGCTTATGGATCTGCTACTTTTGATAGTTCCATACTGAAAAGTAACTGTTTTGGACATATGAGGTTTCCACCCAACAAGCAATGCGGCTGAAAAACTGCTCCCCTCCCTCAATGACCCCCTAAAATCAATGATTGACCGATTGTCTACAGTTTACCCTGACAGCGACTATTAGGCAGTTGTCATTCCACTTGAGAGCACAGTGCCAAAGTTCTGAGAACCAGCTTAATACATCAAAACAATGTGTATAGCTGTCCACATACCAGTGTGTAGGACCTCTGTGTATCTTAATACATCAAAACAATGTGTATAGCTGTCCACATACCAGTGTTTAGGACCTCTGTGTATATTTAATACATCAAAACAATGTGTATAGCTGTCCACATACCAGTGTTTAGGACCTCTGTGTATATTTAATACATCAAAACAATGTGTATAGCTGTCCACATACCAGTGTTTAGGACCTCTGTGTATATTTTTCTTCTCTCTGTCAAGTGCCAGAAGCTTGTCAGAACATTGTATAGGCTATTATCTGACTATTTTGGTATCTGAAATTATACATTATATGTTCTTTTTGTCTCTCACTTTACTGGTTTCCCTATGAGAAAATTTGCAGATCTACAAGCTCATAACATATAAGCAATAAAGAATAAATAGGGCCGACATGTTTTTCTAATTATATCATATTATATTATAGACAGACAGACAGACAGACAGACAGACAGACAGACAGACAGACTTTATTCACAGAGGATAGCGACAGGTAACATAGAGGAAAAAAAGCTGTTTATATCCAAGTGCTAAATGTGTGTGCGTGCGTGCAGCGTACCGTTCCTGGCCAGGATGACAGCGATGTACTGCTGGCTGAAGGTGCTGACAGTTAGCAGCATGGCAGGACTCTGGGAGGTGAGGAAACTGAAGGCCACGTTCTCTCTGGCTCTGCTGCTCTCTCTGGACACACTGGAGGCCTGAGAGCTTCTGTTCTGCATGACCGAGAAGGGCTCCTGGAAGGTGTAGGTCACCGAGGACTCTCTGTCGAAGGACACAGACACCTCTGTGGCACACGACCAGGCAGGGAGAGAGAGACAAACAGACAGAGTAAATGGAAGGGTAAATGGACTGCATAATGCATTTATATAGCGCTTTTATCCAAATCGCTTTACAATGTATTTCACATTCAAACACTGGTGGTGGAACAAAGTACTCAACCCACAGTACTTGAGTCAAATAATCCTGGTCGAAATGTTTCTCAGCTACAAGCAAGTAGTTGCTCGGTAAAATACGTACACACAATTTTATATAAATAAATTGCTGGATTGAAAAATGACCAGCAATCCTATATAGAATTTGCATAGAGGGTAAATCGACCACGCACCACAGACGTCACAAACCTAACATTTGGACTCGCGAGGTGGTGCACGGTTGCTCCGATCTGCACCAAACTTTGTACTGCAATTGTTCAGGGGCACGATTGACAGGCCCCCTGGACAGCATCTTCATCTTCAGTTAGTTTAGAACCATGGACAGCAGCTACAGTTACATCAGAACCATGGACAGCAGCTACAGTTACATCAGAACCATGGACAGCAGCTACAGTTACATCAGAACCATAGACAGCAGCCAGTTACTTCAGAACCATGGACAGCAGCTACAGTTACTTCAGAACCATGGACAGCAGCTAGTTACTTCAGAACCATGGACAGCAGCTACAGTTACATCAGAACCATGGACAGCAGCTACAGTTACATCAGAACCATGGACAGCAGCTACAGTTACTTCAGAACCATGGACAGCAGCTAGTTACTTCAGAACCATGGACAGCAGCTACAGTTACTTCAGAAACATGGTCAGCAGCTACAGTTACTTCAGAACCATAGACAGCAGCTACAGTTACTTCAGAAACATGGTCAGCAGCTACAGTTACTTCAGAAACATGGACAGCAGCTACAGTTACTTCAGAAACATGGTCAGCAGCTACAGTTACTTCAGAAACATGGACAGCAGCTACAGTTACTTCAGAACCATTGACAACAGCTACAGTTACTTCAGAACCATTGTCAGCAGCTACAGTTACTTCAGAACCATGGACAGCAGCTACAGTTACTTCAGAACCATGGACAGCAGCTACAGTTACATCAGAACCATGGACAGCAGCTACAGTTACTTCAGAACCATGGACAGCAGCTACAGTTACTTCAGAACCATGGACAGCAGCTACAGTTACATCAGAACCATGGACAGCAGCTACAGTTACTTCAGAACCATGGACAGCAGCTACAGTTACTTCAGAACCATGGACAGCAGCTACAGTTACATCAGAACCATGGACAGCAGCTACAGTTACATCAGAACCATGGACAGCAGCTACTGTTACTTCAGAACCATGGACAGCAGCTACAGTTAAATCAGAACCATGGACAGCAGCTACAATTACATCAGAACCATGGACAGCAGCTACAGTTACATCAGAATGGACAGCAGCTACAGTTACTTCAGGACCATGGACAGCAGCTACAGTTACTTCAGAACCATGGACAGAAGCCGCAGACATCCCTGTGCTAGAGATTTACATTATTAAAATTGCATAGAGGGCAGGCAGGGCGGGCGGGCAGGCAGACCACAGACATAACAAACAACATCCAGACTTGCAGGGCGCTCCGTTGCTCCAATACGTACCAAACAGACCTCAGAACAGCCACACCAAGGACCACGTGTGCCATGACAGTGGTCACACAAGGATGAATAGTGAAAATACAAGGTACAAGCTCACAACAAATAGCAATATTTGAAATATAGTATTTCAAATAATAAATGGTTAACCCATTTAGACCTGAGATTAGATTCTAAAAATGTCTGTTTGAAAATGACAGTTTTCTGAAAAAGCTATGTTTCTATGTCAGTCGTTCTTCGATTTTTCAAAAATAGCAGACCTACAAGCTTGTAGCGCACCACTCGGTGGCGCGCTATGAGCTTGTAGATCTGCTATTTTTCAATAGCTAAAGCATAACATAATGCTAACACCAAAAGGGGTTCCCGCCCAAAATGGGTTAATCCATTATGTACCTTTTCCTTATGTAGGCTAGTGGAATCAAAAGTATACAATTTGTCTTGCAGTTAAAGTAATACGTATTCAAACATACTAATACAGTTACTCAAATTTACTTAAAGGTATATTCAGTGATTTCACTTAATTCAAATATCACTTATTTTTTTGTTTTGTTGTGATAATCCTCTCTACTATAGAGTGTGCTGACCATATAAGGAGTTCCTCCCTGTCCCCAGTTAACCCCTGGGGGTCAAAAAACCTTAGGTTTCGTTTTTGACTCTCTATCCTGATTGGACGAAAGGCTGGGTCCCACAGCCAAAAACGAAACCTAAGGTTTTTTGAGTGAAATCACTGAATATACCTTTAAGTGCAGTACTCAAAAGTATTCAGTTAACTGTCCACCACTAGGAGGCATTATAATTAAATTGTGTGCCTGGGCTGCTCCGTAATTGCCCATCAATGAGTGCACACAGAGTTGATTCTATTTCTCCAATAGGAGCGTTAAATGAACTTTGAACAATGACCATTAATATTTAAAAGAAGAAGCGTGTCGCTTCACCGAGTAGCAACCTTCGTTCTTGAACGGGCGCACCTGCTTTCCGGCGCCTAACAACTTTCTCCCGTGCGTGTCCCTCTGGAAATCTGCTCTGCCACGGTGCAGAGGTACACCGAGAAGAGGGATATCTAACGGCTATGCTTTACTGCCTTAAATTTCACTTAGTGTTGTTCAATTCTTGCAGCAGAGAGAGAGAGAGAGAGAGAGAGGAGGGGGAGGGGGGGGGAGAGACAGAGACAGAGAGACGTTAATCATTTTGTGCGATGAGCAGCAGAGACAATTGGATCAAAGGGGAGAGTCTATTGTATTTCAAATGGAGTGGTGACATATCTGGTAGGCATTCTACCATGATAATAGAGCCCTGGATGATTCTGAGAGTGAAAGCGTGATCCTCCTTGGGCAGACGAGAGACGGCGGAGCAGCAACCGCAATCTGTCATCTGGCCCGCTCACACTTTGATCACCTCCTGGCATCAAACATAAACTCCACACTTTTTTTTGGAGTATCACTGTCTTTAACATCGGGCCTTTCATTGATGAGAGATGAGGCAACCCGTGTGTCACATGCTCCCCCTTCATCATACATCGGCCTTTGCTCTTCCACGTATGTGTGTGTGTGTGTGTGTGTGTGTGTGTGTGTGTGTGTGATTCAATCCCGGTCTTTATGAATGCAATGAAAGCTGTTTTGTTTGTGGTGTGACAACAACCTTTTTTTCTTCTTCTGTTCCTGCACTTTCTATGAAATAAAAATGCACCGGTCACATTATATGAAACCCTAAACATAATCTAACATGAATTCATTAATAGAATGAAATGAGCAGATTATCGTTATATACATGATTAATGATCTTTTTTGCACACCCTGCAGCAGGAATTAGGCTGGAATACTTCCACATCTGGCTGGGCAATTAACCACTATATGGTTGACAGGCATCCCTCAGGGCGCTACATTAGTGTATTTCCTGTTTTTGCAGAAAATAGCCGATGAATATTCCTCATGTACTGTAGGTTAATCACATCACCGAGAAGCACGTTTCTATTTTCTTAATTGACAACAAATCGACACCAAAAAGTTTGAATAGATTTTTTGTCCGATACTTTGCTGTACAATGGTGGTGTGCGAAAAATAGGCGATGTACAAGCTCACAAGAGCTTGCGGTTTTGCTTGTCGACGAGATGAAACAGCTTTTAGGTCTGTGACACTGTCCGGCGACGCAGTCTGAATGACCCTTTTATCGACCTGTCAGCTTCAGCTGAACTTTGGAGTCAAATCAACAGCCATCATTTCTTGCTTATCACTGCAACATCTAAGCAATCAGCAAGTAATCAAACACAGCTACCAGTCAGTTGCACGGAGAGGAGCATGGACGCACCCTGAATACAAATCAACACTTCACCCCCACTGGTGGACACTACAGTAACAAGGTGCATTTACTTGAGTACTGTACTTAGGTACATTTATGAGTTTATGTATACTTTACTTGAGTAATTAGTTTGAGCAGATCTACAAGCTCACAGCACATCACATTGTGACACGTTGTGAGCTTGCAGATCTGCTATTTTCAGTATTTTTATTTGTATTTTAGTTGGTAATCCAGCATGACAGTGTGTCACGGGTTCGAGTCCCGATCCCGACGAACTCCCCATCCCACTCCCCGCTTCCTGTCAAGCTACAGTATAGCTATCAATAAAGGCAAAAAGCCCCAAAAATATCTTTAGAAAAAAGAAGATGAACTTTGTGATTTGTCCTTTTGAATAAATACAATTTTAAAAACACACTTTTTAGTATTTCTGATGAGCTCATTCACTTGCAGATGAATGATCTTTGACCTAGGAGTACTTATCCTTGGGCTCATTGGAGTACTTATACTTGGACTCATGTAGTGAGCTTGAGTGCTTTGTCCACCACTGGTCACATCTAGCAATCAGGGAGTAATCAGTAGCATATGGAGGACTGCACTCTGAATACAAATGGAGGCATCACCCATCACCCAGGGGCCGCAGTGGACCAGGAAGTAGAGCGGCCGCCTTGGTAATCCCACGGTTCCAACTAAGTGCGATTCCATGCTCCTCCTGGCAAAGTGTCGAAAGTGTCCTTGTGCAAGACGCTGAACCCCTAATTGCCCTGCATGGTTTCCTCTGCCATCGGTGTGTGAATGAGTGAAAGTACACTGTAAAGCGCTTTGGAGAAAGGCGCTATGTAAATAGAGTCCATTTACCATTTACCCATCTTCTTTATATGAGTGTGATACACTTAGTGTATATTGGTGAAAAGGTTAAAGCACTATATTCTGATATTGTATTCATCGCTATAAGAGTGTTCAGTAACAGGGGTCTCTCTGTCACTCTATGTCACTGCGTGAAAAGTTAACGGGAAATTATTTACAGGTGGTTTCCACATTTTCAACCATCAGCTTCAATTTCGTATTGTTCCAGTTCCAATGTTGTCCGCTCATTTATTTCAGTTATCAATTCACTTCACTTGTTAAATCTGTATCCTGTCTGAGTTCTCTATGCCGATTGGATAAAATTGGTACCCTGACCTGAAAATCAAATCTTCTCGTTATTAAAGAGCTGGAGCGACGGGGAGACCACTGTTACTGAACAAACACTCTGTAGCAATGATTAGAAGAATATATAGCAATTTAGCATGCATCAATAATAAGGGAATATCCCTTACCCTACCTTTAAACTCCTTAAGAAAACAAGTGAAAACTGCAGATCTACAAGCTGACAACCAGGGGGGCAGTGAGGCTCGATTTCTGTGAAGCCAGTAGGAAATCCTGACTTCCTGAAAGTTCATATAATGGCCTGTTGTGGCGCTGTCATTGGGCCCAAAAAACCCCATAGCTCCATAGAGGTCCATGTATTTGGGCCCAACTTCACCTAGACTGTATTACCTTAATAAACATGGTCATGAATACTTTCTGCTTCCAGTCACTAGTTTAAAGTCTCCAGCTTAAAGTCCCGCTTGAGCCAGCCAATGGCCAGCTGGGCCCAAACGGATCTAGAAAGATGGCGATTTACTGACGGGCTTCATCTTACGTCCATATCAGACCCGGAGAACGCTTTGTCCATATTTATTTACAGTCTATGCTCACAACGCATCACACGGTGCATCTTCAGTCATCCATCATCCCACCTTCTTTACAGGAGGGTCCCCCGTAGGCAGACTGGGAGCAGTCACAGACGTAGCCGCTGTTCTTCTCCAGGCACCTCCCTCTGTTGTAACACAGGCTGCTGGAGCCGCTGCAGTAACCAGGGCAACCGGAGCTCACTCCGGGGGTCATCTTGGCGCGCTCCTCCAGGTTAAAGGTCACGCCGCCGATGGTCAGAGTTCTGATGCAGCCGAGGAAGCCTCTTTGCCTGGACGCCGTTCCCCCTGGGGGGGGGGGGGGGGGGGGGGGGGGAGAGAGAGAGAGAGAGAGAGAGAGAGAGAGAGAGGTGGTTGTTACAAAAAATGAAAATGAAAATGTTTTGTGCCATGGACCCCCAGAAGAGAAGATTTGGTCGTAAAAATTAGACATACATACTTAAGTACATCAATTAAGTGAATCTACTTAGTTACTTTAAAATGGTAAATGGTGCATTTATATAGCGCCTTTATCCAAGCGCTTTACATACTGTATATTGTGCATTACACACACACACAATCACACACCGATGACAGAGGAAACCATGCAAGGCACCAACCAGCATATCGGGAGCAATTAGGGATTCAGTAGCCTCGATACCCAGGCTTTCATTTCGTCTGCGCGAAAGATGAAAGCCTGGAAAAAGCCGTGGGCTGAACCAGTCTAAAAGTGGGAGTCAACCCTTCCGGGTGGGCGTCGCTCTAAATGATGTGACGTAGCGCTGCACTAGGGGGGAGAGGAGGGGCCGGGGGTGACGGACAGATCGATGAGATCCAATCAGGGTGCGCGCATTTCTGAGGCGCGACCCTCCCATCTAGGCCAGAAATGTCTCTGCTTAGGTCAGGCTAGGGATTCAGTGTCTTGCTCAAGGACACTTCGAATCTAACTCTAGGGGAGCACGGGTTCGAATCCGGCCACTCTACCCCTGATCCACCGCCGCCTTTACACCACTGCACGTCTATAACTCTTAGAGTTATGGTGGTCGTAGTTTGAGAAGTGTTGCAATGGTATAGCAGACATATAGTCCACATAGATACCACTGGTGTTGTAATGGTATAGCAGACATAGATACTACTGGTGTTGTAATGGTATAGCAGACATATAGTCCACATAGATAATACTGGTGTTGCAATGGTATAGCAGACATATAGTCCACATAGATACCACTGGTGTTGTAATGGTATAGCAGACATATAGTCCACATAGATACCACTGGTGTTGTAATGGTATAGCAGACATATAGTCCACATAGATACTACTGGTGTTGTAATGGTATAGCAGACATATAGTCCACATAGATACCACTGGTGGTGTAATGGTATAGCAGACATATAGTCCACATAGATACCACTGGTGGTGTAATGGTATAGCAGACATATAGTCCACATAGATACCACTGGTGTTGCAATGGTATAGCAGACATATAGTCCACATAGATACTACTGGTGTTGCAATGGTATAGCAGACATATAGTCCACATAGATACTACTGGTGTTGTAATGGTATAGCAGACATATAGTCCACATAGATACTACTGGTGTTGCAATGGTATAGCAGACATATAGTCCACATAGATACTACTGGTGTTGTAATGGTATAGCAGACATAGATACTACTGGTGTTGTAATGGTATAGCAGACATATAGTCCACATAGATACTACTGGTGTTGCAATGGTATAGCAGACATATAGTCCACATAGATACTACTGGTGTTGCAATGGTATAGCAGACATATAGTCCACATAGATACCACTGGTGTTGTAATGGTATAGCAGACATATAGTCCACATAGATACCACTGGTGTTGTAATGGTATAGCAGACATATAGTCCACATAGATACCACTGGTGTTGTAATGGTATAGCAGACATATAGTCCACATACCACTGGTGGTGTAATGGTATAGCAGACATATAGTCCATATACCACTGGTGGTGTAATGGTATAGCAGACATATAGTCCACATAGATACCACTGGTGTTGTAATGGTATAGCAGACATATAGTCCACATAGATACCACTGGTGGTGTAATGGTATAGCAGACATATAGTCCACATAGATACCACTGGTGTTGTAATGGTATAGCAGACATATAGTCCACATAGATACTACTGGTGTTGTAATGGTATAGCAGACATAGTCCACATACCACTGGTGTTGTAATGGTATAGCAGACATATAGTCCACATACCACTGGTGGTGTAATGGTATAGCAGACATATAGTCCACATACCACTGGTGGTGTAATGGTATAGCAGACATATAGTCCACATAGATACTACTGGTGTTGTAATGGTATAGCAGACATATAGTCCACATACCACTGGTGTTGTAATGGTATAGCAGACATATAGTCCACATACCACTGGTGTTGTAATGGTATAACAGACATATAGTCCACATACCAGCTCTGACAATGTGATAAAACCGCTTCCAGAAACGGTTCCAAATTGTGATGGAACCGATTCCGGTTCAATGTTGGAGATTCCACCCCTAACTGGGAGAGCGACGGCCATTAGTCAGAATAGTCACCCATAAAGCCTGTTATATGGCCCTACCCTCTAGCATAACTATAACTGCTTTATTTATATTTCACTTGACAGGCTTGACTTGACTTCATTTAAATCCATCTAATTGCGACTCTGTAAGCGCCCGGGTGAACAAGGCCTCATTAAAAGTAAATATGCAAATAATGGTGGAATATCCACTAACGTTAGGTCGTATATGTTGACCATCATGCAGTGATGCTACAGAATCACAGCCTATATTTTTACTGAAGTTAGAACTCTAATTACAGCGAGAGAAACTTTTGATGCAAATTATTCTATTCCTGTTAGTATGCAGTAACTGGCTCAGTTGTGTCAAATTTAGAGTTAAATCTAAATGAGAGAAACGTGTGTGTGTGTGTGTGTGTGTGTGTGTATATATAACACACACACACACACACACACACACACACACACACACACACACACACACACACACACACACACACACACACACACACACACACACACAGTATATTAAAAAAAAATCTCCCAATTTAGTTTAGTTTAGTAATGCCATTGACTGGATAATGAAGACCTCCACGACACAGAGAAGGTAGGGAATTCAGTCAGTGGACACCTTGTATTCAACTTGACGACTTGGACTATGCAGATGATTTGGCACTACTGTCGCACACCCAACAACAGATGCAGAGAAGACCAACAATGTGGAAGCCATTTCGGCACAACTGGGACTAAACATCCACAAAGGCAAGACCAACATCCTCAAGACCAACACAGCCAACACCAACGCAATCACACTGGATGGCGAGGCATTGGATGAAGTCGAAGCCTTTACCTATCTAGGCAGTGTGGTTGACATGCAGAGTGGCACAGACGCCGATGTTAGAAAATTAAAGCCCAGCCCTACCTGGGCCCTCATCAAACCCTGTACACTCAATACACTGCCCCCACTGCCACCCTTAGATCTCCATATATGGAGCTGACCTGTTCTGACATTCCAGATATTGATCTGACCTCATCAAACCCTGTACACTCAAGACACGCTCCACAGAATTGTTGACAGAAATGTTGATCTGACCCCCCATGCCAAAGCGCCCGGCAGTCTGTCGTTACCCAGGCGGATGCGTGCATGTGACCTCAGGGCGTCTTACTGCTAGAAGTCAGACAACTCTTAGAATGAATTTAGAGTATATTTATTGAGCATAATTGAGCATAGATATATGAAGCATATAGATTGACGTCAGGGCTCTGTCCCTATTCATTCCCTGTAATATTAACATAAATTAAGTTATAGGCCAAATAGAATTACAGGGAATGAATTAAGACCCCCATGCAGGGGGATCTAGAAACAGAGCCTACAGGCGGATGCTGGGGAGGCGGTGGGATTTGCAAAACTTCATGAGCAGCAGGTTAGCTGCAAGCGAGGCAGGGAGGCAGCAGCGACGCACGTCCGCACAGCAGGAGTGAAGCCAGGAATGAGCAGGTAGGCAGAGAAGATTAAAAGGAAATTTCGCTGAGTTGTCTGCCTGAACTAGTTACACAGGCTGCAAATCATTTCATTCGAACCTCTAGACTCCACAATCTACAACCTCACAACACGTTACACTGCGAGCTTGTAGATAGAGATAGTTATGTTCCATGCACCTTTGGCAAACACTCTGCGGATTATAAGGCTCACAGTAAGTAGCCCTAGTAACACAATGTTATTGTTCCTGCACATAAATGCTGACTTGAATAACCTGGAGTCACTAATAGTTAGAATAAAACATGGATATACCAAACAAAGTAAACCAAAAAGTTGTTGTTGCAAGATTTCACAATATTTCACAGGTTTACTATACCACTATGAGGCCTATGGTTTCCAAGAGAGAATATTTTTTAGGAGACCGCTCACCCAGAATTAGCCAAGGAGTTTGCATTATCTGTCGCTAAAATAGTGTCTACTTAATCGTCTCTGCCGGGTGGAAACCTCATGTCCAAAACTGTTACTTGCAGGATTCAAATTTAAAAATAGTGAAAGTACCTACAGGGATGATCAGTGGATCGGCTACCGTTGGTGCTTTTGTGTGACACTGTAGTATGATTAAATAGGGCATTAATTTATGAAGAAAGAAACCCCAAAAACACTAAAAACTTTATAATAGTTGGAAAGGCGCCAGGGTGAACCGGTGAACCAATATTATACAGCGCTTGCTCCATGTGCACAAATAATTGCCAAAACACTATACAGTTTGAACTCATTCACTGCCATTGACAAATACATTTGTCATTTCAATCCAAGGCGCCTGGAGGTGGGACACTGAGGTGGAGCTGAAGAGACAAGGAACCAGTTGCGGGGAGGCAGAAAGGACAGACCAAAGCCGTGCTGGATGAAGAAGAGTCGTAGATGGCCTACAGTATGCTCCACTGGGATCCTAAAGTAAGTAATCCGAGGCGCAAACCGCCTATGATGTTCGTCATTTGTGTTTTCAGTGTTTACGATAGAGGGTGCTCTTCCGCAACATGTGAGTGATTTTAGGACTTCCTAAGAAGAGTAAACCCAGAAATAACGTGATCTAAAAAAATCCAGCCGGTTCAGCCAAAAGGCCGATTAAGGTGACGCTTTTGCGATTTTCAAGAGGTACATGGTTATTTACGACACATACAGTATGACCGTATAGGTCGCCAATGGTGAGTGCAGCCGAGTGGGTAGACAGGCCAGGCCGTCTAGGAATGACCCTCGGCTCCCCCAGTCTAGGAGTCCAAGTGTCAAGACCCTCCTAACTCCTAACTACTGGTATTAATCTGCACCTCATAGTAAATGTAGCAGACTAATCATATAATTATTCATAGCGCTTTTGTCCTAAGCGCTTTACATAGATTGTGCAATTGATTCAACCATTTCACACATTCATACACCGATGGCGGAGGAAACCTTGCAAGGCACCAACCTGCACATTAGGGGTTCAAAGGAGACTTCGACTCTAACTCTGGAGCACGGGATCGAACTGGAAACCTCACGGTAACCATCTGGTCGATTTACTGGCCACTCTACCCCTGAGCCACTCTACTCCTGAGCCACTACCGCCCCAGGGTGTTCAACTGGAACCATATGGACCAGTGAGGGTCCATTTGGTTCCATTTGTACACCCTCAGAGTAAAATAAACACAGGACAGGGCAGACTGGGGTCACAGAGACTAAAATAACTGTCAAACTGGGGGTCCTTTAATGTTGAAAAGCGTTACGAATAACTGCACAAACACAACTCAAAGGGGACACAATTGTTTTCAATACAAATATGTTATTTGACCCAACCTGTTTCAATCTTCTGTGTGTGTGTGTGTGTGTGTGTGTGTGTGTGTGTGTGTGTGTGTGTGTGTGTGTGTGTGTGTGCGTGTGTGTGTGTGTGTGTGTGTGTGTGTGTGTGTGTGTGTGTGTGCTGTCACACACACACACATGAGCATGCATGCATGCGTACGTGCGTCAAGTACAGGGCCTTGATTCAGTGCTGAGGGCCCCAGAGGTCAGGGACCTACCCAGAGGTCAGGGACCTACCCACAAACAGCTGGCTGTTGAGCCTCAGGCGGAGGTGTCCGTCAGACGGAGCGTCCAGGAAGCGCAGGGGCAGCTGGTCCACCTGCAGCGAGGCCTCCTTCACGTTGCGCTCGGCCCTCACGTAGTGCCACTGTCTGTCGTTCAGCGGCAAGTGGGACTTGACGGCCAGGACCACCGGGCCGTTCCCCACGTCAAAGGAGAAGGTCACCACTGAGGGAGCTGGGGGGGGGGGAGGGGCGGTGCGGGAGGGGGTTGGGGTTGTGGGGGGCAGAAAGAGAAGACAGTCGGGTCAGATTAAACGCGATACTGGCTTCTCTTTTTTTATATTGTACTATATCATTCCCCCGACGCTGCAATGCGATACAAAGATGCTGGGAGAGCTTGATGACCTGAATGGATTCATGAGGGGTTCGGCTGACAGCTCGTCAATATATCACAACGTTCCCCCACCCCAGCCGCAGGAACCTGGGGTGGTTGTGGTGGTGGTGGTGGGTGGGAGTGGGGGTTGGGGGGCTAATACATTATCGCTCTGAATATCCTCAGAAAGAGCAAAAATACCTCTGTTCAGCCTATTTGTGCAGAAGAGGTGCTACAGTATAAATTATCGCATTCATCACATTATTTTATCGCTTTGTTTTATAATTGATGAAAAATATCAACAAAACCCACACATTTTGTTACCGTTTATGACAAATGTATTCTATTTCTGCCCTACATATCGCACCTCTTGGGTGACTAAAAATACAGCCGATGCAAATGGAAATGGCTGAGAGTGTTAGACGCACCGACGTTGTTCCTGTGTGATTTCATGTAAGCAAGGAGGCAGAAACGCTACATTAGATGAATGTTTATAATCAGAAGTGTCTTTCACAAATGAGTAAATTGCAGTTTTTGATAGTAGCAAATACTGTTTTGCTTGAATTATTTTTCCTCAAATGCCACCCAGCACTTGCTAA
Source organism: Protomyctophum parallelum (assembly GCF_964188405.1). NCBI lineage: Eukaryota > Metazoa > Chordata > Actinopteri > Myctophiformes > Myctophidae > Protomyctophum > Protomyctophum parallelum. Next base: position 29,004,931 of record NC_139707.1, read on the forward strand.
TGCCGAATTTTTACAACTCCCCTGGATGCTGGCAGTGTATAGCATGGTGTGACAATCACGCATCCGAAAATAAATCTGCAAGTGCGTGGTGGTGTGGAGGGTGAAGAGGGGTTGATCAGTGCGTGGTGGTGTGTGTGAGGAGGGGTTGATCATTGCTTATTGCATTGCCTTTTCTCTTCCGATTCAGCGATATCCTCAACTTGATTACATGCTCAGAGGGAAAATTACCCTGAGCTTTTCAGCCCCTCATGTGACAGCCTGATAACATACCGTTCATGTTGTCATTAGGATTACATTATTCAGCTCACAAAGTGACAGCCCCATTCTACGGAAATTGAATGTCAACCACAGCTAGCATTTCCATCAGAAAAATGCTTCCTTTGAACACACACACGGCAAACGCACGCACGCATGCAAACACGCTCATACTCACATCACGCGCGCACGCACACACACACACGCGCGCACGCACACACACACACACACGCACACGCGCGCACACGCACACACAAATAACTGTCCTCATGCTTGTGCGTGTTGTGTGTACTGTAGTGTGCACATCCTTGGTTCCTTTGATGGCTGAATTCTTCTCGCAGCACGTACAGTAGCCTACAGTACAGTAGTACAGTAGTACAGTATTACAGTAGCCTACAGTACAGTAGTACAGTACAGTAGTACAGTATTACAGTAGCCTACAGTACAGTAGTACAGTACAGTAGTACAGTATTACAGTAGCCTACAGTACAGTAGTACAGTACAGTAGTACAGTAGTACAGTAGCCTACAGTACATTAGTACAGTACAGTAGTACAGTAGTCAGTAGTACAGTAGCCTACTGTACAGTAGTACAGTAGTACAGTAGCCTACAGTACAGTAGTACAGTAGCCTGTAGTACAGTAGTACAGTAGCCTACAGTACAGTAGTCAGTAGTACAGTAGCCTACAGTTACAGTACAGTAGTACAGTAGCCTACGGTACAGTAGTACAGTAGTACAGTAGACTACGGTACAGTATAGGTGGTGAATGTTTGAACTCACAGCTGAGCTCCACTCTGATGAAGTCCTTGAGGCCCAGGTTCTCCAGGAACACTCCTGAGGGGGAGCTGGTCTTGAAGTAGAAGGAGATGTCAGAGCCCAGCTCAGCCTGCAGGGTGGGGAAGTGCAGGTAGGAGGACTCCTGGTAGAAGGAGGCAGCGTTCCATATCCACTCTGAAACATGCCGAGGTTATGACAGGTACATTAAAGTGGAAATGGATTGGTAGGAGGATGCAATTTATAGACTCTTTGAGCACTTAAGCCCTACATGTGGTCGACGTTGGATGGAAACCTTGTATACGGTAGCCTATTATGTCCACAACGGTTACTTTTCAGGAAATTGATCCAATTTTCCAATTATTTTTGTCATAGCTCGTCCTAAATATCTATAAAATCCCCAGACACTTAACCATTTTCAATTTCACTTAAATCTTTATTATTATTATTACCCTTATTATTATTATTTATTTTTGCTGGCCAATCTACAAGCTCACAACGCGTCACATCGCATTGTGAGATTGCAGATCGGCTATTTCCAACTACTGTTATGACACTCTTGTATGATGAAGTACGGCATTAAAATACAGCATAATTATAGAGATACAACGTTCCTGCCCGACAGCAATCGAATTCCACGATGAATAGCTAAAATAGCTGATCAACAAGCTCACTCGCAATGCATTGTGATCACGATGCATTGTGTGCATGCATGTTCAAGTCACTCATTTCATTTTGAATTAACATTTAGCATTTGGGGCATTCGAGAAGGCAAGATCAAACGTTGAATTTTATGCAGATCCATGGAATAGACAGAAGTAATTGGTCAGAGGATCTAATAGTACTGGAGGTGGAATCATTTGTACAGAGGTTATACTAGTCTGGAGTCGAGTTAAGACAATAATAGAGTCTTCAGAAACTCTTAAGACTCTGACTAACAGAACTGGCACAGTGTGACAGTGGGAACACTGCCAACATATTCTTTTATCATTTGTGAAAACATGCAAAATCAAGACAGAATTCTGTCTGACAGTGAATTAATAAATGTAGTTATTATTTAATTTATTTTAAGAAGAATAAGAAAGATAAGAAAACGTCTTCTTTTGTAATATTTTATGCACAATCAAGACAGAATTCTGTCTGACGGTGAATTAATAAATTGATAAATTATATATTTTTAAGTAGAGCAAGAAATGAAATAAGAAGGCTTCATCCCTCAGAGCCTACCAGACAAAGACACAAAGCCACAAGCAGGCAGTGCAAGTGTCAGAAAGCAAACAGAGCATCTGAGCTCCCCTCTGTCTCAGATCTAGATGGAACCCAACCATCCGATGTGACTATTTACAGCCGACATCCCATAAGCTCCAAAATAGAAGTGATCACCTACTGTCTCCATAACAACGCAGAGGGCCCACGAGGTACACAGCCTCGGAACCCGTTCTGTTGGTGTCTCCAATCACGATCTGACTCACTGGCAGGTGGTCTTTATAGGAGAGGATGCCTGTGTCATTAGCCCTGAAAAAATAACAAGAAAAGAGACCACTCTCAATTTCAAAGAGTACAGATAAAGGAATCCATTCGTCTGCATTAAAACTGGAACGTGAGGTAAGCACATTAAAAGCGGCACAATCTATCACAATGCAGACAACTGCCTGTGGAAAATATGCAAATAGTGTTCCTCCCAATGTGGACTAGCATGCAATAGAGGTAAGGATTAGCATATAGCATGCAAAAATTTGTAGAATAATGTCATGCACGTATATGAAATAGTGATGGGTCTTTAGTCAATGCTTGTAGATTCAATTGGGGTGCTTTGGAACCATGATTAGTTTGATCGTAATGTGTTGAAATCATAATGTTTACAATCAATCATTTTGCAGCGAAACACTGCACACTAAGCCACTAGTAGTAACATTAATGACCAGACAAATTTGTGCAACATGTCATTTATAACCAGGTAGGTACTGGTAAAAACAGAGAATGAAAGAATTTAACCACTTGATTACTTTTCTGAATTTGAACCTGGTTTTCCTGCGCATGTGTTGATTTTATTTTTTACCATTGAGCTAATAGAGCCTGTCTGCTTGCTCAGGGGATAAATTGAATATCAACTATCAGGTCAAACTTTGTGTCAGATCCTGTGTCTAGGTGAGACATGACATGACCTTTGATACTATCTAAATGTCTCAACAAAAGTTATAGTGTATCAACATACTATAGCTACCATGCAGAATGGACAGAATTACATTTTATTCATTCAAATAAAGATACATATAGTGCCGCTTTAATCACTTGCTCAGTTTGATCTGTTTCTAGCGTCTCACAGTTGGAAGTATGTATGTATGGCTGTATAATTTGTGTGATCTCACTCCCAACAGAATAGCATTATAAAATATGTTTTAAATGCCTCCTGAGTACAGTGCAATTAAAATAATTCTCACATTGAAACACTCATAGTTTGGTGCTGGCATGACAGCTAGCTGCAGTGGTTTATCCATTAACTGTGGTTGGTGTGCGTGTGTGCACATTACAATAAACATTTCAGTATTCATTTATCCATAACTTCTAGAGTGTAAAAATTGAACCAAATTACACTGTATGGGAATAATTGTTTGTGACACACTGTACTAGTGTCATGTCTAGGGGGTGTACTTGTACATCATGGCTGGGGGATGTAAGCAGCATCACACTACAGAAACAGAAGATATAGGCTCCACATAGGCTCGGCAAGGCTTACTGCTACTTACCATGTATTAGTGTCGGCGTCACAGTTGCAGAAGTAGTTCATATCCATGCAGTTCTCTTCCAGGCTGCAGGAGCACTGCTGAACTCCAGGCAGGAATCCTCCCCAGTAGGTCCTCCTCTCTCCTCCCTGGTCCACCCACCACGACAGAGGAGTACCGTCTGTAATAACAGTTAATCACATTACAACCTGGCCCACCCATCACAACCTGGTCCACCCATCACATTACAACCTGGTCCTCTGTAGCAAGTGCAACACTAACATTAGCCGCATTGCAAGTAGAAGTATAGTTAGTCTGTAACAATAGCACTAACGTTAGTCTGGTCCACCCATCAGGGCAGAGGGTACTAGGCTACCAATAACACTAATGTTAGCCTGGTCCACCCACCAAGACAGAAGGTACCAATAACACTGACGTTATCTTGGTCCACCCATAAGGACAGTACCAATAACACTAACGTTATCTTGGTCCACCCATAAGGACAGTACCAATAACACTAACGTTATCTTGGTCCACCCATAAGGACAGTACCAATAACACTAACGTTATCTTGGTCCACCCATAAGGACAGTACCAATAACACTAACGTTATCTTGGTCCACCCATAAGGACAGTACCAATAACACTAATGTTAGCTTGGTCCAACCATAAGGACATATGGGTGGACCATCTGTAGCAGTGTCCCAAAGGCAAATCATAATCCTCTGCAACATCCCGTGAGCCTGCCAGCGGCTACGCCCTACTACGTCAAGGTCATTGATGGAAATGTTTCCCATAGTCCCAAAGAGAATTGTGTTTTTTTCCCCCATTCTCCTTCATTGGTGTTGTATTGGACGGATGCTGTGACACTGCATACAGCAGACAGATTAAGCCTCAACACGTCTTCATTTTGTTTTGTGAGCTAAGATGGCCCGCCGCGTTTAACCCCAAACAATAAATATAAATTGCTGGCAAACAACGACTCTTCGCCGGCTCTCAAATTTTTCTCAAAAAGATAATCCTCTTCCTGCTTGCCACAGAAAGTCATCCACTGCCCTACTCAGGCTTCCGCTAATTGCCTGGAGGGTCATTTCGGCAGAGCGAGCATAGCGTGTGAAATCAGAGCCATGGGTGGGCTATCGGTTGGCATCTCATGTCAGGGTGTCTGTCAGTGTCAATGAGGCCTCGGCGATGCCAGTCAGGCAGGCCTCATTACCTCCCGCATGCCTAAGTGGTTGACGTGGCTTCAGTCATCCGTCACGCAATGTGACCCTGGCCTGCATTAGACGGAGTGGCGAGACTAGCAGAGGAAAGACCTACGCTCATTCCACTGCACCATTCTGCTGCACGTATTGTACCATCAAGTGCCATGGTGTCTTTGTGTCAGTCCTGCATATGAAATGTATTCTAGTAGGCTACACATTGTTATTTAACCGTTCAACCTGGCCGCCCTAATTTGCCAAGAAAGAAATTATCGGTAAGTGCTACAAATATACCATACTATCAAATCTATAGCATCTGTCTAAATAATCTCAAAAATATACAGTACATTGCATCTGTGAACAAGCAAATATGATATTTAAATAATAGCACGTGAACAAGCAATCAACATGCGTCTGGAGGTAACGTGTCATTGTTCCGACGTCGCGTTGGTCCAATGTCACGTTGGTTTGACTCGCCCCATTACTAACCCTAAGCGCACGCAAAGCCACCTAGTCGGAATAATGTCGGGATGTAGTAGGTCGGAATAATGCCGGGATGTCAGAATTTACGAGTGGACCCCCCTATCTGGATAACAGAGCTAGCGTCTACATCAGCAACAAGGAAATACAGAGTGCTTGGTGATGAAGTCGAGTCTGAAGAGTTTTCACACTTCAACGGAAAAAGAGACCTTAATGAGGGGAGAGGTCATTCCACAGCTTGGGGGCCAGGAGGGAGAAGAGGACGCTTGGATCATTGTCCATTCTTTTTTTGGACAGACAGGGGTGTACCATGCCCTTGGTGCCATGCCCTTGGTCACTGCTGCTTTGAATGCATTAACCAGGTGTCCTGTGGCATCCCTGGTTTGTTGGATACCAAATCTCCTCCCTGTTCTCGCTTTCCTGTCACTCTATACTGTCCTGTCTTTAATACATGAAAAGCACTTAAAATGTTAAAAATATTTTTTTTGTCAACACAATCAACACCCCCAAACGGACTACAGTGACTTCCTGACACAAATGTGACCAAATGTCAAACGTTTGACTGGATAGGGACAGCATCGTAACTCATATCCCCGCTAGTCAACATGTGCTGTCGAGGGTACCCCCTTCCAAAGTCAAACGCTTGACGTTTGGTCAAATCCATCCAAAGAAGTCACCCGTATCGGGGGTGAGGATGCGTTGTTTTTGTAGAGACAGGTTCCTTGCCAAGAGGGAGCTGGTATACCTGTAGGTGTCACACAGGAGCAAAGTTTCTGGTTGTCATTGTGAAGCCAGCAGGCTAGCTGGGAACACATGATTCTACAGGTGCAGCTCTTAGCCGCGGCACTTTCTCTAGCTCTGAATGATGTGCTACATCTTTCATACAGTGCAGCAGCTGGAGTGGTTCGTGTCTCGAGTCACAATGTTTATTCATCTCACTCTGTTGCTGACGAAATTTATGGATGTGTCAAACATGGGAATATTGCTTCTGTTGTCGTTGGTCATAAGGAAGGGCGCAGAGGAATGGTGTGGTGACTCACCAGCTATGCTGCCCGATTTGTGGGGGAAAAGACCAGCAGACAGGTCTACGAAAACGAGCCCAAAAAGAAGTGACTAATATGATTACACAAATGGGGGTTCCAGCAAAATGACTTAATAAAGTATCAAAATCAGTTGAACCACAGTTTAAACCTATACTGTAGATCTACAACGCTCACAACGTGAAACATTTGGAATATTTTGGAACATTGTAACTACACAAATCTTTGTCCGTGGACAAATACATAATTATTTGGGGGTCCGTGACATTAAAATGTTAAACAGCATTAGGAAGCATCCCCAAAGAAACAACTACACTTTAGTAACAAGTAAAAAAAAACACAACAGGCAACTACCAATATTTACTGTACGTAGTAGGCTACAGTAAATAAATGAAAAAATGACCTAATTGAACTTTGTATTTTTATTTTGATATTTCGCTTTACATAACAACTTAACTAATGGGAACCCATGCCCCCAGAACTGGGAGGGAAAGGTGAAGCCCGAAAGTTCTGGTGGCCAGCTCTGGTAGTGCAGCTTACCACAGCTGGAGCCATGTACATGAACGAGCGGTAACGGTTTGGACCTATGGGCTCGACTCACAAGCCTGTGCACAGGGTTGTGTACAGAGGTAAACACAACTGCACATGCATGCGAGACATAACTCTATGTCGGAAGAAGGGGGGAAAGGGTGGAAAATGTGTTCAAATCATAGAAATAATTTCTATGAAAAGAGGGTATGCGTGTGACATCATCATCATACCCGGAAATTATGCGGGAACGCCTACTGAGTGGCATAAAACGACTTTCTGGCCATGATAGCCCATACATCCAAGCAGAAAAGTGATTGCATTAAACAACGTTAAACCACGTACCACTCTAGACTTTACAACTCTATGCCCGCAACTGGGTTGTTTTAGTAGTAGTAGTAGTAATGGTATAATAGCAATAGCAATCCTTGTGTAACAGTATTATATAATTACACAAAATATGACACAAATAAGTGCTTCTACCTGACTTAATTCTCCATGGTTCATGTGTATAGGAATACATAGTGCATTAGAGGTCACAGCCCCTTTAAGTCTTCCCCTTTTGCCCCCTGTATAAATGTCCTGCGACACCTCCACCTCTTCCTTCTTTACTTCCGTCTTGGAACGAGGTGGGTGTCTTTGTTGACTTCTCTGTATAACATAATAAGAATTGTACTTGCAAATCGATTTATACAGTGTTTGTTTCACTCTGTTTAGAGAGCCATTGCACTACTAAGAACTAACGTGGAGACGTGTCTGTTGTTATTCCTTGTCAGGTATGTTACGTTATATTATTTGTTGTATTACTGTTCCTTCTTTACTTCCGTCATGGAACGAGAGAGCCATTGCACTACTAAGAACTAACGTGGAGACGTGTCTGTTGTTATTCCTTGTCAGAATAAAACGTGGTTTCCAAAGACAGTTCTGGGTCCGTCTGTCCATACTCCATTCAACACAACGCAGAGAGAGACAGATTACACCGGTTACACTTATTTACATGTTGAATGGAATTTTGTACAAAATAAACAGAAGTCATTCAAACAATTATCATGTATTATTCTGATGTTGTGTTGTGTACTGTTGGCTAAGGGGCGTTTGGTTCATATCTACGTGCCCGGCAATGCGATGGAAGAGAGATTGAGAGTCATTGGCCTCCTTCAAGATTCAGAGGAAACGGGCGGCACGGTTCAGCCTCTATCTCGATCGTGTTCACGGAGCCATAGAACGCCCTTGTTTTCTGTCTCTCTTTGATCTGATCATGATAATGAACTTGTTTGTTTGCGCACACATGGCACCTTGGGAATGGTGAGGGGATTCAAGACCTCATGAATGTTTCATGATTTAAGGAGCAAACGCGGGATGTCTGGGACACCACGGCGCTCCCAGAGCAATCCAAGATGAATGCGCGTGAGACAAGATTGGAGATCGCCTTTCAAGTTATCACAAAAAAAAAGAGAGAAAATAATAATAATGATAATGAGAGCCGTGGAGCGTAAGGTAGTTTATATTCTGCTCAGTGAGGTCAGAGTGGGTTTCTCCCTCAGATTATCGACCAAAACAGGTCAGGGGGAGGGGGATGGTGGTGTTGGTGGGGTACATTTAGTACATTAAGACGTGGTCTTAAACCACTGTTTCTCAAAGGGCATATCTATGTGTCGTTGCACAAAAGCAGCGCATGCTTTCATTGTGACAGATTTAGACAGATGCCAGGTTCTTTTGCTGACCTGGTTTCAATGTACTTTTTTTTACTATTTTTTGATATTATTATAAATGTAACCGAGGCTCTATATCAAAGAGCCTGAGATCTGGTCTGGGAATTGCAGCCGAGGGACTTCCCGTAGTAAATACGGTCAGAAAGATAGTCCCTTGAGAATAGGTGAAATAGTGGAAAGTAAGCTAGTAAGTAGTAATCTCCCCAAATATCTTCTATTTGGTTATTGGTTTATCTATGATCCTATTTACAATATTGCTTTGATGCTCATATTAACCGTAGTAAGTATTACGTTGTTTTTATTAGCACATACATTCTAGAGGGCTGGACCACACATGGACATTATGACATCATCAACTTGCGATGGGAGCGGTCCATATTGAGTCATTGAGTGAAACGTATACTATTCCTAAAATTAATTTAATATTCAAGGTGTTAAACAGTTTTCTAAAAATAAAAAAATGTTTCGTGCCAGGGACCCCCACGCCAGAAGCAAAGATTTGAGTTAAAAATTTTATAATTCTCAGATTTGCACAAATTGCACGATTAAAAAATAGCAGATATACAAGCTCATAGCACAGCTACGAGCTTGTAGATATTTTTGAATACCGTAAATCCTCCAATAAATTAACTATTAATCACCGGGAATGGCGTTGAATTAGGTATATAAATTCCGGGCCTCCTTTTATTAGTCGGTTTCTTTGTGTATTTTTTTTTCAAGTGCCATATCTGTTACCTTCGCTGCTCTGGCTGGCTGTGCCTGTCACGTCAGCGTCCACTGTCCAGATGCCGGTGGCCGCGGTGCTCGGCTCGCACAAAATACAACAACAAAGTTAACTTCGGGAGAGAATGCCAATAAGCACTGTTCATGGCCTCACGGTAATGAGAGCAGCAGTCTAACTGCGGAGGAGGGAGGAAAGTGACACAAAACCAAGCAAGTGAAATTTATCCCACAGCCTACTAGGCTACTACAATGAGTGAGTAATGAGTTTGTGACACGATGTGCTGCACGCCCGCAGATATGCCCTTCATGCAACGAACGTTCTATAAACGACAGATCGCAGAGCGCATTGTGGATCTGTCGTTTTATGGAACGAACGTACCGGTATGCTGTTAGCTTGTTGCTAACGGGACCTCTCTCTCTCTCTCTAACACACGTTAGAGAGAGAGACGCTCTCTCTAACACGTCTATCTCTCTCTCTCTCTCCCGTTGAAGCCTTGGATTTTTACAGTCTATGGTTGGATCACTGCAGTGTTGCACTGTTCTGATTTTATATTATATGAAATAGACTATCATAAATGTTATTCTTATGTTATTATTTGCATCTCAACTTGTCAGTAGCCTAACTGTAGGCCTTTACATATATTTGAATGTTAAATAAATAGGATAGATAGACCACAGTACTGTGGTAGTCTATCTCAGTTGAAGTTATATACCGGTATATTTGTGACCAGATTTGACTGAGGGACTGCCATTGTATTTTTATTTTTTTCATGTCATATGAAAGCAGGGAATCATACAGCTTCAAATGACAATGACATTGGTTGTTCAGGTTAAATTGATGTGTTGATGTTATGGTATTTACCATAGGCATTATGCCAATAATGTAAAAACAGTTAAAATGACCATTGAGCACCTGCAACTGCAGTTTAATATTTCATGAGGACTTGGTTTCAATAGGCTACATGAGCCCAGTACATTTTACTGGGTACTTCTAACTGACCCAAAATGTGATTTGTTCATTATGATCAGTTTGAAAAGTAGAAATATAGCCTCCTTCCAATAAAAGCCCGGTATCGGGATCGGTTGAGACAATTAGACAAATAATCGTTTCTAAAAGAGGATTTACGGTAGCCAAAGTACAGTGGGCTATAAAAGAATGGTTAAAGTGGTTAAAATCACAGATGCTGACACAGAAATGTCACAGACTTTCCCGGTTTTAACGGGTTAAGCTAGCCGTATAGTTTTCTGCACCGTACCTCTGGTGTTGAAGAGGCGGGACTTCCTGCAGCTGTAAACCACTTCCTGTTGACAGCGCTCGGAGCCAGTGACGACGGCGCGCAGCTGTTCCGGCGAGGCGCTGTAGTTGAACCTCATAACGTAGGGCTTCTGGACAGAGGATCCATGGACCTTCACTGGAGCTGTGCTGTTGTGTGTCAGCACTGTCCACACCTTGTCATCTACACACACACACACGGCCACATACTGTAAGTTCCACGTTAACACCATGTAAAGGTGTATATCAATTATTTTGATGACCATTTCCCACCTATACATTTATACTGTGAACTCACTTCTCTTATAGAAAGTTGGTGGTTTTCACGGTCTACACACCCCCTCTCCCCCTCTTTTCTACTCTGTAGTGTACAATTGTATAGTGTTGTATATTTGTTGAAGATATTTTGTAAGTTTTGTGTTATCTTTTAGCCCAAATGTATGTATGACTGCACCTCATGCTGTATGCATTTCTGTCTAATACATAATTAAATCAATCTATTCTATTCACCCAGCAGAGAGAAAGCCTTCTCCATTTGTGAAGATTATCTTCTTTTTTTCTCCTTTCCCACAGAGTTTTTGCCAATAATCATGAATCCAATGACAAAACTCCTGAACCAGGAAGACGCTAACTTTCTGCTTCTGACCACAGAAATGCATATTATGACACGAAATATGTCATATATATACTAAAATATGGATGGTAGGGTTCATGAGGTTAATATGGTTAAATTACAGAGCAATTGGCCTGAGAAAAAACAAAACAAAAAAACTGTCAGTCTATATACTGTGAGCTAAAATATCCAATAACGTCAATACCTAATCATATTTGGTTATCAAAGCATGCACAGTAACAATTTCTCTGACTGTAAATCGATGACAGACTTTTCCATGCATTCCCCCGGCAGAGAAGGGGTGGAGGGGGAGTGGGGGGGCTGAACAGTTTGCATAATTAACCGAGGTGATGACTCCAATTCATTTCCATCCCCCACTTAGTATGTATTATGGGGATTTTGTGTTTACCTCGCCTAAGAGAAAATCCCACACTCCACTTTGCGATTATTCACGTCCCAGGTTGTCAAGCTGAGAGTTATTTACATCTCTAATGGATTCTTTAATTGAGGTCGACCTGAGGCATCGCTACCGTATGATGACTGGGATTTGCGAGGGGAAATTGGGGTGGGGTGGGAGGGAGGGGGAGGAGGGAAAACATAAAACTCTCTGAAGTCATACTATGAAGAGGAAGCGGTGCGGCACCCCTCTGTAAATGACTTAACAGTTACATTAACCTCTCTCAGAAGGACGTGCTGCGGAGGGTGACGGCAGCTAAAGTGACAGATACTGTGTCGAGTGTGTGCCAGGCAGGTCGGCCGGCCGGCGCTCCGGCACGCTCAGAACCCACGGCGTCATCACTTGGCTGTGTCGCGCTCTGATCACTCTCATCGGCAGACTGAAAGGCGAGACGTCTGCCCCGGCCCTCGCATGCATCTGGGGTAGTTTGTCACCGGTACTACGCATGACTACGCACACAAGAGCTCCACAAATGCAAAACAAAAGACAGAACAAACAAAATGTGCTTCACAATCCAGCAGAAGGATTAAGCAAATCTTATAAAACCAGTGGTAACTTCTCAAACATTTTCATGTCAAGGACCTCATGGCAAGGATGAAAATGTTTTGTGCCAGGGATGATCCATAAGAGAACTTGGTTCGTTGTTTATTGTCACTGTGAATTTAAATGTATTTGTTCTGGACACCTCTTTGCCTTGTATTTAGATCCCCTATAGTCTTCCCAGTATAGTATTTCCCTTTGTCATCGTTTTCCTCGTGTTGTCTGCCTACCAGTGTTTTGACTTTTGCCTGTACCTGGAATTAGATTGCTGCACTCCTCTTGGTTAGTGAAATAAATACTTTAATTTGAACTGAGCTGCCTCTGCCTCTCATCTTGCACTTGGCTCCTACACTGTCTTGACTCGAACTCAATCTCTTATGTAAACACTATCATTAAAATGTGAATCACAGATTTTTTTTTGGCCTGGAAAACAAATTACATAATTGTGTTTTTTATGCTATGTAATTATTTTGCTGAATTGAATACATAAGACCACAATGGAAACAAAATCCCCAGGATTTTTTCATGTTATCCTTTTATCTTAAATATCTGACTGTACCACATGCTGTTGACATTTATGACTAATAAAGTAATCAATCAATCAATCAATCATGATGCTACCAGACGCTTCTCATTCCCAATCCAGCTGTGGAGGAATCTTACTTCAACTGGAGTTTGGTGGGGGCGAAATATACCGGCATTCTAAATCTGCACCTATTCCCACAGGATGCTGACATGAAAATGACCAGTATAGATTACCATCTTTACATGGGATTGTTATATTGTTTTAGGTCGTACACGGCCTGACTCACACATGGGCGATATTTTGCTGCACGCAAATGAACTCCCAATCCTTCAGCAACTTGACCTTATAGCTGTAGTGAGTGACCGTAATGATTTTCCTTTTTTTATTACATGGCGAACTGTCAGGCAAGTCGTGGCACGGATCGATGGGATGTGACCTGTAAGTGACTGAACTCTCCCGCTCGGAGCTCTCGGTCCGCGGCAGAGCTCAGCGTGTGCGAGGGTTGACTGCCACGGCGGAGCGCTGATCTCACCCGTCATGTTGCAGTAGACCCGTGCGGGCCCCAGGGGGCCACTCCCATCAGGATCGATGGAGTAGTAGCCCGAGGAGCTGCCCGTCAGCCGGTAGGCCTCGCAGGACGACTCGTAGATGGCTGCAGAAAAGGAATGACAGTGGCGTGGAGTGGGGTGGGGGAGAGTAAACAATCAATCATTCGCTGATGGATAAAAACATCAGATGCATCAACAGTTTTCTAACGTTACCCGATGAATCACCAGGGAAGCGTTCAATCAAGAAAACCTTCACTTTTTCAACTCGCTTTGTCATTTTATCACTTTGTTGTCGCGGTGGATCAATGATGCTTTGTTTGTCATTTTTCCCAATTTGAATACAGTTTTGTTCTCTTTATTTAGTAAACGAATACATATCTCACAATGCGTCACGTTGCAACACGTTGTGAGGTTGTAGAGCAGGTTGTAGATCTGCTACTTTTGAATTTGAATCCTGAAAAGTTTGGACATATGAGGTTTCCACCCGACAGAGATGATATACAGTACCTTTTTTAGTTGTTAGTTTTTGCTACCCTCTCCTTTACGGTAGGTTCTTATTTCTATTTGAATAGGTCTGCTCCCATGGTGTTAACACCAAGCCCCCAGAACCACGGTAGAGCAATGAAGCTCACCTGGTGGTCAAATCTGAGAATGCAATACTTCAACGCTATACTGCACATGCTTCTATTGTCTGCCCCGCCCCCAGTTGCTAGCGCTTCTGCTCACAACTCTATAGACACGCCCCTTTGGCCTCAGTGTTCAGGTCAATGGGAGTATTGCTGGCAGACTTCCGGGTGCCAGGGAGCATCTTCCATGGAAATGAATAGCTACTTTATATATAACTCGATGGTTAACACTCTGAATGACTGGTCCTCTTGCAGCTAGACCTGCCAGACGTGAGCCAGCCAGACGGCTGTGTGAGATCAAATGACCGGAGCTTAGTTTATGTCTTAATTAGTGGTCAGAAATTAGACCAAGCCGTGTGCTGGAGTTTGCTGGAGCAGAATTGTTCTGTTGTTATATCCCAATAATAATATACCTTAATTTCATGTCGGGCAGAAACCCTGTAGCTACAAATTTCATATCCATATAGCTTTGTGCCAGCATTGTACATATTCTATTTTTGGCTAATGGATGGGTTCAGGTATTTCACCCATTTAGACCTTCTAAATCCTAACAATTTTCTGAACAACTAAAATTACACCCACTGTCCCTGGATTGAAAGGTATAAGAGACATATAGGTTTAAAAGGTGAATGGTTTCTATTTGATCGTATTAGGGCCACGGTGGCACAGTTGGTAGTGCTGTCGCCTCACAGCTAGAAGGTCCTGGGTTCGATTCCCGCTGGGGACGCTGTGGGCACTGGCGGCGTGTTCCCTCCTCCGCGTCATCAGTGCCCATACCCGAGGCGGGGGTTGGCGATAGGGCCTTTCTGTGTGGAGTTTGCATGTTCTCCCCGTGTCCCCTAGGGTAGATACCCTCACAAAAACATGCCGTAATCCTGGTCTCTAAAACTACCTCCCCCTGGCCAGCCGGGGCGCCTGATGGAGGGGAAAGGAACTGGTCGGAATAACGTGTCCCTTCCACGCGCTACGTCCGGCCGGGGAAATTCCCCTCTATCAGGTGAAAAGAAGCAGCTTGGACTCCTCATGCATAGAAGGAGGCATGAGGTCAGTCCGCTGCCCCCCCAGGTTGGCAGAGGAAGTGTAGTGCCCAGGATTACATTAGATAATTGGCACTGGGTGAAAAATAAAACTGGGTTACAAAATCGTGGGATAAAAAAATAAAAAAAAATAAAAATCTATTTGATCGTATTACTGCTATTTTATCCACAATGTTGAGGAATCTCTAAGTACAAGTAGGCCTATGTCACTGCCTGCAATGTTGTGATGGCTATGCAAATATTTTAACTGATAAACGGGTTAAAAATGTTTCAGTTTGTCAGCCAAATGGGTTATCGGCATATATTAAACTAATCTGTTCTTGAGGTAATTGTGTATCCCTCAAAATCACAAAGGCTAATTTGACCTTCGGGAAACAACAAATCAGTTCAGTGTGTCCAAAAACGTAGTTAAGTGCACTTTGGTTTGTAGGGCCGTGTACTAGAAGCATATGTGCCAATATAAAACCATTGAACCTTGAACGCCGGCAGGCACAGAGCATGACAAAACAGTGCTGTGCATCAAATTAAAGAGTTGATGAACTAAGGCTGGAGGTCTATTTTTAATTCAGCTGTTGCTCTTTGCTGTCACGTTGCCTTCCGACGTGCAAGGACATCTGCTTCCGTCTGCATACAAACAACAAATCAGTATTCTGAATCTAGAGCAAGGTGTAACTGTAGGGCAGAAACCTTGTATCTCCATATTCCAACGTAAAAAAAATATATATCATCACAGTGACGTGCTAAAGTAGGCAAAATAGCCAATCTACAAGATGCGCTGTGCAAGCTTGTAGATCCGCTGATTTCCTTACATTTGCAAGTGAACAACTTTGTAAGTGAAAGTGAAAAATGGTCATGTCTGTATGTGGGTTTAATAAATATTTAACCAAAGAAGAACTGACTAAACTTTTGGACATATAATACAAGGTTCCCACCCGACATCGAGAATTTCACACGAGAATTCTCACAGCTTGGTATATGCAGTGAATATCAAACACATTGCCACAGGATGTCAAAGGCTGATGCATGAGAGTCTGGCACTCCGGAAATGTATTATGTGCAATATCCGTTTGGATTCAAGTCTGGGGAACAGCAGGGAATTGATTAGAGGGTAAAACTAGCGGTGAACCACCATGACTATGTCTTGTTGTGGTCCTGCCTGAACAGGTGCCACTGTAAACACATGAGGGCTGAGCACAGCTAGCGCTACCTAGGTGTGTGTGTGTGTGTGTGTGTGTGTGTGTGTGTGTGTGTGTGTGTGTGTGTGTGTGCGTAATGTCTCATGTTGACATCGAGCTACAACAATCCGACAGCAGAGCCATGCAGTTCCACACAGCTTTGCTCTCACGTATCACAACACACTCACTTTCAAATGCCTCCACAGTTTTCACAACACTTGCTAAGTACTCTGGCAAGGTATTATCTTATTATACCGCTCCTAATATCTCCACATATTGTACAGTTAATATAAAAACCCTTTTACTCCGGCATCTTGCAGCCACCACTTTTGGCCATTAGGACCCCCTCAAGAAGCGTCATCATACAGTGCCACGCTTCTGACAGAAGCATATTTCAGCAGGTCACCAATTTCAACGTAACACCGCCGTGCTGGAGTGGCTAGGTGCAAGAGTGGCGGCGATTTTGGGTATTGGAATTTGCCTATTATAGGTACAGAAGCCCTTGACGGGTGATCATCACATATTCGCCACAATACATGTTTGACACTAACACAGATCTGCACGCTCGCCAGTACTTTTCCATGAAACATGGCCATGTTTATTTGTCAGGAGTGCTCCACAGACTGGAGGGACAGTTGTATTGTGATGCCGCACAGCTCCACAATGCATGCGATCTGCGACGCGAGACAGCGATGGAGAGAGACAGACAGACTACCGCAGCAGAAAGGGAGAGACACAGACTGTACCGCAACTTTGTACCCTGTCTGTGTGTCCTGCTGAATATTTATTTCATTATTACACCGCTCCGTGCGCAGAATATCTTTGACTCTTTCGCTCTGCACGTGTGCACGCATGCACGTGTCAGTTACAAACTAATGTTGCCCTGCGTGTCATTCAACAATCAACCGTCACTGCCTGTATGCAATGCAACGCATATGCTGCGTATACATGTGTCCAACTTGATAGTGAACCAACCATCAAAAACAGCCCTGAAGAAACGGCCCTTCTTTACTGGTTAAATTAATAGTGAAACGTCCACATTTTGAAGAAACATCCTTTTTTCGCGATGAAATGCCAATGTAGGACTGGTGTACCAGTCAAGACTCAATAATAATAACTTTATGTCGCATCAAAGATAGTAAGACAAACACGTGTGTGTGTGTGTGTGTGTGTGTGTGTGTGTGTGTGTGTGTGTGTGTGTGTGTGTGTGCGTGCGTGAGTGCGTGCGTGCACCTCACAGCTCATTGGTTCCAAGACACAGCAGTGGAGATGAAAGCACGTTTTGATAAACAAGCAGAGGAAAGTGCAGACAAAAGGTGCTCACAGTTGTGACATGTGGCTCCGGAGTATCCTGTCCCTGAGCAGTGACAGTAGAACGTTGTCCAGGCCTGGGAGCACAGGCCTCCGTGTTCACACGGGTTAGGAAGACATCTGGGGGGGGGGGGGGGGGGGGAAAGACCATTGTGTTAAGACCTGAGGCTCATTCAGAAAAATGTCTTCTAAATCAGTTTTCAGAAAATCCTGTTGCTATAACAGTGGTGCTCAAAATGTTTTCAAGTATTTGGATCCCCATCTGGAAATATTTTGTTGCAGGGACCACCAGAAGCAAATATAATTTATATATAGTTATAAAATGTTCGTAACCCCCCCCCCCCCCCCCAAAAAAAACATATATTCTAAGATTTGCACACATTTCCAAATAAAATAAATAAATAACAGATATACAAGCTCATTTGTATATCTGCTATTTGGACGCGATGCGTTGATCAGCTATTTTTGAATAGCCAAAGTTAAAAGTTAAAATCTAAACTGACTGAATTTTTTGTCTTTGCAATGGACAAAAGCAACTTATACAACACTTTGATCTACCTAATTTTGGAAACTTTTCAAAGCATGAACATGAATATGTGACTTGGGGAAGATGTCATTTTGAAGGGATGTCTTTATGGGGCAACTAAGTCATACTAAAGCTCTGAGGATTCTTAATGCAATTTGGTTTGATACAGTGGATTAATGTGTGCTGTGCACTTACCACCCTGAGCTTTTCATTATCATTTTTAGGCAGTTATTCCTTATGCCAAAATATTTCCCATGCTGTTAGTAAGAACGGTTTTACCAACCAAATGGATCACAGCTTGAGCCAACAATATTTTTCCATTTCGTTTGTTTATTCACAATGCATCAGTCCACAGTGTAAATCCCTCAGTACTGTGGTGTGATCTTATCTCAGATTGTGGCTTGGTCTGATCATGAAGAGGAGGGAAAAAAAGAAAACACGCCATGGTGTTGCGTCTAAAAAAAGAAGCGTGGCCGTCCCGTTCCAACTAGAGTGCATGTTTACGGGATTTTGAACACTGGCGCTTCACGGAAATTCCAAACCACACTCTGCTGATTAATAGTCCCTTCCTCGAGCCTCCTTGAGTTTCGCATAATTGCCGGCCTTTCAAGCATGCATCTATAATTTCATACACTTTCATCTCGCGCCCATTAATTGCAGTGGAGCGGGCCAGCCGCAGCAGGGATAAGGTTGCAGCCAATGGTTTAATTACCATCAAGCTATTTCTATTGTTGTGTTCATGGGTGCCCTCACAGGTCATGAAATTACAGTAGCCGGTTGCACAGAAGTGCACACTCGCCATAAATTGAGTCATGAAGTTTGATTGGACACAGAGAAAAAGAGGCAGCTTAACACTCATAAAGGTTAATCTTCCTATCGTTTTAATGAAGCACGGACTGTGTGGTCGTTGCCCTAAAATACGCCACGACAAGATAAAGTGGGACATATATCAAGGGAATGATTTTCAGACGGCTCAACAAAAGCTGAGGATAAATCCCCCTACATCAGCCAACTTTCTCACATGTGTCCTCCTGTGATGGTGGATTACAGTGGAGGACGCTGCATGGCCTCAGACCGTGTGGCACACACTTTCCTTGACACACCGTACACTCCTGAAGTGCTGATTCAACGGCAGCCCAGTAATGGCTCAATTTGTCCCCGGCAGAGCATTCCATCAAGCAGTCATTTCACACTCACACACATCCTTCCCTCCACACTGACAGACTCGTACTCATTCATCTGTTTTGCCGCGTGATATCCCCCGACTGCGTCTGAGTTTGGGCTGCGCTCAAAAACACCCTGGGCAACCGCGAGAAGGTAGTCGAGACCTGACATGAGTGGAATCCCCCTCGGGGCAAAACATGAGGGAAGGATGCCAGTGCGCTTGTTTGTCTGCTCGCCGTAACTGTTCCAGGCAACTTGTGGCGTGACATTCGTCGAGCTGGTGAGTCTACTAATCCTGTTTGTGACGCCCCCACAACACTTGTAGGGTAATGAGGGACAGGCTGCCACGCAGGACAGGGAGCAGCTTGTTATAGCAGGGTCCTCAACGAGGGAGGCAGGAACCAAAGCTGTTGCGGTTTAATTGGACAATGCTGTCAGGAAGCCTATTTCCATTGGACGGGCTGTCAGCGACTTTATAATACTCTAGAGACACAGCAACGCCATCAGTGAATAAACTGTCCGGGCACAGATAATTCACTATTAGCATCCAGACAAGGATTGCTTAACAAGGAATACTCCCCCTTTGACTGCATACCCTGAGGCTTGACATGAGCTGAGAGATGGTTTTACCTGTCTCTTATGTTGCACATCTCAAATTGGAGTTGGTTGTAGGCTCCCAGTAGTCCCTGCTGGACGTGATGGAGGTTTATTGGCTGGCTGTTGATGAATATGAGCTGCATGCACCCCTGGAATGCCAGTGTGGGATTCTGGCAGCCGCTAGAAGGACAGCCTGTGGTACAGAGGCAGACAATTCCTTCAGAAGAAATAACGTGATGCTCCCGAACAAAGACAATTGTTGCTAAATCCCTCTTACATTGTCTTTGTTGACGGAAAGAAAAGACAACAACTTTGTGGTCTCTATCAACTATTGCAAACCAAAATCAAATTCCTGATCCACTGACCTCCGAAGTGAAACTGTCCTAAGGGTTCCACCTGCTCCCACAGTTCAATAGTGGAGGCTGGCTCGCTGTCCAGAGTTAGGCTGATCTGCAGATTCCTCGTGTCCAGGCTCACGGAGTGCCACAGTCCATCGTTCACTCTGTGGCCTGAGGAGTAACAACATGAAGGGTTGGATATGTTATGACAAAGATGACAAAGACTCAGTGGTGTTTAGTGTTTAGTCCTCCTCTGTATTTATAGTTTATTATAGTTTATGTAGTGTGTCACTCAAAAGTAGCGGAAACAATTGTTAATCTACAAGCTCACAATGCATCACATCGCAAAACACTTCATGAGCTTATCACACACAAAAAAGAAAGTGATGAAAAGAAAGTGAGAGTAATAGTGATCTGTCTGTGGGTTTACATAAATATTCAACCAATGAAAAGCAGCTTGTAACTAAATAATAACAAAGAATAATAATTACTATTGGAAAACATGCAGCTTATTTATGTTTTATTTGTTTCAATTTCCTGAAAACTTATGGTTTTGGACCTACAAGCTAGACAGAGACAAAAATTATGTGCCATGGATATAATATTAGTCAGAAGAAGATTTTGTACGCTCGAAACATCACTTGGCAGTATGCGAATAGAATAATGCACCGGCACTGTAGTCGGCAGCACCTCGTATTTCTCATTTGAATGCGGGTTCTTTTGTCAAACTTTTTGAATAGCAATGAGACGAGGGCAGACTATCGTCAGATCAGTATGCAGATGTGTGGGCCAGACAGGAGGCATCTAGGAACATCTAGGGTCCGTTGGTATGGTGATTGGGACTGACTGCTATGCAGGCTTAGTCATCACTCCCACCTGGGGGATAAAACGTCTGTTTGTACGTTGTTTACATATCATATTTGGCAGAAAATGTTCTCTCTAATGGCCCTGGCAGTGATTCACTATGCCACATGAGGATCACTGTCTTTCAAAACATCTGCCCATCAATTAAGGCTGGTGGTTTTCAAAGTGGGGTCTGGGGGACCCCCAAGGCGACCTTTGAGGGAGGCCCAGGGGGTCCCAAGCAAAATGGTTTCACTCTAATTTATACTTGCAAATAAAAAGACAATGCAGATTGGCTATTTTTTAAACATTAGAAAAACCTCTAAACATTTTGGAATCATTCTGAAACATTTTAACATTGAAACAACCCTCTTCTTTTCAGATGGGATAAAACATTTGGTGTGGTTAAACTGGCACAATAGTCTCATGAATTGAATTTGAATTTAAATAAACAAAAACGGACCCCACTTTGAAAACCACTATGAACCATAACAGTTAGAGGGAATGTGTCTCTCTCAGTGATATGTACTCACTGAGATGATATGGACTATAGCGCTTCCATCACTACACCTGTCACAGAAGAAGTTTCCCCGGTTGACTGCTGGGGGATGAAAATGAGATGCCGGGCAGGAGCTGTCCTCGTGCACTCGACCTACGTTAGCATTCACGCCACGTACAGTCACCTACCTAACTGGGACTCTCTGGGGTCTGATTCAACGTGTGACCTATGTCACATGTCACCGCCCCTCTCTCTCCCCTTCTCTCCTGACTCGTTCTGCCGTGCTGTCAAATAATGCAGAGGTGCCATTAAAATAATAATACTGACAGTTACACCTGCCAGGCTCAGTCCCAGATCACTGGGATGCCTGTCCCCCGAAACCCAAATTGTGCTTCTCTGAGCTCCGAAATGGGGAGTAAATTCTCACCCAATCTGGGCCATGAATGTCACGTTTTGTCCCGAACTCCCAGGGGGAAACGGTACAGCAGTTTTGCTCATTGGGTCTTATCAGAAGCCAGTGATGCCTAACAATCAGCCTCATCCCCCAGAAGACTATGCCGGCACCTGCATGGGTCGCTCTTTCCACTCAATTTCCTGTTTCATTGCAACAGGAGCCACAAGGGACTCTGGTGGCACGAACCAGCAGTGGGGATGTACCGCCGTTCGTATTGGCCGCCAGCCTGCCTGCCACTGGCCAACCCTCAGGTGGCACACTGCAGAATGCACACAAACGCACACACATTGAGGAAACGACTATGCTCTTATCTGTAATTGGAACGACTTTGCTACATTACCTGTTTAAAATCACATGAACCCTTGTATCCCTGTTTTGGCTATGTCATTGTATGTGCATAAAATAATGTAAAAAAGGTGTATCGCAGATGTGACTCAATGTGACACAATGTGAGGTTGTACATAGTCTATTTTCACTATTTGTCATACGTACATAGGTGTTGTAAGTGATATTGTATTTTAGGTTTAGTTTTTAATAGCTTCTGATAGTAATCATTGCTATAGTGTTTGTCCGGTAAGAGACAGGGAGACCCTGCATGTCTCTCCAGCTCTTTAGTAAACATAAAGAACTCTAGGGCTCTATTTTTGTCTCAATTTTTGTATACTTATGCCTAAACTACTTTTTTACCAGTGGCTTGAAAAGCACTAGTCTATGAATACCCATGAAAACTTCAACATAGAGTTGACATATCGTCATACTGACGCATAGTTCTGATTGGCTGCCTTTCTACAAAACCCATAGAGGGGGGGACGCAACCAGACACGTTTAATGCCATATAATAATAATAATAATAATAATAATAATAATAATAGTCGAAACGGTCGTGCGCAGCAGAGCACACCATCTGATTTAACAGTAACACATTCGGACCCGCCGCGCCGACCTCTGTGGGGACCCCCGTTGGACCCAACGATCCGCAGACCCCCACAATGTCAACACTACAACCGACAGTTGTGCGTGAGGAGTGACATATAATGGCTTGGAGAATATGCTACATGAGAGTGCACAAATACAAACAGCGACCCAGCCGGGGTGACTTGATCACCCCGGCTGAGTCACCTGAGTGAGGGGTATGATGTTGGGAGAACCGAAACCCTGATGTCCTTGGGATACATCACTGAGGATATGTCCCAGGTGCATCCATGCGATGTATTTTTGTTTTAGTTATTCTATTTATAGTGACTCATAGGAATATTCTACGTGAAAACCAGGAATAGTCTGGTGACCACCGGAGAGACGGGTGGCAGCCGGAATGTAGACGAACCCACACCATGAAACCCGACCATGATGAAAATAGGGCATTTTACGAAAAAAATTAATAAAAATAGAAACATTTAACAAAGAATTGAAAAAGACATACTGTACAAGGTTTGTACCCGACATCAATGTCGGGTAAGACATCGGGTAAGACATCACAAGACATTTGACCAGTGATGATAACAGTAACCGTTCATTTCGTTGTTGAGCCCTTGAACTCCAGCAACACTTTGGGATAAGCACCTGAACACTTCAAATGCCATTCTGATAGCATTTATTTGCCCATTTATCAGCTTCACATTTATACGGCTCCAGTGTTACTTTTCGTCTCTGTCGGGTGGAAAATGTAATAGGCCAAAACTTTAATAGGCCACATTCCGAGCTTGTCGATCTGCTACTTTTGATGGTAAAAACCTAAAACTTAACCAAACAATGTTTAGTTGTAACAGTTTTGTAGCAAAGTCTTGTCAATATCTTCACATGAGACCCTGCAGGGGAAACCCTTTACTTGTACACTTTGTGGTGAAAGCTTTGCTCAAACTTTATACAGATTACTTATCTGTATAGCAGATAATTTGTGCTAGTAGCCTTTCTCAAATTAATTAGCCTAAGAGATAATCTCAGTCAGACTAATTTTGCAACCTGCTGTATAGTAGGTTTCAAAATGAGTGTCTGCAACACAACAAACTCCTAACAAACAAAAGCTAGTGAGAGTTTCTGTACTGCAGGTAATAGTTCAATATTTTGACCAAAACCACAGATGTCTCTACATCTGTGGTCAGATCCTCTGTCTAACATGGCCACCACACTGCTCTTTAAACGGTTCTACGGTTTCATTTTCAAACTGAGACATTATCAATTCAGAACGGATGACTGCTAACAGTGGACACTGGGCGGTAAACATGGTTTCCTTCGTTGAATTGATTGGTCTGCTCAACTTTCAGGGTTTCAAATACATGAAGTTGATGATGGTCTTTTAAATCAAGTCAGTCAAAATTAGAATGCTGCTGTGTGCAACAATCCAATGTTGGAACAGGGATGAATAAAGTATCAATGCTAGACATGGTTTCATTCTCAATAATTTAACTTTATATTTTCTTTTAGCAGCACATTCTTATCACATTACAAGCAGGAATCAGCTTGCCCCCCCGGGCATTGCTGGGGATATTGTGCTGACAGAGAAGAGACGTTCAGATGTTTTGGTACCCATTAGATGCATGTCAGTCAGCTAGCAGTAGTGATGCCACTATTGTGACATTAGGCATGTCCAAATGTAGGGCATACTTCAGGCACTTGGTACTGTGACATTTTCTGTGACGTAACTGGGAGTTTTAATGTTTTTGTTCTATAGAACATGGAGAACATGTTTCAATAGGATTTCAACAACAATGATAGAGGTGACCGAAATTATTAGCAATTTGGAACATCGTAAAACTCTTACCGGATTCTTATAGAAATTCATAATCCTATAGGAATTATATTGGAATATTTTAAAATCCTATATGTATTCTAATAGGAATTTAATAATCCTATAGGATTCTAATGGAAATTTGGAAACTCTTATAGCATCTTTTGACTAAGGGACATTAGGCATATCTATAAATTGGCTGATAACTGCTATCAATCTTCCTGTTGTAACCAGGGGTATTGCATTAACAAAGTGTTGTCAATGTCCAGTCCATGCATTATACGTACTAGTCCTTACCCGTTCGGAATATATGAACAGCAAATGATATTCAGTGTGGGTAATGCGATGTAATAGATCACATTACTGATAGGCAGGGAATAGTTTACAGATGATCTTGGGAAGTTGGGTTATAGGCACAAAAGTATAGGCTAATATGGATGGATGGATGGATGGATGGATGGATGGATGGATGGATAGATAATGTTGCTGGTGGCCAACCGATAACCCTAACGGCTACCCTAACCCTAACCGATAACCCTAAGGGCTGCTGGTGAACCGAGCAAATGAAAACAAAAGCCTACGGGGCACCCGCACTCTTATAACTTCTTCCCCGTTATGTGCCTACAGTCCTGAGGGGGGGGGGGGGGGGGGGGGGGGGGCAAGTGGACTGTAGGACATAATGTTATAGTTGTAGATTTCCCTATGCAAGTCAATGGGAAAAATTTATTCACTAATAGATGCTGTAGTACAATCATAAGTACACCATTGATGTGTGATGTATATTTGTTGGCAATCTGAGAATCCCATCGTCAAATATTCGGGAAAACAGCGCCTCCCCTGTTGTTCCTCGAAATTTGACGCGAGGCAACAGTCTGTCTTGAGAGACTAATTTGTTGGTAATATTCTGCATAGAAATAAAGCTATTGAATATTTTCACTTTTGGTGTTGCACTTTGTAGACGGTCCCTAACCGCTCAGCTGACCGTCTGCTGCCCATAGAGATGCATATAATCTACTGTATTAAAGTCGGAGGTTGGCTTTTTGGGCTTCAAATCAAGTTGCAGTTTTTTGTGCTTTATCTAATCAGGATAAGAATGAGACGTTTTTTGTGATTTAGGAATGTTTCGTTCCTGAGTACTCAAGTGGTGTCGACAGGGCAGCCAAACGTTAGTCATTGCATTTGTCTGTATGTATTTTATCATTGTATTTTACGGGATGTGTGTTTCCCTTCCGTCGAGTGGTGGCTTAAATTATTGATATGTTCTGATCCAACAGAGCCACCCTGTGATAAAGACATTTCCTCTTGAGCCACACATGTGTAATTGTATTTCATTTTCTGTTTATCATTTACCTCATTTCATACTCAATATTCCCACATGTCAGTCAATGGTCATTATCAAACACTGTTTGCTAACTATGCCGGCTAAAGTTAGCAATCAGTTGATCGTGGCTTGTTCTACAGTTTTATATACATATCTTCATTCATTTCATTTCATAATTTGGACAGAGACAATTGGTTGGTCAAACATACTTTTATTCCTTTCAAAGTCAAACAGTTTTAAGTTATCATTACTATGTTGTCAAACACCCACTACTCACACCATCCTCATTTCCTGGTCAAAGTTTCACAAAAGAGTCACTACTGAATCATCTGCTCATTTTATAGGTGGAGGATTCAATTGGGTTGCACCATGTTGCAGGGGTGCATGGGTCTGGTAATGCATACTATTTAGTATGATTACAACGGGACGGGTTGTTTAAAACCTGGTTTGTTAATTATTGTAGGATTGACAAGTATACTGTACATGTTTGGAAATGTTTTCTGGGTTACATGTTCACTAGTTGTGTAAGTGAATGTTTTGGGGGAAACCTGTCTCTAGACAGATAGTATGGGCCACTAGTGAGAGGCCTGGGTTGGAGTTAATGTAGTCAGTCCATGGTGAGACATGGAGGAGAGGGGGCACAATGCAGGAAGCTCTGCCCTAAGTGTTGACAGTGTTGAGACTAGAAACGTCTAGACTGGATGCTTGAATTTAAAGCATGTAACATGTAAGTTTGTTGTTTTCATTTTTGGAAGCTATATTTTGGTTTTTTGTGCAAGAAATATTTTCATGAGGCATTTTTTTTGGAACATTATTTTTGGATCTGTTTAAAGAAATAAATCTTTGGCAATAATGGAGAATTTTTGGTATGTCATTTTTCTGTGCACCTAGCCCTCATCAACGGACTCATTTACATATGGTGGCAGTGGTGGGATGAGTGGCAGTCAAGGGTGACAGAAACCAACATGACTACCAGATCCAAAGTGCGTCAAGACGGCGGCAACCAGACCTCGTTTACAGACGAGGTTGAAGAGGAAGCGATTCTAGAGGAGGAGGGAGGGGCCACCGGTGGTCCACCACCAGAGACGGTGGTCGGTCTGAGTAGAACCTTCCAAGCCTACCTCATGAACCAACAACTGAGAGATGAAAGAAGGGAGCGTGAGCAGCAGGCACAGGAGCTCCGGCTAAGAAACCTCCAGCACCAGTTCGGCCAGCTACAACAAGAAATCCAGCTGGACCGCCTGGAGCGAAGGCCGCTGAGAGCCACCACTGCAGCGCCCCCTCATGGTGACCGCGGGGAAGTGCAGCCTTCCAGGATGGCTGATTCTCCTGCTATCTCGGCTGACCAGGGGGCGGGGTCTCCATCATCAGGCCACGCCTCTTCAGCAGCCCCCGCAATTCATTGGAAAGGGCCGAAAATGCAGCCCTACAGGGAGGATGAAGACATTGAACATTACCTCGCCACTTTTGAGCGCATCGCAATGGCTTGTCGGTGGCCCGAGGACAGCTGGGCTCTTCATCTTATTCCCCTCCTTTCCGGCAAAGCCAGGGCAGCTTACATAGCCATGGACATTGATCTTTCTATGCAGTATGACCATGTGAAAGCAGCCATTTTGCAGAAATTCGAAATTAATCCAGAGACTTACCGTGAAGCATTCCGTTCCAGTAAAGTGGAGGCTGGCGAGACTCCCAAAGAACTTCAGACACGGCTGAAGGAGCTGTATGACAAATGGATGAACCCCAGACAGATGTCCAAGGAGGAGATTGGGGACGCCATTGTCAAGGAGCAGTTCTTACGCATCCTCAACCCAGAGCTGCGGACGTGGATCAAAGAGCACGACCCAGTTACGTCACGAGCAACAGCTGAGCTGGCAGAGACCTTTATTGCAGCCCGGAGGTCCTCCAAGGGCTACCAGATGGGAAGGTCAACCACTACACCTCAATCCTCTCATGGTAATACCGGGGGTGGTTCGAGTAGTGGGTCTAGGAACTTTAATAGATCTCAAGATGCCAGGCCCCCTAGACAGGACCCCCCTAAGAAAACAGATAGGAGAGATCCACCTGTGTGTTACAATTGTGGTCAGCCAGGGCACATTAAGGTTGAATGTCCAGTTACTGCTGTTAAGAAATCTCACTTAAGCTCTGTGTATGCACCTCCAGAACAGACAAAGCCTTCTTCCGGCAGTGTGATTAAAGTGTGTCTAGCAGGTCATTTTTGCAAAGCCCTGTTAGATTCAGGAAGTGACCAGACTCTAATTAGAGAAGACCATTTGCCTAATCAGATGTTGATGCACGCAGGGAAGGTTAATGTAACCTGTGTCCACGGTGACTCCAAGCCTTATCCAACTGCTGAAACTGCCATTCAGATAGATGGACAGGAGTACATTCTCAGTGTAGGGGTAGTAGCACACTTGCCCTATCCCGTAGTGCTGGGAAGAGATTTGCCAATACTCTATGAGTTATTAAGTCATTTCCAGGTTTCTGACAGTTCTGGTGCCCCATCCTGTGTTACAGACATCCCCAGGGAAGTCTTTGTAGTCACTAGATCCCAATGCTCAGATTCAGATCGGGGGTGGGAGGAGCTACCATTCGCTGGGGAGGTGACCAAGCAGAGCAGGGTTAAGAAAACCCGTAGTCAGAAAAGACAGGAGAAGGTTTGGGGGACTAATTTATCAGAGTCCGAACCAGCAATGCCAGACATAGCTTTTGATGTTTTGCCAAGTAATGTCAGTGCATTGCAGAGACAGGATGAAACCCTCAGTAAACTGTTTGAGAAGAGTGTAGACGAGTCTACCAAGGTTTCAGTTCTGGACAAGGAAATGTTTGTTGTCAGGGGACAGATTTTGTACAGGCGCACCAGTACAGGTGACCAGTTGGTGGTGCCCAAGGGTCTGAGGCCCACAGTGTTACACCTCGGACACTCAATACCGTGGGCAGGCCATTTGGGTCACACCAAAACCTATGCCCGCATAGCAGCACGCTTTTACTGGCCACTAATGTACTTGGAAGTAATAGATTACTGTAAAACCTGTGCAAAATGTCAACAAACAGCTCCAGGAAAGAAAGGTGACAGGGCCCCTTTAATTCCTATGCCAGTGATAGATGAGCCCTTTTCACGCATCGCTATGGATGTTGTTGGCCCCTTAGAGCGTAGTTCATCAGGAAACCGCTTCATTCTGGTTATTGGTGACTATGCTACTAAGTACATGGAAGCTTTTCCCCTTAGAAAAGTTAAGAGCCGTCAGGTTGTTAATTGTTTGATACAGTTATTCTCAAGGGTCGGGGTCCCCCGGGAGGTAATTACAGATCAGGGTACCAATCTGACCTCTAAGTTTGTGAAAGAGGTTTTTCGCCTCTTAGGCATTAAGGGAATACGAACCACCCCCTATCATCCGCAGACTGATGGCATGGTCGAGCGGTTCAACAAAACCCTGAAAGCTATGCTTCGCAAGTTTGTGTCCGACACGGGTGCCGATTGGGACCAATGGCTTCCATTCCTGCTCTTCGCCTACAGAGAGGTCCCCCAGGCAACAACAGGATTTTCCCCTTTTGACCTCCTATTTGGCCGTCATGTCAGAGGGCCGTTGGACATTCTGAGAGAGGCCTGGGAAGGAGAGCAGCCAGCCAAGCAGGTTGGAGTTATGTCCTATGTACTTAAGATGAGAGACAAACTGGAGCAGCTAACTGAGTTGGCACATGCCAATATTGAAAAGGCACAGTCCAGGCAGAAGAAGGGCTATGACCAGCGCAGCAAACCACGCACTTTCCAACCAGGGCAGAAGGTGTTGTTGTTGTTGCCCAGCTCTGAAAGCAGCCTTCTTGCCAAGTGGCAGGGCCCCTTTGAGGTCACTCGCAAAATGGGACCGGTGACCTATGAACTTTTCATGCCAAATCGTCGGAAGAAACAACAGACTTTCCATGTGAATCTTCTGAGGGAATGGAAAGACAGAATTCCTCTGTCTCAGCAGCTCCTGGCCAGAGTTGTCACAGATGAGGAAGAGTTGGAGGAGCAATATTTCCCTGCATCCTCTGAGTCCTTTACACTTCCTGATGTGAGTCACCTTGCTCCTTCCGAACAGAATGAACTGACAGACTGTTTTCCTGAGGGGTTGTTTAGTGAGCGACCAGGACGCACTGATTTGGTCACTCACGACATCAATCTATTGTCTCACGAGACAGCACCTATCCGTCAGTACAGCTACCGAATTCCAGCCACCTTAGTCCCTGCACTCAAGAAAGAGGTGGACATGATGCTGGACATGGGCATCATTGAGCCTTGCACCAGCCAATGGTGTAGTCCCGTGGTACTGGTGCCAAAGAAAGACACCCCAGACTTGAGGTTTTGTATCAATTTCATCAAAGTGAACAGTGTTTCTGCCTTTGATCCCTATCCTATGCCACGGGTAGATGAATTGATAGAACGACTGGGGAATGCCAGGTATTTGACTACTCTGGACTTGTGTAAGGGCTATTGGCAGATTCCCCTTACCGAGAGGGCCAAAGACATTACTGCCTTTCGAGTGCCCTCTGGGCTGTACCGTTTCACTGTGATGCCCTTCGGCCTACACGGAGCAGCAGCTACGTTTCAAAGGCTCATGGACGATGTTTTGAGAGGGGCGGAGTCCTACTCAGCAGCTTACATTGATGATGTGGTCATTTTCAGCTCTACACGTGAACAACATCTCCAACACCTCTCTGATGTCTTCCAACGCATTCAGCAGGCCGGACTGGTCGTCAATGCCAGGAAATGCCAGTTGGTAAAGTCGGAAGTCAAGTACTTGGGGTATATAATTGGGGGAGGCCAAATTCGCCCACAGATTGACAAAATTGAAGCTGTTCAATCCTGCCCACCACCCACGACCAAGCGTCAGGTCAGATCATTTCTGGGTCTAGCTGGGTGGTATAGAAGGTTCATCCCCAATTTTTCAGACAGAGCAGCTCCACTTACAGCCCTGACACGAAAGTCCTGCCCTGTGAAAGTCAAGTGGACACCAGAGTGTGATGCAGCCTTCCAGGACCTAAAACAGTGTCTGTGTCAAGATCCTGTCTTACAGAGCCCTGACTTTTCGTTGCCCTTTACAGTGCAGACCGATGCATCTGGGATTGGTCTTGGGGCCGTGTTACTACAAGGGAGCGCAGGAGAAAAGAGACCTGTACTGTATGTGAGCCGCAAGCTCTACCCAAGAGAGACACGTTACTCGGTTATTGAAAAGGAGGGTCTAGCAATCAAGTGGGCCCTTGACACTCTCAGGTATTACCTCCTGGGGAAAGACTTTGTTCTAGAGACTGATCATCGTGCCCTCCAATGGATCCACAGGATGAGAGACTCAAATGGCAGAATAGCACGGTGGTACCTTTCTTTGCAGCCTTATAAGTTTACTGTGAAGTACCGTGCTGGAAAAGACAATGTGGTGGCTGACTTCCTGTCCCGCAAAGAGATGTGAGGGACAGGTCTTAAAGGGGGGGATGTGTGATAAAGACATTTCCTCTTGAGCCACACATGTGTAATTGTATTTCATTTTCTGTTTATCATTTACCTCATTTCATACTCAATATTCCCACATGTCAGTCAATGGTCATTATCAAACACTGTTTGCTAACTATGCCGGCTAAAGTTAGCAATCAGTTGATCGTGGCTTGTTCTACAGTTTTATATACATATCTTCATTCATTTCATTTCATAATTTGGACAGAGACAATTGGTTGGTCAAACATACTTTTATTCCTTTCAAAGTCAAACAGTTTTAAGTTATCATTACTATGTTGTCAAACACCCACTACTCACACCATCCTCATTTCCTGGTCAAAGTTTCACAAAAGAGTCACTACTGAATCATCTGCTCATTTTATAGGTGGAGGATTCAATTGGGTTGCACCATGTTGCAGGGGTGCATGGGTCTGGTAATGCATACTATTTAGTATGATTACAACGGGACGGGTTGTTTAAAACCTGGTTTGTTAATTATTGTAGGATTGACAAGTATACTGTACATGTTTGGAAATGTTTTCTGGGTTACATGTTCACTAGTTGTGTAAGTGAATGTTTTGGGGGAAACCTGTCTCTAGACAGATAGTATGGGCCACTAGTGAGAGGCCTGGGTTGGAGTTAATGTAGTCAGTCCATGGTGAGACATGGAGGAGAGGGGGCACAATGCAGGAAGCTCTGCCCTAAGTGTTGACAGTGTTGAGACTAGAAACGTCTAGACTGGATGCTTGAATTTAAAGCATGTAACATGTAAGTTTGTTGTTTTCATTTTTGGAAGCTATATTTTGGTTTTTTGTGCAAGAAATATTTTCATGAGGCATTTTTTTTGGAACATTATTTTTGGATCTGTTTAAAGAAATAAATCTTTGGCAATAATGGAGAATTTTTGGTATGTCATTTTTCTGTGCACCTAGCCCTCATCAACGGACTCATTTACACACCCCGATAGATAATCATTCCGTTGTGATCGTGGCCGTGCTGTTCCAATGTTTCACATTAGGTGCAGGAAAGATGAGATCTGTAACTGCGCGACGCGCGTCGTCAGTGACCAGGCGTGTCACCCGCGTTTGGTTTGAAGTTATAATATGAAGTGACTTTCAAACAGGCTATGCGCCGTGTGTAACACCTGCCTGTCTGCCACAATGGTGCCTGCGCTGTTTTTACCTGTGTGTGGTTTGAATCGTCAATCGCCTGTCTGTGCAAAGGGGAATCCCGGTCACTGTGAAGGCCGTAGTACTGTAAATATGACATGAATATGAATGCAAAGTAGTGGTTCAAGGTTGATGTGTGGACAGGCTAGCTGTTGCTGCTGTGCATGGTGAGATGTGTGAAAACGGTGTGGATGGCTGGCCTCTGTGCTGGTGGAGAAGTGTGACGATTATGACGTCACAGCAACTTTGCCCGTGGGATCGTGTGGTGATGTAAAAACAATATCTGCACAGTAAATATGACAGTTGCGTCTGTAAAATGTAGCCTAGCTGGATTCTGGGAGCGTGCAGATTTTTTTTGCCATGGAGAGATGTGTGCTAATAGTGTGGCTCGGTCGGAGATAGACCACGGACAAATAAACAGGTTTTTATTCACTAATCAATTCATTATTAATCTTATTGAAAAAATGGCTTCGTTAAGACCTCCATATTATTATGGTCAATGCCTGTGTGAAAAGTGGGAGCGATTGGTGCAGGAGATACGCCGGTGTTTCTGACATTCATTCATTCATTCATTCATTCATTGTTAGAATTATAGTAGGATAGTAGGATACTGTCAGTGCTGATAAAGATGAGGGACTTGGACTTTATATATATAGATTAGGTGATTAACCGGCTACAGTAAGCCCTAGGCCTATATATTTCATCATAAATGCAATGCTTAGTGAGCTTGTTGGTTATTCAGCGATTTTTGAAAAAGTTGAAAAGAAATGTGTTAATGTGGTTAATCATTTAGACATGTTCTATTAAAGAGATTAAACACACTAAGTACTTCGCAGAATCTTAATCATTAATCCTATTACACGGAAAACATTACAATGCATAAAGGACCACTGACAGCAGAGCCTTATGAACTGACTGCGGCTGCCCACTTCTACACATCTACAGTACAATAAATGTCTGTCAGTAGATCCGGTGACTGCACATGCTTTTATCGAATAAAAGTTTAATTTGGCAAGAGGCGTCGAGCCTCCAACAAAAGTGTGGTTTGTGAATTTTGATTGATCACCGGCCCTTTATGTTGAATAGGTTTCATGCAGCGGCCCATGCTGTCTGCATATATTTCTCAGTGCCCGCCATCTGCTGAGAGTCTGGCTTCTACAATCAAACATGATTATCTGTGTTATCTGTGAATGGCAATTCCTCCATGCAGCCCCTTATGAAAGAGGTGGCCCGCTGAGGAGCACATTTCCCCTCAAGTAATTCCAGGGAGATTAAGAACGGTCCGGGTTTATTGAGGAGAAAGGTAATGGTAGGTGATAAGGATACAATTTTCGCTGTATTTGTCTCGCTCTCTCTTCTGTCTCCACTCGTTCTCCACTCGCTCTCTCTCTGTCTCTCTGTCTCTGCCTCTAGCTTTAAGTCTCTGTCTTCCTCTGTCTCTCTGTCTGTGTGTGTCTGTGTGTGTGTGTGTGTGTGTGTGTGTGTGTGTGTGTGTGTGTGTGTGTGTGTGTGTGTGTGTGTGTTTGTGCGTGTGTGTGTGTGTGTGTGTGTGTGTGTGTGTGTATTCCAATTACCACAGTAAACATTACTCTGTAAACATTTACTCTGTCTCCTTCTCCTAGTCATATTGGTCTGTCTGTCTGTCTGTCCGTCCATCCGCCCGCCCGCCCACCCGGGAGGGTTTTGCTATTACTTTCAATGGCGTGACATCACGTTCCCTTTATAGATATTTGTGCGTGCGTGCGGCCCTGGCCCCTCACCGGTGGAGACCTCAGATGTGTGCTGGGTGGAGGTGTGCAGGGTCAGGCGTATCCGGCTGCTGCTGATCTGCAGCTCCAGTCTCTGGGGCTCCGGGGCCAGCCGGGCGGAGAGCAGCAGGCCGTCTGGGTTCCACGTACGGAACTGGAAACGCACAGAGAAGCCCGCCGTGCCGGCAGACGCCGCCGCCGTGGTCGCTGTTGTTGCCGGGAGCGACAGGAAGCTGCTGCTGGAGCTCAGGAAGGTGGAGGCCACCAGCTGGGGGTCCGAGCACGAGAAGGTCACGTTGCCCTGGGGGACCAGAGACAGAGAGAGAGACAAATATGCTTACTTATACATAATGTTGTTCACCAACATTATGCATACGAATATGAATAGCACAGTAGTCATTCACTGGACCATCAACCAATTCTGTATGCGTGTGCACGCACGCACGCACGCACGCACAAACACCTGTGTCCATAGCTAGCGGCAAATTTCTAGTGATTACTGCCAAAGAAGTACAACCGTCTTTGGCACCTTCACAGGGTGTATATACTTTTTTGGAGTCAAACATCATGGATATGCCCAGGCCGTAGCGTAACGGTCTGGGCACCGGACTGGTAATCCAGTCGCAGTGTGCCGCGGGTTCGACTTAAAAAAAAAAAAAAAAAAAAAAAAACATCATGGATATATACTGTATGTCTCTGTTGGGGGGGAAACCTCAAACGTCCTAAACTGTAAATGTTCAAAATAAAATTTCAAATTACAAGCTCAAAGCGTGTCGCTTCGCACCACGTTTCGAGCTTGTATCGGTTGCTTTTGATGCTTTTGTGACGCTGTAGTATTTAAGTAGGGTGTTAATTTACAATAAACACAAACAGTTCAAATGTAAATAAGAGGTTTCTGTCCGACAGAGACGGTATCATAGCAGACCGACGTCATAGATGACTAACATCACAGGCTGGTCAAATGAAGTATGCGTTCTATCCTTTCCAAGTGGACATCATCCACATGATTGGAATTTTAGTGAGCACTTCTAAACGTCATGTTTTAAGTCCTGAAAATATGGAGAATTGCAAGTAGCAAGAAGCAGAAACACCAAAAAAAAAGATTTAAAAAAAAATCTTCATCCCAAGACAAATCTCTGATATTGTGTTGCAGCCAATCAATACTCAGTACTGCAGGCTGTTTGGCTGAGAAATGAATAAAACCCAAAATACACGTTTATTTTGGGTGGCAACGGGGGTTGCGTTAGGTACATGCTCCCCAAAAACCAGTCATGTCAATTGAGGTCAGAATCCTATCAGTCCTGGTGCCCGCAAGGCAGCGAAGAGCAATCATGGTGCTTTTCTTCTCAATGTGATGCCCTCCCAAACACCTGGGGAAGAATTCCACATTGAAATTCCATTACAGATTCCATCATGGTAGTCAGTGCTCAAAATTGTCCAGCCTCTCTAAAGTGTCTCTCTCTCTCTCTCTCTCTTTCTCTCTCTCTCTCTCTCTCTCTCTCTCCACCTCTCTTTTCTTCGCTCTCTTTCTGCATGCTTTCTCTTGTAAGTTTAAGGCCCTTTAACATGGCAATCAGTGAGGTGGAAGGGCGAGGGCGTCTGGAATGAAATGTGCCTCTTTGGCCTGTCGTCTTGCTTTGTGCAGAGGGAGGGTGGTGGTGAAGAGTGTCTGAATGATAGCTTGTGCCCCGGGCTAAATCCATTCATAGATTTAGAACTTAATGACACAGTGTGGTCGGGATCAGACGGAACGAAATGATGAAGCAGAAATAGATTTGTCCCCCCCAAACCACCCACTGATCCAAGGTAAGGCAATTTCTGCCCTCGAATCCCTTAAATCCAGGTGACTGTTTCAAATCTAAAATGTGATTACTTGAGATCCGCTCACAGTTTTGGGTACATGTGGGATCTCACTGTAACGGCAATTAAAACCGTGCTCATTGCAAAAATATCCTTTTACCCCTTGCTGAGTATTACACAAAGGGCTCTATAACAAGCCCCTCGTGAGACGTGAACACCTAATGACTTGTTGCAAGGTGGTTTAATAAAGTGTGCATTCTCACCATGCTGTATATCTGTGTGTACATTTGCTTAAATAATAATAATAGCAAATAGCAGATCTACAAGATCACAATGGGTCACATTGCAACATGCTGTGAGCTTGTAGATCAACGTGGTTAATTCATTATGTTTGCCTTTTCCATTCCAAAACATGTAGTGTAGTCAAAAGTACAATATTGAGTCTTTGAAATGTAGTGGAGTGAACGTTAAAAAGTGCTGAAGTACATGTAGTCAAGTAAATGTACTTAGGTACAGTCCATAGTGAGCATGCAGTGGAGGGGTGCAGTTGTCACATACAGTAGATAGAAAGTTATTTGCGACCGAAGGTCACAGTTAACTATGGAATCAAGCATTTCCTGTCAGTTAGTGTGTCGTATGACCTGGTGGCATCATCATCATCAAGGATGGAGTTGTGGAGACCCTGATGTCATAGTAAATGCGACCTGCTGTCGCAGGTAAGCCCAGGAGATCCCTGATGTCATCACTATTGGCCAGCAACTCTACATCTGACCTCAAACCTCAAACTCTTAGACCCTTAGATATATGGATATATTTCAGAACCTGTTCTGACATTCCATATTATGTTGATCCTTCCCCATCCATCCTTCATCTTCAATGTCTCCCTTTTGATTTATACCTGTGCATTCAAATTTCAAACTCTAAATGGGCCTGCCCCAACGTTATTAGTGCAGCCGCGCCCGGCAGCCGGGGAAAACTAGAGTTCTCAACAGGCCCGGAAATTAAGGCCCGGTCCTACCTGGGCCCTCATCAAACCCTGTACACTCAAGACAATGTCCCCGTTATCACACTTAGATCTCCATATACTGTATGGAGCTGACCTGTTCTGACATTCCATACAGTATATTGATCTGACTTCATCAAACCCTGTACAGTCAAGACATGCTCCTTATATGGCCAGTACATAATTCATTCCATGTTGATCTGTCCCCCCATACCAAAGCGCCAGCGCTCGCCCAACAGTCTGCCGTCAACGAGGCGGATGCGTGCACGCGACCTCGCCCTCAGGTGTCTTACTGGTACTATAAAGTAAAAGTCCTCACCACGCTGTATATCTGTGGCTTGCGTCTCTTGGCCAGGTCTATGATGTTGATGCCGTTGTAGTAGAGGTTCTCGATGCAGCCGTGGAAGTTCTTCCTGAGGAAGGTGCCAGGCTTGCCAGGCAGAGGGATGCCCCCGAAGCTCAGCTTTGAAGAAAATAACAAAAATTACTAGAAGGATTTAGAGCTTGTAACACAATTTATAAAAAATAATAAAATCCATATTTTTAAAGCTTTTAGACTCATCTTATTGTTTTTGTCTTATTTTGGTGTCACCTTTTACATACTGCACTTATACTGCACCAGTCAGTCATTCAGTCAAATGTACAGTAAGCCTTTCAATGTGACACAGACACTGAACAAACAGCTTCACTCCACTGAATCAAAACTCAGAGATTTTGCATTCAGCTGGATACCCTACACCTCAATTTGTTTTGTATAGGGCTTAAGTTATGTTTTGGTGTACTTTAGATTTACTTGTTTGCTCACTTGTTCACTATCCTAGCCTTTATTCAAATTGCGGGAGGCTGGCTCGACCGTGCGCTGTTGCTCTGATCCACACCACAGTTGGCACAAAAATTGTTCCGGTGTCTACCATCAGAGTAGCCACACCAAGGACCACATGTGGCCCCCAGGGGCCTGGCCAGGGGTCATAAGTAACCCTCCTGAGTCCTGGACAGCAGTGGCAGTTACTTCAGAACCATGGACAGCAGCTACAGTTACTTCAGAACCATGGACAGCAGCTACAGTTACTTCAGAACCATTAAAAGCAACACATTTTTCAAATTAATTTCAAAATGTTCCAAAATCAGGATTGGACACAACAGTCTGGCATCGGACCACAATTGAAATAATATGCCAATCAAGGCTTTTTTTTGTGTTACCATTTTTAGTTATTCTTGTGTAATTGTACATTCTATACCGCAATAAAAAAAACAAATGGGCCAAGCTGTAATGAGCAGTCTGTGGAACTGCTTCTATTCTCCCATATGACGAAACCCATGCACCTCGTAGTCCACATCCAGGGAGTCTCCCTCTCCCTTGGTGCGGAAGTGCTGCGTGTGAGAGTCCACAGTGAGGTTGACCTGCTTGTTGAAGCGCTCCACCAGGACAGAGTGCCAGTGCTGGTCATCTAGAAGACTGCCCAGTGTGACGGCCACACGACCACTGCTGAACCTCAGCCTGGTGTCATCTGCAAAACAACAACAATCCTGTAACCACTCTGAACAACCTCCGCTGATCTTTGAGTGAACCCTTAGATAGATACCGGTAGATAAAATGATAGAATGATGGATAGATACAGAGAGGAAGAGACAGAGAGTTATGTTCCAGTGGTGATTGGAAAAGCCACACACCCACCCACCCACCCACACACGCGTGCACGCACACGCACACATGCACACACACACACAGCTACTGTAAATCGTGCAGGACCTCTCCCATGACGCCGATCGCTTAAAATGGGCCCATCAATCCATCCTTTCATCCCCCTGAGAGCAGTTAAGTGTGACCCCCCCTCCCTCCCCTCCCATCCTCTCACCCATACACTGTAAAAACATATGAAGGGACTAACGCCAACCCCTCCCATCCTATCACCCATACACTGTAAAAACATATGAAGGGACTAACGCCAACCCCTCCCATCCTATCACCCATACACTGTAAAAACATATGAAGGGACCAACACCAACCCCTCCCATCCTCTCACCCATACACTGTAAAAACATATGAAGGGACTAACGCCAACCCCTCCCATCCTATCACCCATACACTGTAAAAACATATGAAGGGACCAACGCCAACCCCTCCCATCCTCTCACCCATACACTGTAAAAACATATGAAGGGACCAACACCAACCCCTCCCATCCTCTCACCCATACACTGTAAAAACATATGAAGGGACCAACGCCAACCCCTCCCATCCTATCACCCATACACTGTAAAAACATATGAAGGGACTAACGCCAACCCCTCCCATCCTATCACCCATACACTGTAAAAACATATGAAGGGACCAACGCCAACCCCTCCCATCCTCTCACCCATACGGTTTCTACATAATCTGTTAACTCTCACCCAGGTTGAGGTAAAGAACCGTTAACTCTCACCCAGGTTGAGGTAAAGAACAGTTAACTCTCACCCAGGTTGAGGTAAAGAACAGTTAACTCTCACCCAGGTTGAGGTAAAGAACAGTTAACTCTCCCCCAGGTTGAGGTATAGAACAGTTAACTCTCCCCCAGGTTGAGGTATAGAACAGTTAACTCTCCCCCAGGTTGAGGTATAGAACAGTTAACTCTCCCCCAGGTTGAGGTATAGAACAGTTAACTCTCACCCAGGTTGAGGTAAAGAACAGTTAACTCTCCCCCAGGTTGAGGTATAGAACAGTTAACTCTCACCCAGGTTGAGGTAAAGAACAGTTAACTCTCCCCCAGGTTGAGGTAAAGAACAGTTAACTCTCCCCCAGGTTGAGGTATAGAACAGTTAACTCTCACCCAGGTTGAGTTATAGAACAGTTAACTCTCACCCAGGTTGAGGTAAAGAACAGTTAACTCTCCCCCAGGTTGAGGTAAAGAACAGTTAACTCTCCCCCAGGTTGAGGTATAGAACAGTTAACTCTCACCCAGGTTGAGGTAAAGAACAGTTAACTCTCCCCCAGGTTGAGGTAAAGAACAGTTAACTCTCCCCCAGGTTGAGGTATAGAACAGTTAACTCTCACCCAGGTTGAGGTAAAGAACAGTTAACTCTCCCCCAGGTTGAGGTAAAGAACAGTTAACTCTCACCCAGGTTGAGGTATAGAACAGTTAACTCTCCCCCAGGTTGAGGTAAAGAACAGTTAACTCTCCCCCAGGTTGAGGTATAGAACAGTTAACTCTCACCCAGGTTGAGGTAAAGAACAGTTAACTCTCCCCCAGGTTGAGGTAAAGAACAGTTAACTCTCCCCCAGGTTGAGGTATAGAACAGTTAACTCTCACCCAGGTTGAGGTATAGAACAGTTAACTCTCACCCAGGTTGAGGTAAAGAACAGTTAACTCTCCCCCAGGTTGAGGTATAGAACAGTTAACTCTCCCCCAGGTTGAGGTATAGAACAGTTAACTCTCACCCAGGTTGAGGTAGAGCGCCAGCTTGGCGCGGTGCAGCTCCAGGGTGATGTAATCCCCCCTCTGCCCCTCCCCGTGCAGCAGCACCCCCTCGGCCTGGCGGCTCTTGAAGCGCAGAGAGATCACGTCCTTCACCGTGGACATGGACTTCTGGTTGAACCGGTACAGCAGAGAGCTCCGGCCGTCAAAGTCTGCCACGTCGGACTCTTGAGAAGAACACAGAAGAAACACACAGAATAAAACACACGTCGTTGGCTCTGGTGACTGATATTGTCCTTATGAGTGAGGGGGCTGTGTTTTTTAAATTACTTAACATTAACATTAACATTTCAATAAAATAAAAATACTTAACCAAGCAACTCCAAAACAGTCTGAGATGATCACAAAAGTTAAAATGATCCCAGCACAGCAATCAGTTGAAGAAATCACAGATTGAGCTTTTGCTTTCATGGAATATTCAAGACCATTATAGGGTTTCATGGGAGATGCTTCTTAACATAATGTTCTGCCAAGAGGGACCGACACGCACACCCGCACGCACGCACGCACGCACGCACAACACACACACACACACACACACACACACACACACACACACACACACACACACACACACACACACACACACACACACACACACACGTACACAGTAGAGCCGTGCCGTAAAGAGATGCTCTAGCAGATTAGATTGTAGTGTTAGTTAACTGTGAAGCTATGTACTAGCTTTTCAAATGAGTCTATTAGGGAGATTGTTCCTCCATTATGCTCATTGCAAGTAGCAAGTGAAAATGAAAACAAAACGGTGATTATCTCTGCATTCTCTGTCGTCTGCATGGT
Organism: Protomyctophum parallelum; assembly: GCF_964188405.1. Lineage (NCBI taxonomy): Eukaryota > Metazoa > Chordata > Actinopteri > Myctophiformes > Myctophidae > Protomyctophum > Protomyctophum parallelum. The sequence goes on from NC_139707.1 coordinate 29,046,381, forward strand.
GTGCATTCATGTTGTGTTCGAGGTATACATATAGGCCTGTTGCAATTAATACATAATTGCCCAAGCGCAATTATTTGAGATAATCACAATTATTTTACAGAATCGTTACAATCATAATAATTGATTCCATGTTGAAAGTTTTAAATAAAAAAACATAAATGGGCGAACTGTGTACTCACAATGTGTCACAAACTATTTCCACTATTTTAATTGAAATTAACTGTACCCCCACACGGTACAGTTGCACCGCTCACTTCACACAGGTGTGATTTTGTATACAAAGAAATACAAATGTATTTTTTTATTTTACTATATGTTGCAATGTTCAGTGCCAAAAACACAATCAAATCGCTAATCGCAACTATTTGTGCGACAATCGTCAAGGAAAATGTCGTGATTGTGACAGGCCTAGAAATATGAGCTTACCTCTCAGCGGGCTGGCTGTAGGTCACTGTCGAGTGTCTCTTAAACGCCTTCACTGTGTACTGTATGTAAATCTATACGTGTACAATCTCCCGCAAAATGACATTTCACCATTACAGTACACTGTCATTATGAACACGAATAAATGAATAAATAATGGGATATGAAAGGCAATTAACTGCTGGTAGATGTAACACAAGATTCACTACGATACACTTCCTTGTCATTTACAAGTCAATTTCATTTAACGTATCATGGCTTCAGGGTTCAGCGCATGACCGCCACAGTTAAAATCTTCAGCATTGATTTATTCATTTGTAAGTCAGAGAGTGTATACAGTCTATACACTCTATACACAATTGACAATGCAGCTTTTACTACACCGTTGTACAATGGTGCTGTATGCAAAACTATATGTAGATATTTTGGGTTAAAGCTAACGCCGCGGAACTTGTATGGGGGAAAACGCCATGACAGAAATGGAGAGAATCCCCAACGCGCACAGGTATTTTGCCTGTAGCCTACTATACTATGACTATGTGTGTGCTCAATTGATTCCCTGTGTCCTGTACATGGTTGAGACCAGTTATTAGTTTTTTCCCCCCAGCTTTACCTAGATATAATTCTGCTCCAGAGACACTCATGCATAGATTCATGAATTTATGGATTGCCGGTCTGTAATGCGATACTATGAGAGCTGAATAGCAATGCTTTCTGTCTGTCTGTGTGCGTCCATCTCTCTCTCTCATATCTCTCCCCTGTTCCTCTCCTTGCTATCCGTCTTTGTTTCTCTCTCTCCGTCTGTCTGCCTCTTGAACTTTATTCCTCCCTCCCTTTTGTCTCGCTCTGCTGCTTGCGTGATTCATCGCTCAAATGTCTCTAATCATCAAGGATTAATCAAAAGAGTTTGAGAAATGACGTCTTCCTTTGAAATCTTACGACTCCATTTTCCATGTTCTTTTCCTCATTCTTATATCAAGGTTCCAACAATATGCTGTTCAGGGCTGCACTTTAACAGCATTCGCTCGTCTCATCCCTCCCACATGCATAATACAAGAGACTCACGCAGTGAATCGGTCGGCGGTTATGAAACTGCTCGCTCAGGGATAATTAGAACTGTCTTTCTTAATGCGGTAATTCACAGGCTCATCAGTTAGTGACTTAGAGTTGCTTTGTGATTGTGTGACAGAGGTGTGGAAGGTTACTCCCCGCCCAGTGACTTCCTTCCTACGTTTTGTCACTGTCGGGTGGAAACTTTGTGTGTCTAGAAGGTTTTTTGTGTATTTGGCCATGGACATGTCCCCCCATCTGACAATGTCTTATGGCTGCATGGACCACGCCGGGAGATCTGTGTTAAACAATGTTGCATTATTCAAGATTTTTCAAAAGTTGTTCAAAGATAGCACATGTACAAGATTGCAGCGTGGCACAAAGTGACACACTCTGAGCTTGTAGATCTGCTATTTTTGATCAGTGGACAATGGATAAAGTGGTTAAAATGATGCTGTATACACATTTTCTGGTGACCCACCGGTGCCCCCTCAAGGACCCCTGGATTCAATAGTTAGTCACAAGCTCTACTTTTCCATTTGCCAAATACCCACAGGCACACAACATAGTTACTTTCAAAAAGTTTTCATTTCAATAGCAAGGAATTGCTGATCTATGCAAGCCCGCAACGTGTTGTGAGCGTCTTGGTTTGCTGTGTTTGTTATACTTTAGTGTGACATTGTAGTATTGTGAAGAAAACACAATTAGTTGATATATGGAGTCAGCATCAATGTATGTTTAGGGGGATCATGGCTCGAGCCAAGCTGGCTCCTCCACTCGCTCGTAGGACGTGTCACGGTCTGGCTCCATTAATGTTACTGTGTCACTGTCAACGCTGGCCGGCCACCGCGCCTGCTCAGCGCTTTTCCTCGTATCTCACAAAATGCCAGACACTTTTACAGCTCATTGTTGCCCCCCGTGCAGCTATATTTATTTTTTTATATTTTTTACCAGCGGGGTAGGAACTGCAGAAAGATCAGTCAACAAAGAAACACAGGACCATTATGTAAAAGAGCACATTCTGTGTGTTGTTGGGATTATAATGAAGCATTATGTCGCTGCTTCTCAGCATCATTTGTTTATTCTTATTGTTGTAGTACAGCAATTCCAAACCTATGGGAGGACATTGCAACTGCGCCCCCAACCAAGCGGCAAAACACTATGGTCCTGATTCTTCAAAAACGAAATGCGCCAGAGTGTAACGGTGGCGGAAACAGATATCGTATTTATCCGTCCGATCAAGCTACGTTGAGATGACGTGTTATTCAGAGAGTGGTGTGTACCACAGGTACGCAGGCGTATCACAGGTGTATGTCATACTGAATGCAGCGGGTGCAAAGTGATCAGAAAAGCACCCGACAACCTCATCTGCATTGATCCACGCCCCATATCGCACCATAAAAGGATTCAAGCATGACTCAGCAGACAGCAGTTTGTCTGAGATCCGAAAAGAAAAAAGGCTTTGCAGCCACAGACTATATAGCGGCTTCACAAATTACAATAAAAATGATTGCTGGAAAGAAATCACAGCCGCGGTCACTGCTATGAATATAGCCCGCACTCTATTAATTTAATAATTCTACACATGTAGGAGCAGGACAGTTAGGGCTTTTATGTTATGTCGTTTTTGCACCATTGTATATTACCACTGTAGGCTACTATATATGTACAAACTGACATCAATCCATCAAAGGACACCAAAGGAAATAAAAAGATTTCCAAGCTTACAACGGTGCGTGCTCCGCTGAAGCAATATAATTATAATTTATTTAATTAAGTTCGGGACCAAGGCGGGTGCTCACTCACACCTTTGCAGAGGTAAAACATATCCGATATTTAAATTAGCGGATATATGTCAATGCAAAGTCGTCTTTTGAGAGAGAGCTAGAAAGAGAGAGAGAGAGAGAGAGAGAGAGAGAGAGAGAGAGAGGGGGGGGGGCATGGGCCCTCGACACTGTCGGTTTGCACGATAAAGAACAGTAGACTAGCCTATACATTCATAAGTGAATAATTATAGGCCTACCTCGTAAACCTGGGATTCTCTTGTCTGAAGAAATTATAATCCAGTGAGTTTATCCAGTGAGTTAAACTATTCTGTGTGTGGCATCCATGCATGTGATCAATATCAATATACATTATTATAAAGTCTGTCCGTCATGTTTGTGAACAAGCGCGAGTGGAGGTGAGCTGGCTTAAAACTATGATATGACTGGCCGATTTTCACACACGCTGATGCCATTCATTAGGCTAATGTGGTCTTCTATTTGATTCATTTTCCAATGTGAATCGGATCGGCAGCACGCTGCTGTCTGCCCCCCCCACCCACACCCACACACCCTGCACACACACACACACACCGACCGACAGTCAGTCAACTGACTCAAGGAGCTCCGTAACAAAACAATTTCAATAGGCCTGCCGCCTACTGCAGGCGCCGCATTACTACACTAAACAATGTTGGATTCGTACAGTGCAGAATGCAGATAAGCCTATATGTTCTTATTATAATTGTGAGTTTGTTTTTTAACATGCGCGAGAGCCGATCTACAAGCTCACAACCGTTGCATTTCGAAGGCTGCTGAGTGAGCAGCAAATCGCGCATGATAGAAATATATATAAATAAATAAAAAGGTGTCGTGCATGCGGGGCAGTTTCTGTATGGGACTCTAGGCTAACTTGCCTCTAGAATGCATGCATTTAGGCAAGTGATACTCGGCTTTTATATATATATATATATATATAGGCTATCATTTTTTTATGTGCTGATCGACCAATATGTTGGGGACACATGCCTACATATTTTATCTGAGATTTGGGAACAATTTCTTGATTCAGCATGAAGACTAAAGCCTTCTGAATAAATCTATACGCAAGTGTATGCTTCCGCAAATTTCTCCGCCACCTAAAGACGTCCCGTAGGATTTGACAGAGTTTCCGACCAACCTACGTGAGCGTCAAGTTCACGGCCATTTCCACGTAAATGCCTTTCCGCTAGCGTTACGGCGTAACGCTAGCGGAAAGGCCGTTGTGAATTTGGACCTATGCTTTTAATGATAAGTGATATTAATAATAGATGTAAAAAGGAAATATGTTATTTTTTGTCAAAACCTTCAGAACCTTTTGTCAAAATGTTCATTGTTATACCGATAAATAGGAGAAAAGTATTGACAATAACGAAGGTAATTTAGTTACATAATTCCCACTTTCTCAGCTCAAAATACACAATGTAACTATTTACTGTATAAAAAATAGTTGTATTCAACGCTATAATACACAGCTTTTTATCCCCGTGTTCAGCTCAACTGTGCCTTATGCATGCTAGCAGCATAAACAACCCGGAAAACCATATCCATAATAAAAGAATAACCTGATTACCTCTGTACAAGGCTGGCTCTAGAATCAAAATGTCAGGATGCGTGCAAAAACAACATTAACGCAGCACTTTGCCTAGTGCAGCGTTAATGTTGAAATATGAGTGAATATTTTGAGATCCCATGGTTGTACTGAGAAGAGGACACATATTTCAAGATCCCCCTTATTTGTAAATTGCCGTTGTGGATGTTATCATAATTCAACATGTCTGATGATTCCTTTGATGACCTTATCTAAAATCTGTTATGTTCAGTTTGGAAATTATGCTAATCCATTTTGGCACTTGCACCGACACACACACACACACCGACACACCGACACACACACACACACACACACACACACACACACACACACACAAACACACGCTCTTCACTCTAAATTGGGAAAGTTTTTGCCTTGTTTTGCGATACTTAAATCGCCAGAATTCCCACAATCGTTAGATTATATAGACATACTAAACCTTCAAATGTTTGCCCAGCCGTGCTTCCTCCTATATCGTAAAGCGAGAGGATTAATGGCTTTGGAGAAATCAAGGTCAGAGAGGGACTCGACTAGAAAACTCATGTTGGTTTGATGTGATGTTTGGTGTCATCATGCTTGCTACAGTACCTCTCTCTCTCCCTCTCTCTCTCTCTGCCTATCTCTAGAAGAGCCCTCTTCTTCCAAAACTGTTCTAAAAGCAGTAGAACTGCTTTATCTTCCTCTAAAGCTTAGCTGAATTATATAACTTTCCTCTTCTACTCCGGATTTGAACCAGGTTTTCACATGTTCTATTTTTTCCCCATTGAGCTAATAGACTAAATAGAGCATGCCTTCTTGCCCAGGAAATTAACTGAATCTTGACCATCAGGTCAAAATGTGTCTCAATAGAAGAGCAGGGAGACAAATACAACCACCCCCAATTGCCACCCCCAATTGTATAAATTATATTGTATTAACATCTGGACATGATGTTTGACTCTGACCTCCTTACATAGGTCAAGCGACGTGGGTTGTATAATCAGCTGAGAAACAAACTACTCTACTACATGAAGTGATTAGAGCAGTGCTTTTCCAACTTTTTCATGGCAAGGACCCCCAATTTAACACATTTCTGAAAACATTTTGTGATTATTTTTGTATATCGTCTGTTTTCGGTAACAAATTTTGATGTACAGTAGAGTGGGACAAAATGAAGGGTCCAATTATAGACCCATGAGGGACACCAGTCAACAAAGTATATATAATATATAATATAATCATTTTTAAAGAAACCGAAACTCTAAGAAACGTTACGACTCACACCCTTGCTTCTCTTCTCAGGTTTGAAAGTTTCTGGATTGATTTTTCAGATTTGTACTGTGGGAGGACATTGCAACTGCGCCCCCAACTATGATGTGCAGGTCCCCATCCTGAGATCCTCGGTTATGTCCTCAGATTCCCTGCCTGAGGATCCAAGACCAGCTCTTCTTGAATCGCTTCTGAAAATGAACTTTATATATCAAGTCTTTCTCATCGTGTTTGTTTGTTTCGTCTTCTTATTAACCTCTCTTTTCTCTGCACTAATCTCTGTTCATCTTTTTTCTTTATACTGTACATTCAATTTTTTTATTTGTATTTTTATTATTTTTCGTCATATTCATGTCATGCTGCTGGGAAAAAAAGTGTAACCTTGTTTCGAAAACCGCAATACAAAATAGTACCCCAAGGAACAAAACTCCTCCTCCTCCACCATTGTTCTCAGTGGCTTGACCAATCAATCTGAAAGTGTGACTAGGTAAGGAATAGTTCAATTCTCCCACATTTAAGCTGCTCTACCCCTGAGCTGCTCTCTACACCTGAGCTGCTCTCAGGGGTAGTGTGGCAGAATGTTCGAACCCGGGCTCAGTTAGTGTCAAAGAGGCAAAACATTGAACCCCTAATAATTGCTCCCGATTTGCAGGTTGGTGCCTTGCATGGTTTCCTCCGGCATTGGTGTGTGAATGGGTGAATGTAAATGCACAATCCATGTAAAGCGCCTTGGATAAAGGCGCTATATATAAATGCACCATTTACCATTTATTTACCTTTTACAAGCTCACATCACTTTGTGCCGCTCTGCGAGCTTGTACATCTGCTATTTAAAAAGAAATGAAAACTGTCTTTGAAAGGTTTTGCAAAATCTTGAAAGTAACACAAATCTTCTCTTCTGGGGGTCCATGTGACACAAAGCATTTTCAGATGGTGGGTCCGCGGCCAAATACATATCATGTTGGGGGTCCTTGACATGAAAAACGTTTTGAGAAGGCATTTGTATAGAATCAGCCTCCAGGTCTTATATAATGGCTTAAAGGACAACTTTAGTTTTTTTCAACCAAGGTTCATGTTTTAGGTTGTTATTAGAGAAAGTAAAAGATGAGTGTTAATTTCTTTTCATTTGCTGCTTTCTTTCGTTTTAGGGATTTTAGCTCTTTTTGATAGGGGGGCATTCGAGCATGGGGCTAAATATGTATTTTTTTACAAAATCTTATGGTGATTTATCTTTGTATTATTTACTATAGTCCTAATAAACCCCAGGAAATTACATCTGGCCACAGAAGATCACAGGATCTACTGAATGTGAAGGTAGCCTACTGGGGGAAGGCTTATACTGTGTGTATAGGCTCAATATGTCAGTTTGTCACATTCAATAGATCCTGTGATCTTTTGTGGCCAGATGTAATTTATTGGGGTCTAGTAGGACTATAGTAAATAATAAATCGCCATAATAATAAAAAATCGCCATAATATTTTGTAAATAAATACATATTTAGCCCCATGCTCGAATGCCCCCGCCCCCCTGTCAAAAACTGCTAAAATCCCTAAAACGAAAGAAAGCAGCAAATGAAAGAGAATTAACACTCACCTTTTAGTTTCTCTAATAACAACCTAAAACATGAACCTTGGTTGAAAAAAACTAAAGTTGTCCTTTAAGTGGATAATGAAAACATGCAGGTATGAATGACTCACTGTAGGAGTATCCGTACACCTCCACTCTGAGGCCCATAATGAAAACATGCAGGTATGAATGACTCACTGTAGGAGTATCCGTACACCTCCACTCTGAGGCCCATAATGAAAACATGCAGGTATGAATGACTCACTGTAGGAGCATCCGTACACCTGCACTCTGAGGCCCATAATGAAAACATGCAGGTATGAATGACTCACTGTAGGAGCATCCGTACACCTCCACTCTGAGGCCCATAATGAAAACATGCAGGTATGAATGACTCACTGTAGGAGCATCCGTACACCTCCACTCTGAGGCCCAGCCAGCCGCTGGGGTTCCAGTCCAGGGGAACGAAGCGCAGGAAGCGCGTCCTCACCGAGGGGCTCAGTCTGTTCTGGACCACGCCCTCCGAATTCATGTTCCCCACAAACTTCTGCACACAGAGACAGTGGTGGATAAAGTACTTAAACACTATACTTAAGTAAATGTACCCTGTACTATGTAAGTGAAAGTCCCGAAATTCAACAGTCACTGTATTTTCGTAAAAGTACAAACGTATTGTCGTAAAAGGCCTGGGCCATGGCTCAGTGGTCCAGGCACCTTGGCTGGCAATCCAGTCTGGCAGTGTGCCATGGGTTCGACTCCCGATCCCGATGGCCTTTACTGCATTCCCCCCATCTCTCTCAACATTTCCTGTCCCTCCATAAAAAAATATATATATAAAAAATAAAAAATATCGTCATAAAAATGTAATTAAAGTACCGAAGGTAGAACGTACTCGCAATTCAGAATGTCCCATTTCATGTTTTCAAATGTATAAAAGTAAAGTTACTTTACCCCCCCACTGGTAAGATAGAGACAGACAATGATGAGAGAGCGATGACAGAAAGTGACAAGCCGCAATCGTCCATTTTATGACAAAAGCCACCCAGAGGAGGGAACAGATAAGTGCATTTACAGAACAATTATCAAGATTAACTGCATTGACCTTAAATCTATAGAAAATTGATGACTTTATTTTATTTTTTAATAGAAAATGTCTTTCTGCAAAGTGGTGCGTCTGGGACCCATAGGAGACTACAGCTACTGTAGTGCCTAAATCCTTTGAATGGTATGGTGGGCCGGAAAACGACTTAGTGCTGACAAGGCAAACCCAAGGGCACCGTCCTTTTCACTCTCCTTCAACATGCTATTTAATGAAAAGAGATAAAAATCGCTGTATGGCGTGGCTGGGCAAATATGAGGATATCCGGCGGAACAGTCGGTCGTGTGCGTGTGTGGGGGGGGGGAGAAATGACCACTGTGACATGTAGCAAGGAGGGGGAAAATAAACGAGGTGTCTCACATTCTGTCTTCTGCCTGCATGGGAGATACAAATGAAAAACCCCTTGGTGAAATTCTGAGATGTCATTATTCTTTTGTCATTATTGTTTCCCGTTCACCCGCCCTGGTACTGCATCAACTGTCTGCACGGTGTAAAAGAGAGATAGAGAGAGAGATAGAGAGAGAGGGGTCAGGACAGGACAGGGCAGGACAGGACAGGACAGGACAGGACAGGACAGGACAGGACAGGACAGGACAGGACAGGACAGGACAGGACAGGACAGGACAGGACAGGACAGGACAGGACAGGACAGGACAGGACAGGACAGAAACAGACAAACATACACAAATAGAAAGGGTGGGAAGTGATCAAATATAAAGATGAAGATAGAAAGAGAGATAGAGTGAGATAGACAGAGAGATAGAAGATAGCGAAGACAGACAGACAGACAGACAGACAGACAGACAGACAGACAGACAGACAGACAGACAGACAGACAGACAGACAGACAGACAGACAGACAGAGGAGGGATAGAAGAGAGAAGGTGAGGGAGTAAATACAGACGGAGAGAGAAGTAAGCGAGAGGGAGACAAAGAGGGAGTGAAAGTGCAAATGAGAGAGAGAGAGAGAGAGAGAGAGAGAGAGAGAGAGCAGGTGAGAAAGAGGGGAGTGCATGGGACATGCAGAAAGAGAAAGTGTCAGAGACAAATATAAAGAGAGAGGAATGTAGGAGTCTGGGCCAAACAACCACCACATGACTGATCACCTGGAGTCCTCGTAATGGATTTGAGGCAGGTGACGAAGCCAAATCGATAATGGCGAGCATTAGGAAAGTTACGGAAAGATGGATCGTTGACAACAGAGCTCCGGGCTTTCCATGACTGTGCGCACGCACGCACGCACGCACGCACGCACGCACGGTTTTGTAGTCAAGCTGCGTGACACCGGCAAACGACCAAGTAGTAAACAATAACCCATGTGGATTAAACACAAGCTTTCAGCCAAAGTTAATATATTCACAATATGAAAATGCATCTGTGACTTAAACAAGGTACACACTTCGGAAGTATGTTAAACAGGCAACTTAGCTCTGCGCCATTAGGTGAGTAGATCATTGTAAATGTCTCATGCTGGTTCACGCTGGTAGAATCATCATCAACAACAGCTGCCCAAAATAATATGAACAGGTAGGCTAGAGTACTGTTACTATCACTACCTGCAATAATGTGATGATATTAAATTGACGATCACTTAGCCTGCTTATATCATGCCTTTAAATAGTGCTTGTACTTGGAATTGTTTGGCCACCATGCCATTTCAGTTCTTTAGTTTAAAGTGGGTCCGCTGTGCACTGTGGTCATGCACGTGTACAGATAGACACGAGGTGGTAGTGGTACTAGAGCAGTGGTTCCCAAACGTTTTCATGTCAAGGACCCCAGTTTGACCTGAATTAGGCTACGGTCCAGCATTTCTATCTCTGGGACCCCAATGTATATTCTAAAATCAAAGTTTAACTCTCTGAGTTACAGACCCATAAGGGTCCATTTGGTTCCTAACTATCATTTAGCTGGGGACCCCCTGGAACTCCCTCAAGGACCCCTAAGGGTCCCCGGACCCCACTTTGGGAACCACTGTGCTAGAGCACCTACTAAACTTCCATGATGGTTTTCAGACGTAAACAAGAAAGAAAGACAAAATATTTGGCTAAAGTTCATATTTCTGATAATTATGTAAACCATGCTCCTGTGACTTAAACGTACACCGTTTTGAAATGTGTTAAACTCTTTGGACCTCTGCAGCACCTCACACTCTAGCGCTAATGTTTTGGCTGGACCCGCTGCAGGTCCCAGGTGGTCAAACGATGGAAAATGAAGGCAAACATGGAGGAATATAGGCAAAAAAAGGGTATGAACTGCTAAAATGGTGCACGCAGATGACGCATGGCATGTGTGCAGGCGTTGTACATGTGTCTCCACTTAACTCTATCAATATTATAAATATAATATAATATAATAATCTGTATGTGCACACACGCGTGCACATACAGAAAATATGCCTCAGAGGGGCCCCGAGAGCAGCAAGATGTGTCTCCTTTGTAGATAATGAAGAAGACAGGACTACAAGGTAACTATTAGGGCTGTTACTGTGATTTATGCCAGTCCGTCCCTATTTTGAGCAATTTAAGTGGAGCCTGGTGACTGAGTCTTAGCGGAAATGCAAGCTAAGCACTTAGGCGCCGGCATGTTAACTCATGTCTGTGGGAGAGTGAGAGGGAGAGAGGCATTAATAATTTCGCTGGGGGTTTAACGTATCCCCCGTTTTCCATGGCGTGCGTATATTATTACAGCTGCTGCTCGGGAAGGGAAAATAGCATCTAGGCAAATGGAAGTATACAGATGAGCACGATGGATGCTCTCATCAAAAACATGGATTACATATTCATGTTTTCAATCAGCCCAGGACTTATACATGTATTCAATTCATCGCCTTCATTTGGGGATCTGGCTAATGAAAAAAAATCCTATTGTTCTTGTCTTTGTGCGTGTAACCCTGGCCCGTCTCGCTTGGGGCTTGCATGGGCCAACAGCTGTCAAAGAATAAATGCTATACACCCTTCACTGTCAACACGCGTTTCTTATAATATTCAAATGGATTCAATTAATTTCACATTCAAATGCAAAAAAAAAAAACTATAATCTGCGGCCCGCCCCACGCATGAAAATGAAAGTGTTTGGGGGAGCGGAGTCAGCATAAGAGCCATGTTGATGCCAGTCATTTTAGAATAGTCTGGCTGTCTAGTTAATGTGATCTAGTGTCTAATGCATGGACACTGGCTATGAGGCTAGAGTGTCGCTCGTCTCAGCCTCAGCCCCAATGCATCCCCAGCACTTCATTAAGCTGACTTAGCAACAGCTCCGACACAAAATCTATGTGCGTCATTCATTATGCCTCAAGTGCAACACACCCCTCAGGATGGGTTCACCGGTCCCTACTTGGAATACTGTGATGAGGACCAGGTGTTGCCAGATTTCGTGAGAGAAGTAAGAAACCAAATGGCATGCATGTCTATGAAAACAAGCCCTAAAGAAGCGACTATAGGCCACATGAGCACTAGAAAATCTGCTATTTTCAGAAAGATTTTGAAACAATAATAATAATCTGCCTACATCCAGTATTCTGTACTGGTCATATAAGGAGCATGTCTTGAGTGTACAGGGTTTAATGAGGTCAGATCAACATATGGAATGTCAGAACAAGTCAGCTCCATACTGTATATGGAGATCTAAGGGTACATTCTCTTGAGTGTACAGGGTTTGATGAGGGCCCAGGTAGGGCCGGGCCTTAATTTTCGGGCCTGTTGAGAACTCTAGTTTTCGCCGGCTGCCGGGCATGGCTGAACTAATATCTTTGGGGCAGGACCGTCTAGAGTTTGAATGGACAGGTGGGCCTGTTGAGAAGTCTAGTGAAGCCTAATTTAATAATAAATATTCATAATTACACATACTTCTCATGTTCAACCATATAATGTTTATTTCAATTGACTACTAGTTTTCGCCAGCTGCCGGCTGCACTAATAACGTTGGGGCAGGCACATCTAGAGTTTGAAATTTGAATGGACAGGTATAAGTCAAAAGGGAGACATCGAAGAGGAAGGATGGATGGGGAAGGATCAACATATGGAATGTCAGAACAGGTTCTGAAATATATCCATATATGGAGATCTAAGGGTTTGAGGTCAGATGTAGAGTTGCTGGCCAATAGTGATGACATCAGGGATCTCCATATAATATATGGAGCTTAACTGCAAAAGCAGGTCGCATGTCACATGATGTCATGAGACCTGGGCACCATGGTGCCCGACACACTGATGGTGCCCGACACACTGACGGGAAATTCTCGATTCCATTATTAACTGCGATGTTCGGTCGCAATAAACAGACATGGCAACACTGAGGAGGACACGCTCATCCTCCCATGACGTTTCCCTTTCTCTTTCCACCATTGGAAAGAAAAACAAAACAAAAAGGCACCCACGCGACAATACATCCTCCCAATTATGACACCAGGCGTGCAGCAGGGTCCTCTCGGAAAAAAAAGCAAAACCCCCGGAGGAGAACCGCAGATCTACAAGCTCACAAGCATCGCAGGATCAAACGTGTCATGGGCTTGTAGCTCTGTTGTCCTCTGCAGCGCGAAGCATCAATTACAGGCTTCACTCCCGGTGGAGCGGAGCGCGGGGCTTGAGGTTAGTCATTGTTCACGTAAACAGTCCCTCCTATAACCCCCACGGCGCCTTCATTATTTTTATTCCTGTATCGACTCGGTTTCCTGTTCATTAAGGACTCTTTACTCTCCTTCCACTGCGCTTGTGGAGGTCCCTGGTGTCACTCACTGTATGCGCCATTCATTGTGCAATCACACCCAGTCAAGTATTTGTTCTATACCCATACATGTACGGTTTCTTGTTTGTGTATGTATGTATGTCACAAAAAGTCCTGTGTGAAACCAGAAATGTTTCAATGCAATGACCCATCCGTATTTGCAAATATAACTGCAAATACACCAGTCATTATAATTGACGAGAACAGCATAGAGGTTTTTCTATTGGAAGTTGGCTGTGCTTTTGATTCAAGTTTAGAGGAAGCTTTCCTTACTAAACAAGTAAAATATCAACCATTAGTACAGGCCATTATACAACTGGGCTATACGTGTCAGCTCATTGCTTTTATATTTGGCACAATTGGCAGCATGGGCCATGTCCACAGGCTAGTGGTCAGAGGCTTGAGGATTATGGGGTTGTCCAAGTGTAAAGTAAAGCAGCTTGCAACATACTGTTCAATCTCCTCCATTATAGGCAGTCGGTCTATTTGGAGGAGAATGTGCTTTTTGTACCCATGATTTACTTTCGGTTTTGGTAATATGACAGACTGAAGTGACCAATGTTGGCTGTGTATAAGTTCATGTGTTGCCTATATTCTGCACATTTAGAGCTTGTTTGGACTCAAGCACTGAGACACATGATGTTTCGAGTGCGTGGGATATCAGAAGCAACTGAAAATATTTGTGCCCTTGATAATGTATTTCATAAATGTGGACTCAAATAAAGAAATATGTATGTATGTATGTATGTATGTATGTATGTATGTATGTATGTATGTATGTATGTATGTATGTATGTATGTATGTATGTATGTATGTATGTATGTATGTGCTATTGAAGTACCCTTACATGTACAGTATATGTGTCTACGCCTGTGTGTCTACGTCAGTCAGTCAGTCAGTCAGTCAGTCAGTGTGTGTGTGTGTGTGTGTGTGTGTGTGTGTGTGTGCGTGCGTGCATGTAATATATATTGAAGAGGAAGTCATTAATCCATAGGGGCCTCCGTAGCGTGTGTGTTCATGAATGGCGTCCTCCACATTTGTGAGTGGCCGGCGGGCCAGCGGGTTTCACAGCCAAGTACAGTACAGGGGGCATGGCTGCTGTGTGAACACACGGGCGCTTATGATCTATTTTATTTTATATCTATGGACTCAAAGGCTCATTGACCATCTCATTAACCAAGGGAGAACATACTGCAGCGACGGCAGAGCTGGCCCTATATTGAGCTGTATGACCTCAGCAGCACTGAATGAAAAAATGGAAAATAATAAAATCCAATTACCCTTCCTGTACTAATCCCAAAGGACCACTAAATCATGGCTACACACAGTCGGTGACTGGAATCAAGTATAGACGTCTCAAAGGCACTCGGGAGGCGTATGTGCCCACCACGACAGAGTCTGTGTTTGGGGGAGGGTGATATTAGTCACTGCACGTAATCATATTGGCTGGGGGGGCGGCACCTGTAAGCAGAGGTTCTACGTCCTCCCGGTGGGTGCTTTCCAAATATGACTTTTTTGGGGTGCCAGTATATGGTAAATGGTGCATTTATATAGCGCCTTTATCCAAGGCACTTTACATAGATTGTGCATTACATTCACCCATCCACACACACATTCATACACCTGCACGCAAGGTACCAACCTGCACATCGGGAGCAATTAGGGGTTCAGTGTCTTGCTCAAGGACACTTGAGCCAGTACTGAACAAACGTTAAAAACATTATGCCCACTATTTTTAAGGGGCGCTAGCCCCTTCTATAAACAGCTTTTGTCCCCACACGTCTCAAAATTTGCCATTGACAATTAAAGGGGAATTCAGGTAAAATATCCGCAAAATCTTGTCCCCACACTAAATATTTGCCCTTGACAATGAACGGAGAAATTAGGTCAAATTCTGCTAAATATATATAATATTAATATAAATATTAAACATCAAAACATTAAACACCATTGACATTGAAGGGAAAGTGTACGTCATATGTAAACGAGCAAATCAGCTAACCAATCACAGGCAACAGGCATTCTGATTGGCCAGTATGAGATGATTCATAATGATGTACTGTATGATGATAAGAGATGATAATTCAGCTAAATATGACGTAAATTAAACATCAACACATTAGACGCCATTGACATTGAAGGGAACACTTACATCAAATGTAACTAACAAAAATTGATGTACGATGACAAGAGCGTCCCTCATTTCACACGGGTGTGATTTTGGGCATACATTCAGCAAACATGGTATATCTACAAGCTCACAATGCGTCACAACACTTTTGTGCCATGCAGTACTGAACATGGTTTACAAAATAGCACCCATATTCTGGGCCGAATATCCGTCGAAAACAGCCGACCTACAGTACAAGCTCACAATGTGGGGCAATGCATCGCGTTGTGAGCTTGTATCTCTAGCTATTTTCAGCGACGATACTTAGTTGATGTACTGTAGATGGGGAAAAAAAGGAGAGGGGACTTCGTATAGAGCACTGTGGAGTGTGGAAGTGTGCACCGTTAAACTTCTATAGGATCTCACCACTTGAAATCCATATTCTGGGAGGAACTAAAAATACTAGGATAGAAGCTATTTCTCCTGCTGAGTCACGGTCGGCAGCACCTTTGACAACTTGAGAAGATATGGAAATGCAATTTATTTTAGCGCACCATCGCAGCCCACGCTTCTATTCTGGCAACTATATGCAATTAGTTGAGTGAAATCAGCCCTGTATAGAGAAAACGATTATAAGCAACCACTCAAGGTAATTTTGTATCCTCATTACAATTCCCACGTGCATTTATGTACATTATTATGTCTAACAAATTGCAGTACCTGCTGAGCTCCTAACGAGTGCTAGCATGAATGTTGGAACAGTATTAGGAAAAGGGTGGGGTGGGGGTGGTGGGGGGGGGGATTCAATTCACTCATAGAATAACATCGCTGTAGACGCTGTTGGTTGGAAACCGTGTATGTCCAAAACCGTTACTTTTCAGGAAATACAAAAAAATATATAATACATTTAAAAAAAATCCAGCACAGCGATAGTTCATTGAGACACGGAAGGCAGAAGGTTTAATAAATCTCCCTTCATTCTCTATCAGTAATTCAAATTCATTCTGTTCCTTTAAATCAGCTGTCTCTCTCCATGTCAACTGCCCTCACTCTCATTCGCTGCCAACTAACTCACTCACGCCCACATTCAATCAGGTGTTCTTTTTAAGCAGTCACTACCCTGTCCTCAGTCTTCATGCTAGCTGACTGTCTCTGTTGTTCAGATGTCAGCGTTCAAATTTCCTCCACCTCCCCGGCCTCCTCCCAGTGGCATTAGTTCTGTAATGGGTGATTCTGTGATTATACATGTGATTTATGGATTGTACCATATGCAGTATCTAGTTCTGTTATGGGTATCTGTGATTATATATGGAGTGTATTATGATCATGTGATATGTTCAGTATCTATGTGGTATATGGAATGCATTGAAAGTCATGTTGTTGATGTAATGTCTTTATGTTATGCTTTGCTCTGGGGTTTGTTGATAGAGCTGTGGCTCGGTGCACAGATAATCTGAGATATCAATTGTGATATGATATCACATGAGCAGAGTGGTCCCGTGAATTTGTTGCGCGCATGCTCGTTATGTGCACACGCCCGCGACTCACCAGACCTGGATTCAGTTTAGCTTTTTTTTACGCTTGCGCTGTTGCGCCCCTCTTCAACCTGTGTTGGAGGAGACCTGTGTTGATCCAAGCAACAACGCCTGCGTTCCTCGCTTCACGTTTGCAAGGCCCTAAATGCCGAATAAATAATGGACCTTGATATGAAAAGTGTTGAGAACCACAGAAGTAGGGTATTAAATTACTAAAGAACATAAGCAATTGCAAAGTGGAGATAGCCCATAAGGTTTCTGCCCGACAGCGACACTTTAGAAACAGAATGTGTCTTTCTTCACACACAAGACTGTTTCTGCAACAGGGATAGCAATCAGCAGCCCTAGACCCTTTGCCAGGAAGTGTTTTAACTTGTTCATTGAGCCTTGCCTAGAAGCTAATAGCCAATTTGTTTTACTCCAGGCGTGGATTGAAGATTGCACGTTTCAGAAAAGTACTAAGACATTTTAGACATAAGACCTCTATATTTTCACAGGGAGACTGAGCTACCTTAAAAGCCTCGGGGCAAAAACGTCTTCCCTTCTAGCTCCAGACTCCGAAAGATAATGTTTTTGGTGTTTCCTCCCCGGGATCCAAACTTACAAAATAAATAATGAATGAAGCACTTGAGCCTTGAAATTGAGCACTTGAGCCTGCAATACAAGGCAATATTGTGTACAATACAATAGATCTATAAGCTCTAAGCGATGTAAAACATTGTAAGCTTAGATCTGCCAAATTCCTATTTGAGTTTTGTATTAATGGATTTTGTTTTTATTATATTGTTATTATTATTATGTTTTCTTTTTCTTTTCGGGGGTAGGTTCTGATTTTTTTTAAAGTTTCAGATTTTTTTTCTTTTTATCTTTTGAAATAATAATAATGGAAAGGAAATCGATATTTACTCGCGACTTGCAACCCAAAAAATTGTTTTGTTAAAGCTGCTGTGCTCTCAAACCAATATATCTCTGAAACACCTCCACGTCTTTTATCAAACGGAGCAAAACACGTCCAGACATATAGGCCAGGGTTCAGGTAACTCTGCGCTTCACACAATATATTACATAAAATAAAGTCCAGATTTCATCAGCTCAAAGCTCAGCCCCTCAGCCGCAGATCCACAAGTCATTTTTATCAGCTCTCCTTTTTCCTTGGTTTTTCACTAATTAGGTTATTAACAGCTTGTAGTCAGTCACTGGCGCTGTTCCTGTTGTTTCACACCTCTCGCGCAATCCCCACTAGTTAGTCAGACTCCCACAGACAAAGAAGGAGATTTGCACATTCAAATTATTACGATATCCAGTAATAATACCGTAGGTGTGAATCTGGGGGAGAGACCACAAAAGTACGTGGTTAGAGAAAGAGAACTAGAAAAACTCCTCGGAGCACAGGTCTCCACCAGGTCAGGTAGGTTATTGTGGCCTCCTGGTGCCGCTATAACAGGCCAATGTAAAAACGGTGGAATGTATTCCTCGGACTAGAATGTACGTTCAAAATTCCATGGAAATTGCACTCTGCGTTCATGATTTGAGGCATTTTGATCAAAATGGGCCAATCCTGCAAACTTTGAAAGCCAATGTTAGCCAATTATTATGGAATAATAGCAGACAGATCCAGTGTGTGTGTGTGTGTGTGTGTGTGTGTGTGTGTGTGTGTGTGTGTGAGTGATGCGACTTGGCCTGTTGTAGCACCACCATGAGGCTGATTTGAAAACTGTCAAGTGGCATTTCTTCCTCGCCTAGTGGGAATATGCGTACACAGTCAGTGTCACCGCAATCGGACGCTGCATTGAGGAGTTGTGGTGATTTGTCCAAAACGGGTACAAAGCGGGCTACTCCTGAAAAGTTTAGAAGCCAATCATAGGAGGGATTATGAGAAATCAAACAAACCCGTCTTCATTACATGACTATGGAGGGCATGTGTACCGATTTGCGTGACATTTGAATAAAAGGAGTAATATTAGAAAATGTGTTTTACATATGTCCGCCTCCTGGTAGCGCTATAAGAGCAGATGTGAAAAATTCCAGGCAAAGGTTTTTCATTGGCCTCTAGGGAGTGTGCATACAAAGTTTTACACAGATCCGTGCAGTTAGAGGTAAAAACACTAATCGGCCAGTTATAGCACCACCATAAGGCTGAGTTGAAAATGTTCAAGTGGCATTTCTTCCTCGGTCTAGTGGGAATGTGCGTGCACACTTTCACGGAAATCACACGATTTGCGGCATTTTGTTTGAAACTGAGCACTCCTGAGCCAATCTTAGCCAATCTGGATGGAGTCTGAAAAAGCTGAAAGACCCGTTTCGTTGAATGGCTCTAGAGAGACTGTTATCACATAAGAAATGAAGAATGTGTCCTGCTTTAGAGGTGCGACAGTAAATCAAAATGATCAATTTTACTATACAGAAAATAAGCAATCCTAATTTAACCAAACAAATTAATAATCAATCTATTCTATGCAAAATGTCATTATAGGCGAAAAGTTTTAAGTATTTTTTTGCATGCACGTTGTGTATAAAATAAGCATAAAATGACGCACAAGCGGTTATTCAATACAAATAATAATAATGATTTTAAACAACGCTACTGGATTACTTGATTGACAGTCTATTGATCCCACGGGGGGAATGCAGTAGCCAGAGGCAGCAGAGCAGTTCAGATACAGTTACAGTGCAAAAACACACACACACACACACACACACACACACAGCGCCATCGATAATGAATAATAGTATATGAAAGTGTGCACAGTGTCCTCTAAAAGAGCCTGCACTAAGCAGGACAAAAGATTATAAGAATACATCATTGGCTGGATTTCCCAAACGCATATGGTGTAAGACTTGTAGTGCTGCACATGCTCAGATGCTCCTCTACGCCGCACACAGAAGCCTGTGAACATAGACATTCTGTGCATAGATGTGCCACGCAATGGTAGGCCTCAGGCCTACCATTGCCATTTTTTAAGAGTAAAGAGAGCCTACTGTCAGCTGTCCAGCAGTCCAAATATTATTAAATACAATTTCAGAATGGTAGACCTGAGGTCTGAGGCCTACGTGGCACATCTATGCACGAAATGTCTATGTTCACAGGGTTCTGTGTGCGGCCTAGAGGAGCATCTGAGCATGTTCAGCACTAAAAGTCTTACACCATATGAGTTTGGGAAACCCATCCAATAACCATTTCAGACAGTGTTCTTACAGTATTGTACTGGTATAGAATAATGGCTAAGAATAGACTCATAGATCCAGAGTTGTACTCTAGTGTTGGGTGTGTATCAATATATTCAAGAAAGAATATGTCTATATGCAGTATTTATAACAAGTATATGTTCTTGTGCATGCTTACACTTCATGCAGCCATGGCAGTGCACAGCAGTGATACATCTCAACATTTTCAAATTTTTTGTCTTGAGGGTTGAAAGGATTTAGCAGGGAGAGCTTGCAGTCCATTGCAGCTTGTTCTCTCATTAGCCCCTCAGACCAGGTACAGGCAGTGAGCCTCTTACCTTTGAACTGCACTTGTTAAAATGCCAGACGGACGTCAATTAATATCTCCCAAAAGGCAGAGGTTAAAGGCGCGGTTAGCCACCTTTGGAGTGAGTTTCATTAAGCGCTGTGTCTCTAATTAGCTGCCACTCATCAGATGCTCGCCGTCTTTAAATCCAAGTCCGTAAAGAGATATCCGCAGGTCACGTAACATCACAGGCAGGGCGTCTGACGGGCCACGACTCAGACTGAGGTGTCTGTGTGTCTGCAAGCAGTGCTGGAAGAACTACTCAGTGAAACCTTCCTGTTCTACACTGGATTTCAACCCCGGTCTCCCATGGGCAAATTGGGAAAACTGCTGAAATCTACCACTGAGCTAACAGAGCCTTCCTGCTGGCTCAAGATGAGGAATAGATTATTTACCTTCAGGTCAGAATCTGTGTCAAACCAGAAGCAGGATTGTGTCAAAGGTCGTGTCTAACGTCGACACAGGATCGAAATGTCTCAGTAGCAGAGTAGCTAGGATCGACGACCAAATACAACCACCTACTCCACCATACCGATTGGACAAAATATAAGCCTGACAACAGGTTCTGAATGGCAAGACATTCTTGTCTGTCTGTCTGTCTGTCTGTCTGTCTGTCTGTCTGTGTACAGCAATAACAGCTGCAACTGATTGCAACGCAAAGCAACTGATTACACTAATTTAAGAGGGAGAGAGATTTGCAATATTTTCAACACTCACTGGGTATACAATACATTTGTCAGTTTCAAAATATTGTCTGTGAATGACGAAGAAGCCTCTAGGCTATGAATTAAATTTATGACATTTATTTTAAGTACTTATTTAAATTCCTTGTCGTATCCCTGTATGTCTCTTTCACTATCTCTCTCTCTCTCTCTCTCTCTCTCTCTCTCTCTCTCTCTCTCTCTCTCTCTCTCTCTCTCTTCCTCTCTCTCTCTCTCTCTCTTCTCTCTCTCTCTCTTCTCTCTCTCTCTCTCTCTCTCCTCTCTCTCTCTCTCTCTCTCCTCTCTCTCTCACTCTCTCTCTCCTCTCTCTCTCTCTCTCTCTCTCTCTCTCTCTCATCTCTCCTCTCTCTCTCTCTCCTTCTCTCTCTCTCTCTCTCTCTCTCTCTCTCTCTGTGAACTGTACACAAAGGGTAAGAGCCCTCGGCCATGTTTCAGCACGACCTAGAGTTTACCTTGAATACAAACAGGCCTCTCCACCAAGGCTGCAATACTATACAGATACCTTCATTTCCTTCTCCTATCCTTTGGGAATCGGGGGAGAAGCAGATAACGGAAATTGCGGAAATCAATGTGACTGCAAAAAAACAAACTAATCAAATACAGTACTTGTAGGACCGTTCAAAATGATTCTCAAAGAGAAAAGAGGCTTTACAATTATGTGATCATACTAATGTAATTGTAATACTAGTGTATAGACTACTGATACTGTATATTGGGTTGGGTATCGATTTATAGTTATTGAGGGTCGTTGGAATCTAGGTTCAGTCACTCCAAGATTATTATCCTTCAATGTTAAATTGTTCTGGGACACATTATTCTATGTGTTTGATTTTGTCCTATCTTATCACAGTTCATTGTACTGTAAATAATGCATTGTCAAAGATCTGTGGAGGTAGATCTGTGGAGTAAATAATGCAAAAGAGCGATTGTGGAGTGGTGGACACGCCGTTCAACCTCAAATCTGCATGTACTTTTAATTAAAAAGAAACCCGCTGAAGGAAACAGAGCTACACAAGTCGCAAGACTCGCAACACAGACCCAGAACATCTCCGTTGAATATGAGGATTAAGCCGGCAACACTGCCTTGTACCAATTTTAACCTCGAATGCTTCTACATTAGAGATTGTTGTTGTTTTTCCACTTATTTAAACATTCCGATAACAATAGGTTGATGTAACTGTGTGTGATAAAGAATGAATGGCACGTGACAAAATAGTGTGTGCTATGTTTTGAGACGTAAATTGACCCAGTCATGTGCTCGTTGTGTGAAATAACTAGGTTGTACAGAATGATGTGCCATTGCTCTCTGGTGGAAAGCTTGTACTGTAGTAGGTCCAAAACTTTCTTTTCAGGAAATGGAAAACGATAACACTTACTTCAATGGATGTAGTTATTTAGTCAAAAGCTCTTGTTAATGCTTTTACATTGGTTAAATATGTATTAAACCCACAGACAGACACATCCACTTAAAATCTCCAAACTGATAGAGCTCTCTCCCTTGCAGCTATCTTTTGATACACTCTTAAGCATATTCACGAAGAAACCTAAAAACATCTTCAGAGCTACTGTACATCAGCACATCAGACAGCAGGCCAGACTATGGGAGAGACTAATTGCCTAAATTATATTCCATAGCCATAGTACAATACGTTGTTGGCTTGAAAATCTATTATTTTCGGGCAAGCGACACCAACTATTATTGATGGGATTCTTTCAGTGGGGAACTGTATCGCTAAATACAAAGTATTGGCCAGCGACAAAATAAAATTAACCAGGTGCTAAAAGTAATAAAGAAAAGTAGGCTGCTGCTTCAAAGATCAGTGGGACTGGAATACTAAATACAAGGCGGCAATCTGAGCACTCAAAAAGTTATAAATGAAAAATGAGGAGAGGGTGGATAAAATAGATGGCTTGGCTTCTTTTAACTTTTATAAATAAAGTTTAATTTTATCCACCCTCTCCTAATTTTTAACTTTTTGAGTGCTCGGATTGCCGCCTTGTCTTTGATAAAATCTCACACCATGTATGTATAGAACAATGTAACCAAAGTTCTCACATGTCATATACAGTAACCTAGTGCTAGTTGTAGCACACTACATTTAGCCAATAAGCCTACGGTAGCCCGAATTTCCCCAAACAATGATATGTTAGTTACACTGTAACTAACATATCATTGTTTGTGGAAATTATCATTATATTATGTAGGCTACAATGCCTACTGTAACTGTTACAGTATGCATTGTAGCCTACATAATATAATGATAATTGAATACTTAAAATGTCCTTTGGATATTCTATAATGTTTAAATAGAATCATAGAACTAACCATCTGACAGTTGAAAACACATCAAATCAAGACATCATCCATGTTGAGAGAGACTCACCCCTACTCCGTCCTCCTGCCGGTGTTGTTTCCAGGCCCGGCCCGTATCACTGTAGAGCAGCAGGAAGCTGCTGACCCAGTCCGAGCTGTCGTAGCGCCCCTGTGTGGCCACAGCCGTCACCTCCAACCTGTCCCCGAGGTCCAGCTGCAGCCAGGGCTGAGTGTCTGTGACCAGGGGAGACCAGCCGCCCGCTCCTAGAGAAAGGAGAGCGAGAGAGGGAGAGAGGGAGAGAGAGAGAGAGAGAGAGAGAGGGAGAGAGGGAGAAAGAGAGAAAGAGAAACAGATAAGAGAGAAAGAGATCCTTTTTAGCATTCAGTCGATGAACGGTGTATTGTTGTGGTTTATGCACAGCCTTGCTCCAGCTATGGGGGGGGGGGTAGCTTTGCAAGGAGATGATGAACTCCTGCATTGACGCCTGCGTTGGGAATAGTCTGTGATATTCTGCTCTGTTTGTATATAGAGGAAAGTGCACTGGCTGAGGTGAAGGAGAAGGATGCGCGTGTGTGTGTCTGTATTTATGGTGGATTTTTTTGTGTGTGGAATGTCTAACTATCCTTTGGCAAAAACAAAAGTCAGGTATGTGAAGAACAACCTCCCCCCCCGCACCACCACTACCACCACCACCAAAAAGCAAACAAAACAAAACAAAACAGTCCGTCAGTGCAGCAACTCAAGATGCACTGGCCATATTTCTTCTGCTACCGGTATTATGCATGCCGGGTGTAACACACAGCCCTCAACAACGGGCGAGGGGTGCACTGCACTGTATGCAATGTGACGGCACTATGTACAATTAGTTGTAGACAAAATTGTTCGAAAAGGAGTAGGGAGAAGTAAAATACTTATATAACCCTACCCCTTTATTACTAGTATTTCAGCATCATCGCTCAATCAATTTTATGAATGCCATTTTGAGAATAATTTTTTCCACCCTATAAGCCTAGAGCCAGAAATAGCCGATCTACAGTGAGCTTGTAGATCAGCTATTTTCGGTGCATGTTACTGGCACACAACTCAAATCCAACACTAATACCTAAACCTGACCTCTAAATGCCAAATTCTATAAAACCAACGTTTCCCTTGTATGGAGACTGTGGACCAGGGAAATGATACTCATCATCACAATAAGCATGTTTCCATAAAGCCGTGTTTTTTTTTTCTCTTGCGAATAAAATCCTGAATGGAAACACCTCAAAATGTCTTCTTTTTTTCCCCGCAAAAACACTTTTGCATTTGCAGGGGGTGGACTTTTGGGCTATTTCGAAAAAGTGAAATGCTCAAATGGGGTATGGAAACACTTGCGCAAAAGTTCTTTAAATTAGAAAGCATTGAATATATCGCTTTTGAACAGTTGGAAAACCAAATTAAAAAACAGTCACACAACTGTTTTGCAGCTGCAATTAATCAATCGATTTATAAACGTCCGTTAAACTGTTAGCCGAGAGAGCACGCACAAAGCGCATCAATCAATGGTGTGAATTGCGTGATCGTGGCATAAATAGGCATAAATGTTCATTATTTCATGAACTTATTTTATATCTCCCATATGAGTCGCATTATATCAGTGGATGGAAACGACCGACAATGCACTTTTCTTTTTCGACTTAATGAACATACGCTTCCGATTTTGGCAAACAAAGGCTTAATGGAAAAGCACCTAGTGTTCTGCTTCCCAAATTCTACTACTCTTGTGGGGACATTTTGGTCATCACAATATTAGTAATACAGGTAGACACACACACACACGCACCCACGCACGCACACACACACGCACGCACACATGCAGCTATCAAGCAGAAGAAACAGGTCAGCTCTGGCAGAAAGGTTCATCACTCAGTTAGCTGTGGAGTGCATGGGGGAAACAACACCATGGGAGAGAGATGAGAGCAGAATATCAAACCTGGAGTCTCCGTCACAGAGAGGGGGATTGTACCGTTTGCTACAAGCGTTATGTTATGGCCATGGCTAAAAAGAATGTGAGGTCATTCCGGACTGTTTTCTTTGTCTCATGTTAGACTAATGTTTACCTTTTTCCCCGCAATCACCTTTTCGTCTTCAGGCATGTGTGTCTAATAGGGCTGGCCGATTTAATGACTTCAAATCAATGTTACCATTATTTCCAACTTTTGCCTCGATTACTATTAGTGAGCGATTATTGAAAATAGGTAGATCCACAAGCTGAAAAAGCGCTGCATCCTGACGAGTTCTAACAACTACTTCTAATACAGGGTCAAGTGACAAGTCAAGCCAAGTAATGATCACATCATGGAGGAATCTGGCTATTATATCATTACTCCTGTCTGGCCTGCCTGAGAAACACTCACCATCACCATCAGAACCTTAAAGCATGTAACGTGACTCTGGCACAAGCTCAACGCCTTGCCCATGACGACAGAACCCAGATGGAGAGACCTGGTGGCTATGGTTGGCCCTGAAGTGCAAGAGGACTAAGTACCGGTAACTTGCTAAGTAAGTAAGTATACTACAGTACTTACCATCTCTCCTGTTGAGTTTGGCGTAGTAAGGAGCATTGCGGACAGAGGATTGAGAGGAGCTCTGGAAGGAGGTTTGGGGCAGCGCAGGTACAAGAGGACCGTTGCAGTCTGTATAAAACAAAAACATCTAAATGTGAGTATTCAGAGTGCAGAATGATGCAAGAGCATGAGAGACTCCATCAAACATGTATTTAGCTTTTTATAAAAGCACATTTAAACAACATACACAAAGCAGGCTGCTGGGCCAAAAGTGGTGTAGCTATAGAAAATTAATATATAACTAACAGACAGGCAGGCAGACAGATTATTACGCTAACTCATTACAGTTGTTAATGCGATCTGTACGTGTGAGTGCCCCCCGTGTGTCATGCCAACCCAGAGACTGATGTGAAATACATTCCTCCTATAGACGCTGATGG
Organism: Protomyctophum parallelum; assembly: GCF_964188405.1. Lineage (NCBI taxonomy): Eukaryota > Metazoa > Chordata > Actinopteri > Myctophiformes > Myctophidae > Protomyctophum > Protomyctophum parallelum. The sequence goes on from NC_139707.1 coordinate 29,073,063, forward strand.
ATGGGGTTGCACCGGGTGTCAAACATGCACTCGTTGGGCCGGAGAAAACAAATGATAGAAAAATGCACCCTTCAAGTCCGTGGAATGCTTTGCCTGAAAATACATCTTTGCCTAAAAGTGCTGCGCTGAACCGCGCCACAGAGTTTTAAAGCAGGTATTGTGAAAATAGCTGGTGGTGCTCCCTCACTTATCCACATCACAAATCTCTGCAACAGTCCATTAACTCAGGCAGTGACCCTCAAAAGGAGGACAGAAGGACCTGCAGTTCCTTCTCTCTGTGTGTGTGTGTGTGTGTGTGTGTGTGTGTGTGTGTGTGTGTGTGTGTGTGTGTGTGTGTGTGTGTGTGTGTGTGTGTGTGTGTGTGTGTGTGTGTGTGTGTGTGTGTGTGTGTGTGTGTGTGTGTGCCTGTGTGCACACGTGTGTATTTATATCGTCGCTGTCGGGCAGAAACCTTGTATATTCAAAACTGTTATTTCCTTGACAGGAAATTGACAAAACACATGCAGTTCAAATGGTTCAAACGTTATTTAGTCACTCACAAGCTCTTGTTAATACTTTTCATTGGTTCAATAATTATGTAAACACAAACACACTTTCCCTTTCAGGTTCATTGCCTTTCCAATATAGCAAAAACAAAAATTGTTACACTGTAGTTAGGATATTATAAAGTAGGGCAAAGAAAACCTTTACGAGTTGAAATATGGAGATTACAAGGTTTCTATAGACAGTAACTATATGTGTCTGTGTGTCTGTGTGCATGCCTGCGTGCATGCACTTCTGTACGTGAATATATGCAAGTGTGTGTTTTTTATAATCCAGGCGTGTGAGATTAGAGTAGTTCCAGCATGCAGGAGGAGATTACCAGGCCAGTGATGTAAACCTGCCAGTCTCATCTGGCACTGATTCAGCCCTGCCTATACATTAGGAGGTACATTAAAGAGCACTAGGCACTCAACCCTGCAGTAAATTGAGTCAAGTATAGATACTCCTGGTCAAATGTTACTCAACTACAACTAAAGTGAAAGCTGCTCTCTCAAATGTGTACTTGAAGATGTACTTGTACTAGTTGACATGGCCTGCTTGTTTTAAAAAATGTGCTCTTATATTCAAAAGTCCAACTCAACTACTATTGCTGTACTGAAATTACATTCAAATACATTTAAAAGATTGAAAGAAGAATGAAATATGCAGATATGCAAGCATCCAATGCAAAAAAAACCTCAAATAAAGCACAGATAGCCTAATCAAAACATGTGCAGTAGTCAAGTAAATCATGTACTTCATTACTGTCCACCACCATGCGAAGCACTGAGCAGTGAGTTTGAGTGTTTGAGTGCATCCTCGCCTGACTTCCACCAGTGTGCACAACAACTCTCCCCAGCTGGCTGGGCTGCGGTGAACAGAGGAGCCTCTCTGAAGCATGTGCTTCTCGGGTACATAATGAAACCTGGCACTGGCTTGATTACAATTATCCCACTACCTTGTCCATGAGTGTGCAACTCCATTCCTCTCAGTGCAAGAGGCGGGCATTTTTGACTTGGACGGAATCCACTCCCAAAGTCCGAGTTATTCTGGGCACATCTGCAGTGAAGATTGGCCGTTCATCTACTAAACAGCAGACGAGGCTGGAAGATGACAGTGTAAGCTTGTTTACTGTACTGTGCACGGGTCTTTAAGGGCCTCCCTCCGAATTTCAGGCTGACCCGATTCGACTACTCTCAGATCGTTTGCCAGGAGCTTTTTTTCTAATGCCGATTTGAAGTGTGACTAAAATGGATCAAGCTGTTTTTTTCAAGGTCCAAATTATGGCTAAGCGGCAGCGCAGTCACAGATGCTCATCACTGGGAGAAAAAAAGGCAGACACTGGCATGCTTACTTATCAGTGAATTATGTACTGTACCGCATAACTTTTAGCTATTGCTATTAAACAAGCATAACACATCTGTCGTATTGCCATACAATCCAACCAGAGTTTTTTTAGTATTCCCCCAACGACTTCTTCACTCGTTCGTTCCTTAACTTCCATTTCTGCTTTTATCTGTGCATCTCTCATATCTTGCACAAACAGTGGGCTCACTTAAGATCTTACACTTTCTTGGATGAGACTCTACGCCTTTGATTGGTACAGCCAGCTCCCAAAGGAGGCTGCAGCTATAGCCATCACATAAATGTCAGGTCATAGTCCTTCACCCTTGTAAAACACCCCAAAAGCCTTGTCTGGCCAATATCTATTTTCATTCCCTTTGAGATTTTACACCAATACATGTGTCAAACGAGACTTTGATGGCCAGGAAAGAGGGTTGGAAAAACAAACCTATAACATTTTTATGACGCAATACATGTTCCCAGGGTCTGACATGTAGGCTATAACTCTACTGCCTTCAGTGCCTTGTGAATGCAAAGACAATTTCTCCTTGTGTGCAAAATTGTGCATCTTATAAACAGTGTTGTTGTTTACAGCCTTCATCCTCCTGCTCGATGGCGAGCCAAATGCCCGCCTGTCAATCAGGAAGACTTACGGATGGAGAATGATTTGCCTGCTAAAGCTGCGCTGCTCTCTGCACGTTGCCTCCCCTGGCCTGTGGGATAATTGAAAATCCTCTGAAGCTATGAATGCAATGGTGCCACTGTGCACTCTCTATGCAAAGTGTGCGGCTCCGATATTATAGTAATGTGTGTGCCCGTCAAGCTCAAGCACTCATGAGGACACATGTATGTACAGTATTATGCGGTATGTGCATGGAGTCATGCAGACACACGAAACAAGCATTAAGGCTGTCATTTGCATTCCCTTAAAAAACACATAAATTGTTATGTAAGGAAAGCGGAAAGACAGGTGTGGAAACAAGATATCAGTGAATTCAGTGTCCCAAGATGATGTTTCTCATGTTTTTAACACCTTATAGTTCTGCAGTGTGAAAATGCAACGGATGAGTCCTGTTGACGCATCCCAGGCTGGCATCACACCACCAGAGGTTATCAGTGATTGTGTTTGGGATAAAAATAATAGATGCCACCACTCCCCTTCGCCCCGTCCCCAAGGAGCGCCAACGTGCACTGATGCTTGACAAGATGGATGACTGCAAACACATTTAGATTTGGAGTGTGAGCACTCAATCTCCACTTTGGCCCATAAGTACATCAATTAATAATGTGCTCCGTGAAGAACATCGTCATGTCAAAGCATGCATGCATTATACTAGACTACTAGAGGACTTCAAATTAAAGGCATTGGGTGTGTGGAACTCAGTTGAGGGAGATGCGGTATATATAAATGTCCTATCAAGGACTTCCATGTGGCTTCACTTCACTTTGAAGTAATTCAACGATAAGACAATATCACTGTGAAAACAACCTTTGGGAACAGTTAGTGCACCTTAACAAGGGCTGTTAAGAATTATGAATGCTAACCATACGTTCCTTATTTGAGTTACATAACCATGGTATTTCACGATTGGCAGCTTCTCCACTCATTAGCAAGCTTATACCCTAATCCGAGTGCACAAAACAAATGCCTCAATTATCCCTACAAACTGCCTTTTGTGCACGCTGCGGGACAGATATTTTTTGTTCTTGTTGAAAGGGGCCCCAGCGCACCTGAAGACGGAGCTGAGTGTTTGAGATCCAGAGCTGTTTATGAAGCCTAAATCAAATAAACAAGGCTCACTAGATATAAGGATAAATAAATGCTTGGTTCTCCTCTCTAATATTGACTCTGAGAATGCAGCGAAAATTGGTTAAAACTGGAAAAATGGTTAAAACAAAAATTATTATAGTTATTGCTAAAAAAGTTAATAGAAAATAGCAATCATTGGTATATTTTGACAGCAGGGGTCTCTCAGTATTTCCAGCTCGTTAGTAAACAGAAGATAGATTTTCAAGTGCACTGGGTTGCAAATTTCATCCAATGAGGAGAGAAACCCCACATCGTTTATCAGCTCTAGTTCCATTTTAAAAAAAAATTGCTAATTTATTTGTTTCATCACTTCTAATTTAGCTTTTTTTTCCTGTGGTGAGTTAAATGGTAAATGGTGCATTTATATAGCGCCTTCATCAAAAGTGCATTACATCTACCCATCCACGCACACATTCACACAGACAGCGGAGGAAACCATGCAAGGCACCAAGGAAGCAATTTGGGGTTCAGTGTCTTGCTCAACTACACTTTGTCACTAACGTGAGAGCCAACTCTACCTACTTGTGAACCACTGCCGCCCCAATCCAATCTCTCTCCTGATTTGATCAAATTGGTATTCCAACCTGAAAATAAAGTTTCTGTTTAATAAAGAGCCAGAGAGACATGGAGACCCCTGTTACTGAACAAACACTCTAACAATGATTATACTATCAGAATACTGTAAATAGAGCTATTTAACACTTAATTTAACAAAGAAACATCATACTACTTTATTAATCAGTATATTACAACCAAGAAGTGGTGTTAAAGCTTTCGGAAGCGTTAACACCCTCTGTGTTAACGGTGTGGAATCACACAGAGTACAAACAAAAGAGTACAGTGCGCAAGTCCCAAACAGAATGTCACATGTGTGCAGTCACAGTGTGGGATAGTTTGGTTTTCCGTCTAACCCTCTAAGACCCAGCGTTGCTTTTTAGCAACAATTTTATTTTAATTAATTACAATTTTTTCTTTTTTTTCTGTTCTTTTTTCACCTAAACGTCATCAGTGATGTTCATTGCAATGCCATTTCAATGCCATTGGTCATGATATTTGCATATAATTACCCCCCACAGAGGCTGAAATTCACACAAATTAAAAATGTCTGGACTCTGTGCGATTTAGATTTTTTTTTTTATTAACCTAAGACTTTTGACCTTTACCCTAATAAAAGTAGGTACAATAATTGTAATACATGTTTTTTGTGATCATTAGAATGTCTAGAACATGTTTTATTCATTATTGTGAAAGATATCCCCCAAATGTAAATTATTAATTTATATAATTATTATATAATTATTATAAATTTCATCAAACTTTATTTTTTTATTTTACTTTTCTTTTTTCTTTCTTTAGTCTTAGTCCTAGTAGTACAAATTAGTAGTAAGGTTGAAATCTATTTTTTGAAAGTAGAAATGAATGCGGGTGTTAGAGGGCTAAGGGCGGCGGTGGCTCAGGGGTAGAGTGGATGGATGGCAACCACAAGGTTACCAGTTCGAACCCGGGCTCCCCCAGAGTTTGTGTTGAAATGTTCTTGAGCAAGACACTGAACCCCTAATTACTCCTGATGTGCTGGTTGGTGCCTTGCATGGTTTCCGCCGCCATCGGTGTATGAATGTGTGTGTGAATGGGTGAATGTAATGCATAATCTATGTAAAGAGCCTTGGATAAAGGCGCTATATAAATGCATCATTTGTGATTGTCGCCGGCACAGGTAAGAAATCTCTGACACTACTGTGCTTTCCTAAGACACGGCGAAGACCAGGGGTACATTCTTTAGTTCCGACATACTATTGATCCGAAACCTCAATCATTAACCTAACCATAACCGCAAGCACGGGAGCAGCACATGTCGGACCATCGCATTTTCGCATCGCATCGCATGTCCCCGCGCTTCGGACCTTTGGTGTGTCGGATCTTCGTGCGCACCCCGAAGACCAGCACGTCTTCACTGAACAAACACTTTATCCAACCCTTCCTTTTTCTCTCCGCTGTGTCCGACAGTCAGAGACTATGAGGCGGGGGGACGCTCCTATTGTGAGCCTCACTACAGTACACAAACTATTTACCCTATCCGCTACTACATGTGAAGGGCACAATAATGGGTTTAAAAACACAGCTGCTGAAACATGAAGTGGAGGCCGTCAAATCCCGCAATTTCCTTCTTCACATTGCTGCCGCAACGCAAAGTAGAGTTGAGCCGCCCGTGAAATCTAGTGTCATACAATCCAATTGTCCACACATGGCTCATTTAGAAACATTCTGAATTAAGTGGTTAAATAAAATACATTTCAGTTATAGGACATATTTAACTTTGATCAAATGTACGTTTTTCAAATAGATTAGACCACAGTCTTTTGACAAAATATGAGTCAAAACGTCGGTAATCTGTGGTCTCTGGGACTCCTAAACAACTGGCATCGGTCGGGCTCTAGTGTCAACAATATCATAGGGTGTGCAATGATACTGTGCAGTAACAGGATGGCTCCAGACCTCCAGGTGGTATTGACAAGGCCCTCATACGATACCTAGCATGGATTAATAGACTATAGGGCTGGGCCAGCTGCTCTGACAATGTGGCGGTACCTCAAGTCGCGCTATGGTATCGGTTGACAATTAGTCCCAGACGCAGGCTGAATTCGAGGAAGTTCAGGTCAATACAAGTGATTGAGAAACACTGCCTGGCTACTGTAGCACTTCATTTCCAACAAGACCTCCAATAGAGGGGACTGGATAAACACAGCCCAGAGACTCAGCGTCCGGCATCCAACTGAGAGGCCAGATTTATTCGCTACAGTCCATGCTGTCCAACGAAACCAAAGAGCAGTAACTGAGAAACATCAAGTTAATCTCCCGTTACACCAAAAGCATGCTTCGCCCCCATACATTAAATATATTGTCTCTGTCGGATGGAAACTGTGTTAAAATGAAAATAAACTATCTACAAGCCCACAACATTATTGTGGAGGTTGCAGATTGACCTTTGCGTGACATTATTGTATGATGAAGTAAGGCATTCATTTATGAAAATATGCAGATATGAGGTTTCTGCACGACGGCAGCAGCTTTTTGGTATGGATATAATTTGGTTGAAAATCTAAATTCCAGTCATGACCAGACACTTCACACACTACTGTAGGAATAATTTACGTGAATGGTTGAGGGGTTATTATCTGGCTGTCAGGGCCAACTCAGTGCTCTTTGGCTGACAGGGTTATATAGGCAGGAGTTTTAAAAGAATACAAATGCCCTTACAGGTATAAGAACTGTGATTTATCGAAGCAAATGACCAAATGACCTACAGTCCAGAGTCATCACCAGGGAAATCGATGCACAGTACCCTGTTGTGTAATGAATGCTGTCTGTTCGCACCAACTGGCAGCCCATTCCGGGCAATTCGTCTGCCGAGAAAATAATGTTTCCACCTTCAGTTGTGCTGTTTTGGTGAAACGCAATTTTGGTTTGATTGTAGAGCTAATTTGTATTCAAATGTTCTTTGTTACCAGCTTACTGTATTTGTCTCACAGCACTGAGATAGCCTGGCGGTGAACCTGTCATTAAGCCAGTGTTGTCCACAGAGAACTCATGAGGTTAGAAGCAGATTAGCCTCCTCTAAATATGAGACTGGGAGGACAGAGAGAGAAAGAGAAAGAATCCCATTGGCAGCAAATCACAGATTAAGCTCCAGCATTCCAGCAGCCCCAGATGGTGCCTTGGATATGGCCGTCCCCTCGGCCGTCCGTGGAAAATGTCACGCGAGCCACTCATATTTAAATACATACAGCGTCAAAGCCACTACTGGCTGCAGTACAATAAACAGTAACTCTACAGATCTTTAGTGGGTGGCCTCCATTCTATCGGGAGATAATGACTGGTCTGGGATTGTTGCAACAGGTTGAATGAGCTGCTGCAGCTGCACAGAGAAGAGTGATAGATGTGTTGGCAAGAGGACTAAATGTCCTCTAGGACCAGACCTAATGTTGAATGGTAAATCATTTTGGTCATTTACTGTACATCCAGGCTGCTAATACACAGTAAAAACATCCTCCAGTGTTAATTCAACCGAAGCGTACGAATGGAACAAAATGTACCTGTAAGGATTTTCACTGTGTGCCTATTTGCTTTAATCAAACAAAGGTATGTTTGAGAGAACAAACATTGATCTTTGAAAATGGCATTACATTGCCACGTTACGCAATTACAGGTCTGGTGGAGGTGGATGTTCCCTCCACAATTTGTCTATTTTTGTGCACCAAATGTGTGAAAACAAAAAATACATTTATCTTGCTGTTTTTCATCACACACATGCAAGCTCTTGCTGCATATTGGTCTTGTCTTATTGGCACAGTCAATAGAAAGTGGGTGTTTGTGTAATCCGTTAAAACCCGTTGCCAGAAACACCAGAAATAAATAGAGGATGAAACTTACGGACTATACTGCTATTTGAAGCATATTCATTGCACTCAATAGATCCGGAATGGGTACAGCATTAGTGTGTGAGCAATGCAATTGGAAATGGGGAGGCCTCCACTGGCGCCACATTCATCAAAATAGATTTTTTCTATCCCAAGAGACCAAGTAGAAATTATTGCTCTAAATAGCCTTATATCATGTATCCAACCATCATATTTTTTTTCTCCCTTCTCTAGCTCTGTGTTGTTGTTTATGATTACAAGTGTGTTCAGCATTATAGAAGCCTCTGACAGAACTATTAGGTAATTAACATTCCATCTTCCCTACCGTAGTATTCCAAACATCAGAAGTCTGATATCACATTTCGCTACATTGTAAGCATTTAGCAACGTCACTATCCATAACACCTGGGGAACTGCAAGCAGCCAAAACAGAACAAAGAAACAACAAAAGATGACAGTGAACGTGAATAAATATCTCTGTGGTGTCACTTGTAATATCCGTGTATCATTCATTCAGTGGCAAGGCGTTTGGCAGTGGGAGGATTTCTCACATCAGCCATCACAGAGCCATCATTCAGGGAGCCTGCATGTGAGGCTGCATTAGATATGTCTTTAACCCCAGAATAGTTGCACCGTGGGAGATCTGAAACTGTGATTTCAAAGTTTATCTCTTCCTTTGTCAAAGTGACAAATGTTAGGGGGCCATCTGGGTTTCGGCACCCAAAACTATATTAGCACATCGCTTAAGCGAGTGGGGTTTGCCAGCCACAGCTTGTCCAATCAAATAACTCTAAAGCAATCAACACCTTGGGACCCCTTGTGGTCCCCCCCCCCCCCCCCCCCCCCCCCCCCCCATCGCTATGGAGAGGTTGCGGAACACACTTCCCAGATGTCAAAGACAAGAGAGGAGAGGGTGACTGAAACATCTGTTGTCTGCACTCAAGAATGAGAAGGAAGCAAAAAAAACTAAACTAAGAAAACAAACAAACATGAGAGCGATGAACCTGTGACTCATTCAATTAATGCTGCAGTAATTGAAGTCTTTTGGGAGCGTGTTGTGATCTGCTTGAATGAGACCGGAACAAGAAAGAGAGAAAATCGATCGCAATCAGCATGACTATTGGTGCTGCGCTGGCTGTGATTTATTTGTGGTTGTGGCTGTCCCCTCATCATGACCGGTGCCCTTCTTGGATAACAACGACTAGTCTCACCAGAAAGACTCTTTGTCCAATGCAAAAGTGTCTATATGACACCTATATCTAGTACATGTACAGTATGGGCTGGACAATAAAACTGAAACTATATTGAAACCGATATTTAACCAATGTATAACTGGATAAACGAGAAGCGATACATTTGAATTTTTTGAATATATATATATATATATATTTTTTTTTAAATAAACAAAATCGATTAGTCTGATTAACCACGTAATCCTGCATGTACTATACTTTGTTGTACAGTGGTGGCATACAACAATAGCAGAAATAGATGATCTGCAAGCTCACAAGACATTGTGATGTGACGCATTGTCAGCATGTAGATCGGCTATATAATGTCATTGCTGAGACACAATGCCAGACAAATAAGCCATACTGTAACTGAAATGACCATACATTTACATTACATTGATGTAATGATAATCCCCTTTCCCCCCATTCATGACAGTAATTTCAAGCTTTGACAATACTCAGATATGGCAGTTCCTCTCTCACTGCCATGCAAGATGTCTATGAGAGCAGAATGCCTCCAGGTAATTGGACCCTACACATACATCTAGTCTGACTGCATGCGTTTTATCTTTGTGGAGAAGTGAGTGTTCAGTATGGCTATAGGGAGGAGGGGGACTGAGGGTGGGGGAGTGAATAACACGCAAGTACCATCATGCTGCGGTGTTCTGCCTCATTTATCTTTTGATAAATTCATCAGGCCTTTATGAATATATTATAGTATATACATATAGAGCAGTAGGAGTTCCTTCAGAGCCACAGAGTTACATTAATTAGCCGAGCGAATGTGAGTGATCACCGCAACAACCAACCCCCCCTCCCCTCCCCACGCGTGCGTGCCCTCCCCACGCGTGCACGCACGCACACGCACACGCACACACACACACACACACATACCTGCGATGAACAAAAGCATGCTGGGTGGTGGTGGATGGTGTGGAAGGAAGCCACTTTGATGCAAAGCTGAGTGCCTTCACCCGGTATAATCTGCTCTGAAATATCTGCTCACTGAGCTAATAGTGTTGCATGGAAATTTAAGTAAATAAAACAACGTACTCTGTGTGTCGTGGCCCCCCTCTGCACTCCCCACCCCCCAAGACAGATTAAAAGATATAAATGATGGATGCTCGGCAGAATCTACTAAAAAGTAGAGCAATATTCCACCCACAGAACCCTGGTGAAGAGTGTCATATCAGAGTCTGCCCTGGTAATGAAAGCCCCCGCTGTTTATAACCATAGGCAAGCTTGAAAGAAAGAAATCATACTTTCCTCTCCTGGCAGGAAGAAAAGTAACTTCACTTTGGCCTTAAATTATACGATTCAGCTGAAATATATGGAGAGCCCTATAATCCCCTGCAGTTTCAGAGTGCTGTTGTGAATAGCTGTGGCTCTGTCAATCATTTGGCCCTTAAAGGGCATGTTAATGTACTGTACGACATCAATGGCAGGCTCGCTGGAAGACCAAAAAAAACACATCAGCCGATCGCCGGCAGGGGACCAAAGCAGAGAAAATACCTCTTGTTGTGTCTTTGTAGAAGAAAGACTACTATACTGCACGCCGGGGCATATAGCACCGGCAGAGAGCAGGAGGAGGATGTGGCTGCCATTATCTGTGTCACCTGACACAAGGGCCACGAAAACTGGTCATGATGGATCCATATGCCCCCCTCCTTGTGTTTCTCAAAGGTAAATATGAGAACGGTTGTTTGCTTGTCCTCCAGGAGCATCTTTCCATTTCATCCGAGTGCAAGCATGTCAATTTTGATCACTGGATACATTTGAGAACCACAAGAATGTCATAAATGAGTAATGCAGCTGTCAGTTTGACTGTGCTCAGCGGGGCCAGTCTTACATCACCGGCATAAGCTGCCTCCTCCTCGGCCCCCATCAGACCCCAGTGTCATGGTCATCCCCCGGAGGAAAGAAAACATCATGCATCCTCCAACCTCAGCCCCAAAAGATCCAGTGATGTAATTCAGTTGGTTCGCAAACTTAGTTTTTTCGTGTCAAGGATCCCCAAATTGATTTGTGTTTGGTCACAGACCACCCCCTTCTGAAAAGGTTATAGGGCATGGAGGGACACCCCAGAAGAGAAAATGTATTTTAAACAAAATTCTAAATTATTCAAACTTTTACAAACATTTTCATTATTATTATTATTATTATATGGTAAATGGTGCAATTTATATGCAGATACAAGCTTGCACAAAGTGATGCACTGTGAGCTTGTATATATGGATAAAGTGGTTAAACTGATTGTGACGCTAAATTAACTACTTTTGCTGGGAACCCCACTACTGCACCCCACTTTCAGAACCACTTATGTAATTGCCTTCTCATGATGTTGATTGTCATCTGTTTTTAACCACTTAAACCTTCCAGTCTGCAGTTGCAACTTTTTTATTTTCCAAAAATAGCCGATTTACAAGCTCAAAACACGTTGCAGAGGCTTAAGTATATAGGCCTATATTATCTGGGTTTTTTTGTGGCTAATGTTCCCCCCAGAATATGGATGGGTTCAAGTGGATCGACCAGCCAACTAGGCTATAAGTTTAATGGGATATGCTCACAGTATTAAAATTATGTGAGTGACTTGTCAAATAATAATAAAGCATTGCACAAACAAGAAGGAAACAGCAGCATTATTGTCACTTCCTGCAGGATGCGTCAAGTCAAGGGCATTATTTATCATTATGAAAACCGGGTTTTGTTCAGAGCAATGAATCAAACGTATAATGGCCTAATAATGTACTGTACACAACTGTAGCTATAGATGGAGTACCTTTAACTGTTCTGCTGGGTTGAGAAAAGACGACCTCTACTGACAGTGCAGTTAAAATAAAGGTATAGATTTAGCATTTCTTTCTCATGTTTGTTTTGATACATTGATACTAAAATGAACCTGAATCATACCGTTTGTAATTAACCTTCTCAGTGCTGCATATGTGCCGTGTCACATCACATCCCCTTTTGGCCTGCAGGGTCTGTGTCTATCTTAATTCTTAGTGTACCGGTGGTACTCCCCTGTCTGTCTGTTTCCCAATGGCTTTCCCAATGCACCTATATGCTTGGGGAAGATGGGAACCTTGGCTTCAAGGTAGGCTACAGTACGGTATGAATCAAATTATTAAACTATACCATTATACCCATTATGTCAAAGCCGAAGCAACACATGCAGCGTTATACTTAGATATCTGGCTATGCATCCCGAAAAGGTTTTGTCTATATACTATAGTCTGCTATAGACATGCCTCAAACGCTGCTGTAACTGTTCGTCCCATGCACGCCGTTTTTCCTTTTCTTAAAAATAAATAAAAAATAAACCAGCCTTCCGTCGACCTCCATCTTCCTTGCATTCTGAGCAAGAAAACCAAGACAACTCCGCAGTAACTGATCTAACTCTGAGGTTATGGGGATTGGGGGGGAACAACGCTGGAGGTGTGTGTGTGCAGTGTGTGTGTGTGTGTGTGTGTGTGTGTGTGTGTGTGTGTGTGTGTGTGTGTGTGTGTGTGTGTGTGTGTGTGACGTGTGTGTGTCATCATGTAAGTTCCACGGATGTCGATACAACTATGCCAATACAGTTTTATGGGAAGAGGTGAGGAGACATAACTATAGCCTGGCTTTCGTGCATTTCTAATTAATTAGGCATGTAGCCAGCTGTGTGTAGATCTCCGACTCCGCCAGAAAGACAATGTTGCCGATGCACTGCACTGCATGCATGTGAAAAATGTTGATTTAAAACAAATATATATAAAGTTATAAACATAATTTACGCAATTTAAATCAAATAAATGCACGTGACATAACTTGCATCAGCGTTATGAGACGCAATGTGCTTTTTCTTCGCCCGTGTGCAGTCTCACGCACTGCACAGTGGAACTTCTAAGTGGGCTGCTGTGTTTTGTAGGCTGTAGGCTACTGTATTCTACTCACAGTGGCTGCTGGCGGCAGACGCCGCGCCGATGGCGCTCAGAGTCAGAAGAAGAACACACAGGCTAATGATATTCAGCGGAGTCATTTTTCGCAAATCCATCTTGGTGTTAATATCCGTCTGTCATCCCAGGATAAATCTCACCAACGAGCTCTCCTCCTCGCCTATCTTCTTCAACATGGATGTGTGGGGCGGGAGTGAGTGGGTGGGGTGGGAGGGGGGAACCTTGCACTTCTCTGCGTGCCCGGTGTGAAGGAGCTAAACCGCTCCCACGTCAACGCTCACTCACTGACGCGCACCCTAAAGATGCACTGCACTCGTGCACTGACACACACACACACACACACACACACACACACACACACACACACACACACACACACACACACACACTCTCTCTCTCTCTCTCTCTCTCTCTCTCTCTCTCTCTCTCTCTCTCTCTCTCTCTTTCTCTCTCTCTCTCCCTCTCTCTATTTTGCCGGTGGTATAGACTATAGTCCACTGTAACAGGCAGACGCGCTATAGATCTTTTCCAGTGGGGGGGCAAGGGGGGGGGGCTTTAGCCCCCTCTGGTGGAGGCTTAGCCCCCCCTAAGCCCCCCCCCCCTCCAAACAAGCCAAATTGACTGACTTCTATGTAAACCAAGATTCATTAGACCCCCTCTAAATAGCCAGCCCCTCCATAGCACCCACAGTCACAATTTTCTGGAGCCGTCGCTGGCGCACACACACACACACACACACACACACACACACACACACACACACACACACACACACACATACACACACACACACACCACTTTTGTTCGCCAGTGATTCAAGACGCTGCATGCCGCGATGCCCCGGCATAAGCAGGAGGTTTGATACAAAATACAAATACTGGGTCAAAAATGTATCTAAATACAAAATACAAATACTGGTCTGAGAAATGTATTTGAGATACAAATACGTATTTTGTATTTTGAAAATACATGAAAATACATTTTCATGAACATGTGTATAATGATAAGTAAATTCATAATTGATTGCCAAATATTAAATTAATGACCCGTCAGAATGTCTAATACATTGAAGATTATTAAAGGTATATTCAGTGATTTCACTTATTATTTTGTTTTGTTGTGATAATCCTCCCTACTATAGAGTGTGCTGGCCATATAAGGAGTTCCTCCCTGTCCCCAGTTAACCCCTGGGGGTCAAAAAACCTTAGGTTTCGTTTTTGACTCTCTATCCTGATTGGACGAAAGGCTGGGTCCCACAGCCAAAAACGAAACCTAAGGTTTTTTGAGTGAAATCACTGAATATATCTTTAAGAATGATACACTTTATATTTTAAGCAAATAAAACAGGACCCACAAAGGAATGGTAACTCAAAACTTACCTCTCATTTGTGGTTCAATTTGAGAACGGAACACTGTCGTCCCCCCGTCCCCCCCCCCTCCTCCCAGTGAGCTGTGGCGTTCCACAAGGAAGCATATAAGGGCCTTTACTGTTACTAATATATGTAAACGACATTACATCAGCTTGTGACTGCAACTTGTTCCTGTTCGCAGATGACTCAGCACTGCTGGTCTCGGACAGGAACAAACTGCAGGTTGAAAAGACCCTCAGCTCTGAACTCGGTAGAATCTGCACCTGGCTCACTGATAACAAACTATCCTTACACCTGGGAAAAACTGAATCCATTCTCTTCGGATCAAATAGTAATCTCAGCAAGGCAGATGGCTTCTTGGTTAGAGTGGGTGGGTGACAATATTATCACACGAAAAGATGAAATTACCTACCTAAGTTCCATCCTGGAGGCCAATCTTTCCGGTGATAAAATGGCCACCAACGTAATAAAAAAAGTCAAACAAGATTCCTTTACAGGATCTCCTCACTGGTCAACAAAAACACCTTGAAGACCTTAACAGGAGCCCTCGTACAAGGTTTCTTTGACTATGCATGCACACAGCACCCAGCCCACAGCACCTCAAAGGCCCAACCCTCTAACACCCGCATTAATTTCTACTTGCAAAAAATAGATTTCAACCTTACTACTACTTTGTACTACTAGGACTAAGACTAAAAAATATGTTAAAAAAAAACAAAAAAAAGTTTGATGAAAAATTTAGAATAATTATATAATAATAATATAATAAATTAATAATTTACATTAGGGGGTTATCTTTCACAATAATGAATAAAACATGTTCTAGACATTCTAATGAACACAAAAAAACATATATTACAATTATTTTACCTACTTTTATTAGGGTAAAGGTCAAAAGTCTTAGGTTAAAAAATGTTCAAAATTACACAGAGTCCAGACATTTTTTATTTGTGTGAATTTCAGCCTCTGTGGGGGGTATTTATATGCAAATATCATGACCAATGGCATTGAAATGGCATTGCAATGAACATCACTGATGACGTTTAGGTGAAAAAAGAACAGAAAAAAAATAATAATTTAGTAATTAAATTAAATAAAATTGTTGCTAAAAAGCAACGCTGGGTCTTAGAGGGTTAAAACAAGGCTCCAGACCTCCCAAAACAAACTGGTCAGGCTCATACTTGGCCTCACCCCCCAAACCCACCTCACCCCTGCCCACTTTGACAGCCTGGGATGGCTTAGGGTTGACGACAGAGTATTACTTACGCCTTCTGCCCCTTCTGGGGCATAGGCCGTCAACAAGCGATCTCCAGGCATCTCTGTCTTGAGCTGTTCTCTCCAGCTGGTTCCAGGTCGTCTTCATGGTCTTGATGTCTGCTTCCAGGTCTCTGCGCCAGGTGTTTCTAGGGCGACCCCTTTTCCGCTTGCCCTGTGGGTTCCATGTTAGGGCTTGTCTTATGATGGTGGTCGCAGGCTTTCGTAGGGTGTGGCCTATCCATCGCCATCTGCGTTTCCTCATTTCTTTTTCCGCCGGAAGCTGGTTGGTTCTCTGCCAGAGTTCGTCGTTACTGATGGTGTCTGGCCATCGGATGTGGAGGATCCTCCGCAGGCAGCTGTTGATGAAGACCTGTACCTTCTTGATGGTGGCAGCTGTAGTTCTCCATGTTTCTGCTCCGTATAGCAGGACCGCCTTGATGTTGGAGTTGAAGAACCTAACTTTGGTGTTGGAAGTCAGTTCTTTGGAACTCCAGATGTTCCGTAATAGGATGAAAGATCCACGGGCTTTACCGATTCTGGCTCTAACGTCAGCATCTGTGCCCCCCTGCGTGTCGATCACACTGCCTAGGTAAGTGAAGGCTTCAACTTCCTCCAATGCCTCGCCGTCCAGTTTTATTGTGTTGGTGTTAGCTGTGTTGATTTTGAGGACCTTGGTCTTGCCTTTGTGGATGTTGAGTCTGAGTTGTGCCGAAACGGCTGCCACCTTGTTGGTCTTCTCCTGCATCTGTTGTTGTGTGTGTGACAGTAGTGCCAAATCATCTGCGTAGTCCAAGTCGTCGAGTTGCTTCCAAGGTGTCCACTGGATTCCGTACCTTCTCTGTGCCGTGGAGGTCTTCATTATCCAGTCAATGGCTAACAGGAAGAGAAAGGGTGAGAGCAGACAACCTTGTCTGACCCCAGTCCTCATTTGGAATGCCTCTGTGAGCTGCCCTCCGTGGACCACCTTGCATGTCAGTCCCTCATAGGAGTTCCTGATGATGGAACCGATCTTGGTTGGCACCCCGTAATGTCGGAGAAGATTCCAGAGGGACTCTCTGTGCAGGCTGTCAAAGGCTTTCTCATAGTCCACAAAATTTATATAGAGGGAGGAGTTCCACTCTATTGACTGCTCCATGATGATGCGCAGCGCTGCAATCTGATCTGTGCAGGATCGATCCTTGCGGAAACCAGCTTGCTCATCACGGAGTTGTGCATCGATGAGGTCCTTCATCCTGTTCAAGATGACTCTGTTGAAGACCTTCCCTGGCACTGATAGCAGTGTGATCCCTCTATAATTTGCGCAATTGCTAAGGTCTCCTTTCTTCGGGATCTTGATGAGGTAGCCCTCTTTCCAATCTCCTGGCACTTGTTCTTCCTCCCAAATCTTCCTGAAGAGTGGATGAAGCAGCATCACAGTGGTTTCTAGGTCTGACTTCAATGCCTCCGCTGGAATGTTGTCCGGTCCTGCAGCTTTTCCATGTCTCAGCTGCTTGATGGCCTTCCTGATTTCCTCCATGGTTGGTGCGTTGCAGTCTATGGGTAGGTCTGTGTCAGCCTGTGCGATGTCTGGTGGGTTATGTGGTGCTGGCCGGTTTAGAAGTTCCTCAAAATACTCCATCCATCTGTTCTTCTGTTGCTCGTCTCCCGTTGTTATCGGTCTTCCCTCTTTGTCCTTCACAGGTCGTTCTGGTTTGCTGTACTTTCCTGCCAGCTTCTTGGTGATGTTGTAGAGTTCTCTCATGTTTCCCTCTCTTGCTGCTTGTTCTGCCTCTGTTGCCAGGTTGTTCATGTACTTTCGCTTATCTGCTCTGATGCTCTTCTTTACTAGTTTGTTTCCCTCTGTATACCTTTCTTGTGCCTTGGCCTTCTCCGCTCTTGTCCGGCTGTTGTTCACTGCTGCCTTCTTTTCCCTCCTGCCTTGAATCTTTCGCAGACTTTCCTCTGAGATCCATTCCTTATGCTGGTGCTTCTTGGGGCCAAGCACTTCCTTGCAGGTAGATGTTACTGCCTCTTTTATCTCCTTCCACGTGCTCTCCAGAGTGCTCTCGTCCTCTTCCAGCAGCTCCTGTAGAACTTGGAATTTGTTCCGTAATGTTAGTCTGAACTCTTCCAGCTTGCTGGGTTCTCTCAGTGAAGCTGTGTTGTACCTGTGTTGTGTTGTGTGTGCCTGCATCCAGTTCTTTCTCAGCTTCAGCTTCAGACTGGCTACAACAAGGTGGTGGTCTGACCCCACATCTGCTCCTCTCTTTACTTTTACATCCTGCATGGACCTTCTGAATTTCTTACAGATACAGATATGGTCAATCTGGTTCTCTGTTATGTGGTCTGGTGATACCCAAGTGGCCTTGTGAATGTTCTTATGGGGAAAAACACTGCCGCCAATGACCAGGTTGTTCATAGCGCACAGGTCCGCAAGCCTCTCCCCATTTTCATTCATGACCCCCAGTCCATGTCTTCCCATTATGTCTTCGTACCCTGTGTTGTCCCTTCCAATCTTGGCATTAAGGTCTCCCATCAGGATTGTGATGTCTCTCTCTGGGTGTTTTTCTATAATGGATTGCAGCCTGTTGTAGAACTGATCCTTGTCTGCTTCCTCGCCGTCATTGGTAGGAGCGTAGCACTGTATGATGTTCATATTGATCCTCTTATTCTTAGTTCGGAAGGATGCAGTGATGATCCTTTGTCCATGGGCTTCCCATCCTATGAGTGCATGAGACGACAGAGTATAGCATCTTGCAATGGGTCTGGTCCACAAGATTCTATACGCCACCAAGATACCCATGTACCTGTCTAGATACTTCCTTAATGTAAACGAAGTCCACACCCACAACACCAGAGGGAGTGCAACAAACCATGTACAACCCAGATTCGGCACAAACAAGGGACTAAATTATTTTCGCTCCTATGCCACCAAAATGTGGAACGCCCTACCAACAGTCATTAAGACATGTGAATCCCTTGACTCCTTCAAAACCGCTCTCAAAGGGCTGCAATTCGAAACTGGTCCCTGTAAAATCTGAATCCCCCCCCCCACCGCCCCCCCCCCCCCCCCTTTTCCCCTCACTGTATACATGTTTCTTTTCCCTTTATGATGAATTCCTGTTCTGTTCTTTAACTATAGTGTCTATTTGTGCGTCTCTAAATGTTTTGATGAATTGAACAAGGTGGACCCTCTTGTAAACAAGTGTATTGCTTAATTGGGTCGTCCACTCACAGTTAACAGTCTTTGTATTGAGTTTGTGCTTGAAATGTACTGTAATTCTGCAAACTGTTAATACATATTTCAATCAATCAATCAAGTGTGTAAGCCAATCAGAAGGTGGAATAGAAGTGACATCACACATTGTGTTGTGTTGTGTGTATGGGTGCGTGTGTTTTGCCCCTACAGTTTAAACCTGAGGCAGTGTAAATGTTTAACATGTGTCCATTTGAGAATAAAATTACATTTAAACAAAAAAAGTATTTTATGTATTTGAAATACAGAAAATACTCAATCTGAAAGTATTTTGATACAAAATACATCTAATTTCTTCCATCCCAGCGAAATACAAAAAGTACAAAAAGTACAAAAATACAAAAAGTATTTCAAATACGTATTTCAAATATGTATTTCAAATACTGCCCATCTCTGCACACACATTGACCTCATTTAAGTTACTCTCAGAGAGACAGACCTGTAACATTATTGGTCCCCCTGGTGGTCCCCAGACCACACGTTGAGAACCGTGAGTTAACAAAATGCTGTAAACAGTACTCTTGGTATTATGTGCCAGTTGTTACATAGGGAAATACTATTCACATTTGCTTTCATGATACCTTGCTTAATTGTACAATTTGAAATTGGCCCCTGTGTTGTTTCAAATTGAGGCAAGGTCTTTATATAATTCCTCACATGTCTTTCATTGAGTTAGTGGTAGTGTATTCGATTACTCTTCGCATTTAGCTGCCCCAGGGTCACTCACTTTCAGTGTATTGTAGATGTTTGCCTAATCCACAGAACAGACACATTGGTATTTCCCCAAAGGGACCTGTGATAAGTGTGATTACATTATTTTCTCATAATCGCTATAGAGTCTCCCTCCCTGATCCCTCCACATGGCTTTAACATTACTGCCATAATATTTGAGTTGATAGACAATGCTGAAACTAATATGAAAAGGCTAAAACAACAACGATTAGATTTCAGGAAACAGAGCACTCATACACTTCTAGTATACAAATATACCTAATAAAAAAGTACAAAAAAACAGCCTCCCGTTTGAAAGTCTATACTGTGTATTGTTTGCTCACAATACTTGAATAGAGCATTTTCTAACGATGCAAAAATCATATAGTGAAGCCTCAAGGGTAAAACAAAAAATAAACGGCTACACCTTCAGCTTAATTAATGTGTTTGCAAGTGATTTAATTTGCCCGATAATTATTTAAAGTGAGGCGTTAGATGTGCAAAATGATGGTCAAAAAGATTTGTGTGACTGCTTGTGCATTGAATGAGAGACAGACACATAATTGAAGTATTTATCACAAGCTGGAAGTTTGGGTGTAACTTGTAACCTGAGCTATATGAAGCTATTCTTTCCAGTTACTGGGCACTGCTGTGACTGTGAAGGAGACCAATGCTTCAAGGGCACTGTCATCACGACTGCTCAGCCCCTAAGATGTGATGTGAGAGTTCTTTGCATCTGCAAATTCTGGCTCATCCATCATCCGTATGAGTGAAACCCTCAGACTCCCCCTCCCCCAGTTTCCCAAATTAAATTCTCCACAGTGGCTGCATCTAGGTGGTTCACCTCAGGAGTTATGTGCCAGGTATAGGAGATCCTGTAGAAAGAGTATAATCAGAGACGTGTCCCAGACTCAGGTGATCTGTGGGCCCAAAAGGGAGAGGTCTTTTTCTGGATGCTCCCATTGATGATGGCCGTATATAGGAACAACATTTCACAGCTGAAAAAAGCTGTGAAAAGCCCTGAACTTGATGATATGGAATTATAGTCAATTAATTTGGCCACCAACTGAATTGAAATCATCCATATACATTTTACCACTTAAACCTTAGTTGACCTAGGTGTTCCCCAGGGGTCTGTACTTGGTACCCTCCTTTTCCCCTCTAGTCTACACCATAGATGTCTTTGCCGAAAATAGCCGATCTTCGTTCTACATTATTAATTAATTTCAGGTCCATTTATATACGTATAGGCTATTATATTAACTATGAGGATTTGTGCTGTGTATAACAAAAACTTAAATTAAATATAAAGTAAATGTGCCCCACACCTCTGGACCATCCGAGCTGCATGAGAAGTTCACAAAGAGATCAAAGGAATTCATTGACGTAAAAAGTACAGGAACACAAGCAGTCTAGCACAACGGAAACGGCTAACTGTCATTGTCAGCCATTTCATTTTTAATTGCATGGATTATGGAGCTCATTTCTAAAAGATAATGTTTCTTGTTTCATTGGCTTTTCATGTCCCATCCAGCTTTATTGCTCTCTTGCAGCTTTTCTTTCGGATGAAAAGCCTATTCATTTTCTCCACGCTTTCATCTGAGTTGCGTGCAGTACTCTTTTCATTTTGCACCACGGCAAAATGCCCCAAATGGGAAATCCGGAAGTACTTATCATCACTGACACTGACTGTGAAACTGGGATGAATCCATTGGAAAGGCTCTCTGGAAATTGGACCATGAAAGAATATATAATATAACTTGACTCATGTCGTCTTCCAGCCTACATGGTGAATACTTAACCAAGTGGAATATCAGACCATTTCCTATCACGCCTGCAGTATATATATATATATATATATATATATATAAAAAATGTCTTCTCTCATAAGGGCTCTGCGGTTGCCAGTGTAATGTGGAGTTCCTTGGTTTCCTGATTAGTTACACTTAAAGATGCAGCGCAGACATAATGCTGTCCATTTCTCTTTTGTTGAACTAATATGTGAATGTACATCACTTAATTTCACTTAATATCTCTGCCTCTCGGTTGGAAAAAATAGAGAGAAAAAGTGACTCCAGTTTCCAGACACATTTTAAATTTAAAGCTTTTAAAACATTATTAAAAGCTGGCTTATACGTACCTTTCTCTCAGTAGATGGAAGGATAAAACCCCATCAATGTCAACCCACACTGTTTCAGTTCTGCAGAGGTCAGAGATTGGAGAAAGTAGAAAAAGTATCTTAAGTAAAAATATCAATACTGCAATGTAGAAGTCCGGTAATCAAACTTTACTTGTGTAAAAGTACAAGTAAAAGCACAAAAGAAGTACTCATTATGCAGAATGTCCCATTTCACTAGTTTTCAAATGTATCAAATGTATAAAACTATTTTGAAAATATCAGATCTACAAGCTCACAATGTGTCGCATTGTGATCTTGTAGATCGGCTATTCTCAAATGGTCGGAATGTTTATAGGGTGTTTAATGTTTAAACTACTGTTTACTCGTTGCTTCCAGTCATCCCGGTTCTCCTTACATCTGACCAGCTCGCTGATGCTTTGCGCTCCTGCATCTTTCTTCAGTACATGTCCACAATGCATTGTCAAAAAGCATAAGCCTATACAGCAATGTTACAAACAGAGCACAGACTCTTATGTAGAAGTTTCTCTTTTGCAAAAGTGCCTCTATCTCTCTGACACTATTCTGTCAGTGTTCATGACAAAAGAAAGCTTTGTGTGGGAATGTGCTGCTGCATATGTGGATGGGTGTCTGGCTTTCATTGCACTGTGCACACATGCAGCTCCCCAAAGGTCAATGTCTCATTTCTCTTATTAAGCTGGGACTTGAACCAAACTGAACAACGGCTGGCAGAAATAATAATAAGGTACCCTCACAAAAACATGCAGTAATCCTGGTCTCTAAAACTACCTCCCCCTGGCCAGCCGGGGCGCCTGATGGAGGGGAAAGGAACTGGTCGGAATAACGTGTTCCTTCCACGTGCTACATCTGGCCAGGGAAATTCCCCCCTGTCAGGTGAAAAGAAGCAGCTTGGACTCCGCATGCATAGAAGGAGGCATGAGGTCAGTCCGCTGCCCCCCCCAGGTTGGCAGAGGTAGTGTAGCGCCCAGGATTACATTAGATAATTGGCACTGGGTGAAAAAACTGGGTTGCAAAATCGTGGGATAAAATTAATAATAATAATATAAACCCCAGTCCTTCGTTTGTCCACACTATTATAGAAGTGTTCTTTCACAATTGTGTGTCAAGGTTTTTGAAGTGTATGTGTGTGTAGTACGATATATAGTACTTCGGTGATTCTCAACCTGTGGGCCAAGTGGGCCCCCAAATAACCGACAAAGCACGGCAATTTTAATACGTGGATCAGATGGGTGGGCTGTGAACACACATTCTCTGTGTTGATCCAGAAAAAGGTTGAGAAGCTCTGTTGTACAATGATACATGATGTGATAAATTAAGTGAAATGAAGCAAAGCTAAGTTTTCCACAGAGACCAATCATGAGACTGCGGGATGAGATGAAGATGTGCTAATCAATATCCCAGACAGTTTTGTATAATTACAGTCAAATTGTGCATCTACAGCAACTGGCAGATATAGGATCTTATAGTTACCTGGGGGGACTTGGAAGGGAGATATCTCTCTCCCCGCTCTGTCTGAACAGACAGTGGTTATTCTGAGAAAAATAAATAAATATCAGTCATGGTATTTTATATTCAGCTAGTCTTCGCTGTATTCTTCAGCCTGAAAGTTCCCCTTTGGTTTATCTAGTAAAGCTTTTTAATTGGACATAGGCCTACCTATTACCTATTACCTACATACCATGAGCTATTTAAGCCCAATATACAAGCTCACAATGCATGTGATTCGTTGTGAGTGTCTTTCTGTTTTTATTTGTGTTTTTGAGCATTTTTCTGTGAATGTATTTTGTCCTTGACTTGAAGTTTCAGATGTTTTATTGTATTTTGGGGTTTAGCACTGCTCCCACTTGACCCCTTTTCTAACTCAACTATTTATTTAATGATGTCTTTTATCAACAAAAGTCAATATTTATCATCTCGCTGTTGTGATGGCGCGCCATTATCCAGTCCTTGAGGAACACAATACAGCACTCAAAACCTTTTCTACAGAGAGTGTAATGGGCCTATACATTCATAAGTGTCTCATAAGTCATAAGTACCACACGTCCATTTTGGTCCACTAAAAGCAGCATTTACTTGTCTCCATATACACAATAACTTTAGAAATGGTGCAGCACTTTACATTTGCAAAGTCATGACCACTATAGGTATAGTGAATCCTAAATGTGTCGACTTCATTTGAGAAGATTCAGAGTAGCCCGTTATTCAGTAAATACTACATCAGCTCCTCTTCGAGGAGACTGCCTAATAATTTCAGTGTGTAGGCCTACATTACTACAGTACAGGTAACTCATTTTTAAAGAATAACATTTGATTTTGTCCAATCTGTATTGTATGTTAATCTCATGGATCTTTGATGTGTATGTGCACCTATTCACACAATCTGACCATTACTATGAAATAATAAACCTACAGTATAGATTGAAGTGAAGCTAAGTCAGGCTATTTGGCTAAAATGTATATCACTGGAAAAACCTCGCTATATGTCTTGTTTCTTGTTGACTGTATTCTCTTTGTTTGGTAGGCTATATCGAACAAACACATTTCAAACGAATCTTTAAGTGTTATGTTTGTTTCTTAACAATACATTGGGGCAACTTCCAAAGGGACAATATAGTCGTAAAAAGGGGGAAAGAAAGAAAGAAAGAAAGAAAGAAAGAAAGAAAGAAGCAAAACACCGAATTGAGACACAATTTATTATCAGAATTCCTCTGAATGCAGGTTATTGGTATAGCAAAGCCATACGCGCGGGCTCTTTAAAATCCTCCGGTTGCCCCGCCCCCTTTCCCCACAGCACACCACACAGCTGAGCTGAGACGTCTCAATCAAAGCCTTTTCGCTTGGCAGAACATAATGGTAAGTAAAACAAACAGTGACAAACTTGTAATTAAGTTCCACATCTTGAAAGTTTAGAAGAGCTGTCAGTGTTGTTAACTTGTCAGGGAGTGAAACTGCTGAGTCACAGACACAGACTGTGAAAGACTCGTTTTGTCGTTCCACCTGTGTTGGACTTGGACTTGTCCACCGCGTCTGTTCTTCATTTGGGGATTGGGGATATGCAACATATGACGTTTTTTTTAGTGCCTACCTCATTTTGGACGGCTTCTGGAACTTAAGGTACAGTATATGGATGGTTATAAATAATATATAAACAATTGTAGAATACTCTTGCAAGGAGGTACTCTTTATTATTATGTGCCCCCGCAGCCATGTTGTGACTGCAGAGAGAGAGAGGGGGGGGGGGGGGGGGGGGGGGGGATTCAGATCGAGTAGCCTTTCCACTAGCCCCTTTCGGGACCCTCCATAAAGCTTTTCTGAAATTTTGATGAGTTTTATGTAGGGTCCCTGGTCATAACTATATTTTCGTATGGGAATTCTGGAACGCGGACATTCATATTCTCTCTAAGACCGTATCTGCAGCGTTTGACGGCCTTTTTTTCTTTGAGTTATTCTAAATTCGTGAACTTTAAGTACCAATACATTCCGCTGCAAATATCTCCTGTGGCGCGGAAGCCGTTAAAGGACCACTTCACCACTTTTCAACCTATCTTCATATAATAGGTCCTCACTAATAGTCATGAAAAAATGGCACGATCTTTTTCTACTCAGTCTGTGTCTCATAGGAGGGCTGTGGGCAGTTTAGAAACAGTCTTCCAGTGACATCATCATTAGGCAGATTTATTTTTAAACAAGATGTTTAGATTTTCATTATCGTGAGAACGATGGCTTCCATTTTCGCATTGCAACTTTTCAGGACTAGAAAGCCTGCAGTTGTTATTAGCTTGTATTTCTCATCGATGATGTCACTGGAAGACTGTTTCTGAACTGCCCACAGCCCTCCTATGAGACACAGACTGAGTAGAAAGAAATTGCGGCATTTTTTCATGATTATTAGTAGGGATGCACCGATCCGATACTCGTATCGGAGATCGGCGCCGATCCAGGCTAAAATTCTAGATCGGGTAACGGATCGGTGGCCGATCCATTATCCGATCCGATAATTATGTGTAATTACAGTATGAAAACAACTCTACCTCCTCTGTGACACAGCAGTGTAGTATTGACAGTATAACATGTGGAATGCAGCCAGGCTAGCCTGCGCACACATTAACCTGGTCTAATTGTTGCACAGTTATTGAATAAATAATTCAGTGCATTTATATCTGTGTTTGTTACATTTTGTTTTACAAAGTTGGGAAAGTAATGTTTAAGTCAAGCCTTGATGTTGCCTTACACAAAATAATGATTCCAGACTCCACACAGTGAGGCATACAGCTTAATAGGTTATTACGTTTCTTTGTGAAATATTAAAAATACTTAACGGCTTCCGCGCCACAGGAGATATTCGCAGCGGCATGTATGGGTACTTATACTTCACATATTCAGAAAGCCTCACACAGAAAAATGTCGTCAAAGAGCGCAGACAGGCGTTATCCATGTTGTTTATGTTTTATGAATCGCCGCGTACCAGGTGGCATGGTAGTGATGCAACAGGACCCCATGCACTGGGTCGAACAAAATGTCAGAAACTTCAGTAGCATTGGGTTCTGCTTGGAGGGCTACCTTTCCACCAAGAGTAGCATATACTTTTATTGCCTAAATGGATATAAACACACAATAGGCCTAACTGTTGTTATTGTGCTAACAACCTGAGTAGCACTATTTCTATTAGCCCTACAAGCAGAACCCAATGGTAGCCTACTGAAGTTTCTGACATTTTTGAGACCCAGACCATGGGGTCCTATTCCACCTCTACCCTGCCACCTAGTACGCGGACATAAATAAAACATAAATACCGTGGATACGGCCTGTCTGTGCTCTTTGACGGCTTTTTTCATTTGAGGGCTTCTGAATGTGTTAACTTTAAGTACCTATAAATACCGCTGCGAATATTTTGTTTGACCGATTTGGTCGCTTTGATTCTTCTTTTCCTTCCTTGTTTATTGAAACCTCATTGTACCGCCTATCTGGCTAGCTAGTGGCGCTATAGCTATGACAGAGCAGATCAGAGGCAGGAACGTAGCCGGCACAAGCCAACCGCACATCGGGAGGCGGTCCAATAAACGGTAAATAAACAAGTAGAATCCAAGCTTCCAAATCGGTCAAACAAAGATTAAAAATACTTAACGGCTTCCGCGACACAAGATAATTCGCAGCGGTATGTATAGGTACTTATAGTTCACAAATTCAGAATAACTCAAACTAAAAGAAGACGTCAAACAGCGCAGACACGATGTTATGAGGATATTTATGTCCGCGTTCCAACATTCCCATACGAAAACAAAGTAACGCACAGGGACCCTACGGGTCAGCCCGGTTCGGTTCGTATTGGGCTGACCCAGGGGGTCCCGAGAGGGGCTATATTTCTATATAACCTCTCAATTTATTTCAAGGCAGTTCCTTTATAATCTGTGCATGTTTAAAATGCCACCAGACTGAGGACAAAATAATTGTGTAGGGAAGAGAAACATGTTTGCTATTGTAATGTTTATTTGTTAGATGGAATGAAAGCATGAATTCATTGAATTGCCTTCATTTGAATTGACTACAAATGACATGGTTTTACAACCCTTGTCACTTTTGTGCAGTTCTACCCTTTGTGACAGTAATTATTACACAATTTAGGCCTATACATATATACAAACTAAATGTAAAAATACTATTCATGTAAAATATTGAATATATTAAATATATTATAATATAATATATTACCTTTAACCTTTAACATATTATGTTAAAGGTGATATAGACAACTTTTTTTTAAGCCTTTTAAAAATATATAATCATTCCCTGCATAATGTTGTGGTGTTGTCCTGCAGACAGACACTACCGTTGGCTGCCTCTGGGGTGTTTTGAGTTATAGGTGTTGACACCAAGCCCCCAGGGAAGTTCTCCAACGTTGAAGCGCTCGGCCCTAGTGGTAAGAGCAGGGATCACGAGGAAACCCTATGACATCTGGGCTTTAACATTGAGCGCTCGTTTGCACTTCCACATTTTGGACACCAAATGTTGGTGTTGGTCCAAATCAAAGAAATGCGGACCGTTCTTCCGGGTGCTTCAAAACGCTGGGGAGCTGTCGCTCCGGTTCGGCCTCTGTCCTTTTGTTACTCTATGGTTGACACTCAGTAATGTCTGTGTGGGGGGGGGGGGGGGGGGGGGGGGGGGGGGTTAGTGGGGGAGTGAGGCAGAGTTTATTCAATAACAGTGTGAGGGTGTGACGGTGTGTTCAACCCCTGTTCCCAGCACAGTTTTATAATGAAAACGCAAATTACGTGATGCAATTATATATATTTCTCATACTATTTCACATGAACAATGTTGGTAAAACTAAGATATTTTAGGAGAAATGTATATAATTAGTTTATGATTATTTATTGAAATTATGAGAATCGTTGTAGCGCCTGGTCTTGTTGGGGTGAAATCCAGCTGAGCAGCAGCGGCAGGCATTCATTTGTAACTAAGATAGAAATTCATACTTTTTTAATGCTATATTTAGCCATTATGACACACATATCCGATGGGTCCCTCCCAGGGCCATGGAGCTGAGCAGTAACAACAACCCATAGCCTGAAGTGACATGGCTCGATGGGAGGGGGTTTAGAGTCAGATTTGAATCTGTTTGGAATCACTCACTTCTGTGTACAAACACTAGAAGTTGTCTATAGAGCGCCGAAGTCCTGACGTCATTCGCACTTCCCCTCGATTCCCCTGGTTCACGGAAGTAATTTCTGGAGAATAACATGGGGTCATCTTAAAATCATTTCATATAAGCATTGTGGTCTCAGCGTTATTGTCAGAGAGGTGTCTCTGTATCGTTTGCGACAGTCAGTCACTCATGATAGTCTGTTTCTAGCGAAAATGTAACTAATTCAGTAGCAGTAACAATAGCGTTTTCTCTGTCAGTTGATTCTTCATATCCATATGAATGAAGCAGCCTGGATGATTTGTTTATTTTTCAAACACAGTTCTTATGAGGCAATCTAAAATCCCCCTATGGGGATTACAATGCAAATAAAAAAGTACATGAACCCATGGATTTGCGCCCTCTACCGATATTGACGTCAGACTTCGGTGCTCTATATCTCTAAGAAATATAAAGGTGGTCACATACAACCCTTGATTCTTGAACAACCTGGATAAGTAATTACACCTTTCTTTCTTTCTTTCTTTCTTTCTTTCTTTCTTTCTTTCTTACACAGTTTATGGTGTTTCTCCCAACCTACTCCACCCTAGGAGCCATATACACGGGTACCATGAATCTCCACGCAAGCCCTGGTTTACTCCTCGCTGCAGCCGAATAGTGTGCCCCAGTCTGGTGTAGAAGTCCACGGTCCAAAAAAGGAGAACACCTGCCATGCCTGCAGTGGACCCTGCTGAGCTGACTGCGTCCTGGGGTTGGCTGCTTCAAAACATCTATGAAGAATTGAGACCTCGCGCACAGGGCAGCATGCAAGTGTGGGGAGCTGACCACATAATCACCACCTGTCCCCAACTGAGTCGAGGGCTTGAGCTAGCCAGATGTAAGGAGGATGGACATGACTGGAGACGCTGCTGGAGACCTCATCCGGGATGACGGCTCAATCACCTATCTCTCTACCCATGGGTTGGTTCCAAAGTTTGACGCTGGCCATCACAAGCAAGACGGCTCAAGGTATGAGGCCTATTTTTCTTCTTCTTTTGCTGCTGCTGCTTGTGATGTATGCTGTGTGGAGACAAGCTGGTGTACTATTGCTGTCACTGGGGGCCCAACATGTTCAGTGACTGGCTGTGGAAGACTGATGTGGATCTATAGTTTGTTGTGGATGTTGTGTTGTCTGCCATTGAAGGTAGTGCGTTGTAACAATTGATGTGTATGTGGCTCTTGGTCAATTATCCTACAGTATACATGTCTGAGTTTGCTATTTCCATTTTAAGTTCAAGCAAGATGAAGAGGTTTTGGGTTTTAAAGTTAACAGCCATCAATTCCATTTTGTGTGTGTGTGTGTGTGTGTGTGTGTGTGTGTGTGTGTGTGTGTGTGTGTGTGTGTGTGTGTGTGTGTGTGTGTGTGTGTGTGTGTGTGTGTGTGTGTGTGTGTGTGTGTGTGTGTGTGTGTGTGTGTGTGTGTGTGTGTGTGTGTGTGTGTGTGTGTGTGTGTGTGTGTGTGTGTGTGTGTGTGTGAAAATGGGTGAATGTGAAGTACATTGTAAAGTAATGTAAAGCGCTTTGGAGAAAAGTGCTATGAATGCAGTCCATTTACCATGGATTTCTTGGTGGCAAGACGACCTCGGTCTATCTAGGCCTATACCTCCATTATTCCTTCTTTCTTTCTATCTTTTTCTCTCACTCACGATACAAATCATTTTTTTAATTTCTTTGTTGTCATATGTTGACCCATTGACTAAAATGAATGCAGTAAATTTAGCTTTCCGGACCTGTTGCTGTCATATGATATGCTACATATAAAAGTGGTTGCTGTACGTGTCGGTGACATACAGACTGTGTTGTTGGGTTGTTTGTGACATCACAAGGAAATCCTTGGCTGTGTTTTCTATATATTGCGTCCCAAACATGCAGAGTACCAGTCATGTGGTTAATACGTTATTAAGATGTTTTTTTTTTAGATTGTTTGCTAGTATAATACAAATGTTTTTGAGCATGCAGTATTTTGTGAAAAACACATGATGGTCCATATCTAGGCTAGTTAGTATTATATCTTTAAAATGTGATATATTTTATGATTATTTCATGATAATCCAATACCTGTATGTATTGCCCTAATTGTAATGTTTAAAAAAACATTGTCTTTACTCTTTACTAAAATGAATGACTAACATTGGACTACAACCGTCAAAACAACAAACAACAAGGATAGAAATGTCTAAAACTAACATTTCTGTCAAAGAATAATGTGTTGTTTTGTGAGCTTGTAGATCGGCTATTTTAGCGATTTCTATTAGGACAAAGTATATAGGTGGCTTAATGGCTTAATGTGATGAGTCAAAAAGAGTTGCACATTCAGATCCATAAGCCACTGCTATGTCACCTCGTGAATTCAGTTTGTATCCGAGCAACATTGGGCATGGTAACGTCCCACCTGCCTGTGATTGGCCTACGACACTGCCGCTCTTGACTATCCTCCGAGCTCCGTCCGAGGTGAATATTCGCCTGGAATCCTGGATAGTCTGATGCGAGGTTACTCCGTGGTGGGAAATAATACAAGTAGTATGGTATGAAGAGAACGCTAACTTGTACGTTTTATTTTTGTAGAAGAGGCAAACTAATAGTTTATGCCGTTTGCTTTGAAGGAATAATTGATTGATGCACGCCATAATATGATTTGGGTGTGTTCTAAAATAAAGTGTTTGTGTTGAAACATTATTGTACTATAAAAAGGTATATTTTCCCTTCATCTTTATCCTTTTTAGTGTAATAGTTTTTGTTTACTATAATTATATTAATACACGATAATCAACACTAATACTAACATAATAAATAGACATACTAAACAGTGAGGATGGCTTCTACAACTTTATTTACCCAAATCGAATCATAGTACAACATAAGTATTCAATCAAAGCAAATGGCATACCGGTAAACAATAAGTTCTTCAAAAATAAAACGTACAAGTTAGTTACAAGGCTGCATTCTGTCGTGCGTGCCAAGCTGTCATTCTCTTTTCTCTTCGTATTATTTAATTCTCAATCTCACTACGGAGTAACCTTGTGTCTCGGAGGACAGTCAAGACGGGCAGTGTCAGTAGACCAATCACAGGCAGGCGGGGCGTTACCATGCCTATGCTCGGACACAAACGGAATTCACGCGTTGTCACCATGTCTACTCTTGTGATGTATTCAAGTGCAAATGGTGCATATTGGAACGCAGATGTGGCACCGTGTGGCAACACAGAATAACGTTGCTCACCATTTTTTATTATGCAGACTTGTCCTCCTCGTCAACTTAAATGGTGGCATCTGTTAACACTGGCCAGCTGGTCATGCTTGTGAGTAATGAGTTAATACTTATAATAGTTAGGTACATAATTATGTTATTCCTTTCATTCATATTTGTCATTTGTCATTCCTATCAACACATTTTGATTCAGATCTGCAGAGCAGGTAAAGAGACACAGCAGCACACCACTGCATGTAGACAGAAGGCGAGGCTAAAGTGTAAAATCAATAGACTGAATAATGCTGGGGAGATGGTCTACAATACAGTTTCCCAATACAGGCCCATCGCACCTCAACACACAGAAATGCAGTCTGGCAGTCCTATTTGTAATTCACAAGTGTGTTGCTTTCCCTCCCCAAAAGCCTATCTTTAAACTTGTACAAGAATTACAATTAGATATGAAGTGTGTTATTTGCTCAAACAAAGTTGTCTTTCCCTGCGATTGAATCCTAAGTGAGGGGGGGGCAATTAAAAGTAATAAAGCCAGCAACATTAGGAGACTTGAGTATTCAGTGGCAGTGGGTTTTCTGTTTCCCATGTCTCAAGCGCCATATTCATTCACTCCAATAAATAGACAATGTATTTTTTATACATTCACCTGACCTGCAAAGATAGTTTGCTGCTGTAGGTGCTGTCCTACTATACATGTGCGAAATCTCTCAGTATGTGAGCCTGTGGTTCACTTCATGATCTCGAGGACTGTCCGACCATCCGGCTGGTCGGCCTAGTATAGCCTATAAATGATTCAGTCGTATACTGTAGCTACAAAGTACAAAGTTATCTGCTTTAGCAGACAATTTGAGGGTCCAATGGAGTTAAGAGGTTTTGTCTGAAGCTCTTTTTAATACTTTTCATTGGTTCCTTTTTTTTTATCCAACACACAGACGTAAAAGGTGTTCAATAGCATTGATTTATGTTATGGAGAGAAAAAAAAAATCAAAAACCTCAAATATTGAGTTAGGTGGTTTCCTCCTGACAGCGTCAAATTAATTCTAAATAAATATATCTCATTCCAATCTGGATATAAGCCAAAAATAGGATTTGAGACACCGGTTTGAACATAACCATAGATTTATTTTTTCTTTATTTCTTTCTATCTGTAAGGCAGAGGAATTCAGATCAAGGCATTGGTTGACACAGTCAAAATGAATTGCCTATTCTGTACAGTACATACTGTATGCATTAGTTTCAGAAATGTCTGCACTCTTTAGTCTTTAGTTATTTAGAACCAATAACAACACTCCATCAGTGACCGTCATGACGTTGACAGATGAGTCAAAAGGCAAATCAAAGAATCGTGCAGCTACTGTAAAGCAGGCCACAAACGGGCCAATACAACATTGATGTGCACTGCACTGTCAGTGCATGCACCATGGTGTCTTACAAGCTACATAATTATCCAGTACTAGGAAGGTGTACAACCGTACACTCGCTACTTTGTGTATGTCAATATTTGAGTACTTTGTTGTTACTAAAACCTCTGCACTGCCATAGCAACTGACAGTTCAGACAGCTTTGCTCATTTGCTTCCCTTCTCTCATTGCTAAAAGTGGACATGAGCTACAGCCAGATACATGCACTGCCACTGTATAAACGAAACGGCCTATTGTAACTGCTAAAAGACTGCTAAAAGATGCAGCTGACACCACTGTCTACAGAACGGTGAGAACTTTAAAACTTCAGAGGTTGTATAGCAGGCATAGAAAAGAGACCAGTAGAGTAGCAGCGCGTGGCTGCTTAGAAGTGACTGGTTGTGCCTTGTATTTCTGTAAGAGGTTTTCAGAAGATAGCGTATTTTCTCTGTCGGGGGAAAACCTCATATGTCCAAAATGGTTACTTTTAAGAATATAAAAATAGTAGATCGACAAAAGTTTAGAGCTTGCAGATCTGCTAATTTTTATATTTTCGTGTAACGCTGTAGTATGCTCAAGTAGGGCGATAATTTACGAAAAAATGCAAAAGGTCAGGAGATGAGAGGTTTCAGCCAGACAGCAACAGTGTACAGTATGTCAACACACAACACACACTCTATGGGGATGGTTGTGAAATGCGACAGACAAGTGCTTTTTTGATTGGTTTTTTGTCTTTCCACATGCACAAACAACTCGTACATACTTTCAGAAATGGTCACAGTACACAGTTACACTTTAACTCACGTGTCATTATACAGTGTGAAAACAAAACAAAAACAAAAAAATTGCCAACGTACAGTACAAGCTCAAAAAAGCGCGTCACATCCTGACACGTTGTGAAGTTGTACTATAGCTATTTCTGCCATGCATCGTCCGACAAAGCTTACCCTATGCAGTACACCGCTTAAGAGACTAAAGGCAGGAGCTGTGACAGGATTGTGCATAAGAATAGTGAGAGTATTGTTCACCACAGCATATAACCGGAGGAAGGATTGATTGTTATTGTAAATGGTTTGGGGCAAAATCATGGAGCAAAAGCGTTAAATTAAATTGTTTTTGTTTCCCAAGTGAGAGCTGAGAGGTGGCCATAAGAAAATCAATTTCAAAACTTTAAACGGGAGATTTCTTTGAGCTATTAAGCTGCTTGATCTGATCCTGATTTGGAAATGAGGCCGCTGAACGTTCCACTCCTGAAATCATATTTGTTTGCCCTTGAAGCTAATCACACAGGCTGTAAAAGGGAGACATTCGTGTTTGTTATAATTGCCTACACATGTTGTGGTGTCAGTATAATATTAATATACACACACACACACACACACACACACACACACACACACACACACACACACACACACACACACACACACACACACACACACACACACACACACACACACAATACAGACGTGTGTTTTGGTTTTGGGAGAGGAAGTGTTGAACATATACACTGTAATCCAGTGGACTATTGGAAATGGTTAGAGGCAAAAATAATGGAGCAATGCATTCACTCGGATATAATGCTCCCACCTGGGACCAGATATTTGATTACAAATACAAATTAGCCTGTTTCCAGGTCATAATCAATGGCACACTCTTGCGCAGTAGATTATTTTGAGGCTGGATGCACTATGGCTCGTTGGAAGCAAGGACATATGGATTTCTGCTTTGTCCTGTAGTATGCTTGTCCTGTAGTATGCCCCCCCCCCCCCCAACCGTTTTTTCCTTGGAGACCCCCCTGCTTACATCTGACACAGCTGAGAACACCCCCCCCCCCCCCCAACACACACACACTGCCACACACAAATGCACAGCAAAAATAGCCGATCTACAAGCTCACTCACAACGTGCAGCAATGTGGCACGTTGTGAGTTGCTATTTGCGCTATTTTTTTAACTTTGTACTACCTCCAAACAAACAAAATGCCTTGTCCGCTCAGGAACTTTTATGCTCCCCTACCTCCCGATGGGGGTGCCAGGACCGCAGGTTGGGAAACACTGCATTACATTTCTCAAAATGATAAGGGAAGAGGCAGTGGGGGGAGACTGCAGGTGCCGGAATCAGTCAGCGCCGGGTGACGCCGCTCCAATCCAACAACCTGATATATGGCCGGGATACTCTCATTTTGAGGGAGATTTGTCATAATACCCGAGTCGGCCAAATACATTCCCCCATTGTGAAAGCCTTTACTCACCACCGGCTCTCCCTGTCAAATACGGAGAAATATACCCTCCGTCATGCTTGGACTCTCCAACCATCTCACATTTACTGAGAGAGGAACAAAAAGTCCTTGGCTGGAAATCACTGGGCTGAGCAGGTAGTGTCTGCAATGGCCCTGTGGTGTGGTCAGCGTGCGTGCGCATGTGTGTGTGGTGTGTGCGCGTCCGTCCGTCCATGGTACTGACCATAATGTCTACCCAGGTAGGCTATATTAGAATTCGAGAAAGCATTGTTGTGGGGACAATTTTCCTGGTCCTCACATGAGAAATAATTTATGGTTTAAAAAAAGGTTTTTAGAGTTAGTCCTACAACTGAATTTAAACTTGATTGCGATGCTATATTTAATAATTTGGCTGCACTGTTATGAAAAGCCACTGCTTTACTTGGGACCACTGCTATGTAGAACCACTGAGCATCAAAAGTAGTACATACATAACGCATTTTGAGCTTGTAGATCTTTCGCTGCTTTTGAATTTTAATCCTGAAAAGTAACAGTTTTGGACATGATGTTTCCACTTTCCACCTGACAGAGGCCACAGAGTTGTTGTTACCAGCAGAAAGGAGTCCAGGGTAATGCAGTGTCTGCATGAGGATGATGTACCAGGAACCGCTCAAAGCCCTGAATCCTCACAATAGGTCCCATCTGATTTGTAAGAGATGCAGCTGAAGTCATCACTCCCTGCATAACCTATTTAACAAACCTCTCCATCCAGCGAGGACAATTTCCCCATGAATTGAAATTGGCAAGAGCGACCCCTGGAAGCAAATTAGACCCCTGCAACTATCGACTTATCTGTGTTTTGTGTTCAGCAATGAAGGTAATGGAAATGGTTGTGTATGGAGTCTGGACACAATGTACTGTTTGAATTTCAGTTTCAGCGGCATGGTTATGTTGGATCTCCAAAAGGTATTCATCACAGTAAATCTATTAAAAAATAAATGGGAGATCCGGGCACTCGAGGTTAAAAGATCATCACCTAAGTTCATCATAAAATAGATCATCATAAATAAAAAAGAACAGGTGTGAAATTGTGAATATAACACAGCATAAAACAGGAGAGAGATGTTTCCTTTCTCCTGCCATTTCCTGAACTATGTGTGGGGCAGGTGATGACATTAATTTGCTGTTGTGCCCTGTACAGGTAGGGCTGTCAATGAATATGCCACAGTCAAACAAACTGATATTTGAATATTATTAACCCCTGGGCTACAATTAACGGAAAAAACAGATTATTGCTAAAAATACAAACCTCCCGTTAACGGAATTAACGGAATGACAATCAATATCAGTTATCGGGGGTTCAACAGAGCAAAAATTTATATTTTTTCGCTAATATCACTAATGTTGGATGTAATTTACCAAAAAACGGCCAAAATCCGTGTGATCGTGCGCTATCGTGCACACACGCCGTCTCTATGTGCGTCGCTGTAAAAAATGTGATATTTTGCGATGTTTTGGGGTTGATTTGAGGTTACTTTGACTTAGTTATGAAAAATATAGCATTAGCTTAGCAATCCGGACCAGCCAAGCTAGTGACTAGGGTCAAAATAGTACCGGATGTTGTTGATCGTTGAACCGGAAGTGACTTAGGAATATTCGTCTATTTTGGCCAAAATCAGCATAATGGTGCGTTCCCGCCATCTGGTGGCAATTCGAGAGAATTCACTAGCAATGAATTAAAAAAAAACAAACATCTGTTCAAACCACCAGATCTTTCTTGTATGTTAAAACGATGAATTAAAAATATGCCAATTTGTTACCCAAACAAAAAAATTGGGATTGGTAGTCCAAGGGTTAATAAACAAAGGTTTGCGTTCTCATGTGGCCCTGGGTCATTGTAGCCTTTCATAGCAGCTGGCCGCACAAGATCACAGAGCCATCTGTTTGCAGACTGCAAGATACAACTCAAGTTAAACTCCCTCCGTTGCTGTCCACAGACAGACAACCCAGACTGGGTAGAACCGCTGCACTGACTACTGAATGCACACGGGAATCACTCAACATCATTTTAATAGATTCAGGATGATAATGTAGGTCAAGCTGAAACGGCTGATCCATCTGGTAATGATGGCAGACAAGTTCACAACCAGACTCGACCGAAGAAAGCAATTTAATAACTCGGCTTGGAATTGTCCCTCTGGGTAAATCGGCCTTGTTGTCACTTATCTCATGTGCTTTCATTTTATTTAAGCAATCTATTACATAAAGTGTAGGCTACGGTATACTGAGTCTGACTGAATAGATGGGTTTTGTTTATAATTTCCCATTTCATGTCAAGGCAAAGATCTTTCCATCAAAGCAATTTGCTCAGAGTGATGCATGTCGGTTCTCCATAAAACTTAGGGCTTTAATATTTAATTTTAAACCAATATATTAGCTAACCTTATTAAAACGGGAGGCTATAGAATAAGTTATATACAGTTTGAATGAAAGAGAGAGAGAGAGAGAGAGAGAGAGAGAGAGGTGTTTTACAGAATACATCATTTATTTTATATTAAAGATGGCATTTCTATAATGAATATGCAATTAATTCTGATATCCCTACTGGGAAGAGGCTATAATATAAAGCAGGATGTACAGCATATCCTGTAGGATGCTGATCGTTAATGCCTTGTGTCAATTATGTACGAGAGCAGACTGGGAACTACACACATCAGGGCAGGAATTTAAATGACATCGGCCACCTTGCCTTTTTAGATTGACATGAAATATAATCATGTTGTTGCAGAACACGACAACCAGCAGCTTCTCAGTCAGACTATGTAAGTAATACAAATGAGACAATCCTAGAGACGCCCCAACCCAACCCATGACGCAGTTGTCACGACCCGAGGAAGTCATACGTTGCTAAGATAATGGGGTTCTACTTTTGTGTGAAACTGAGTTGAGGGCTGTCTGGGGAGAGACAGGTGCCGGCAGCAAGCGGCATATGTGCCAGCATGTGCCCGGCATGTGCCGGCAGCAAGCGGCAGGTGCCGGCAGCCGCCGGTCTGTGGCGGATTAGGAGGCTTTGCCGGTGGCAGAGGCAGAGGAAACACTGCCACGGCTTTTGTCTGCAATTGGCGGCGGCGCCGTGGCTGCTGCCGGAGAATGCACTCACTGCTTCTGGTCTGGTGCCTGGATGTGGGTGTGAGAGGGTGAGCAAGCTAACTGTATGTATAAGTAATAAGTATATGTATTT
Organism: Protomyctophum parallelum; assembly: GCF_964188405.1. Taxonomy (NCBI): domain Eukaryota; kingdom Metazoa; phylum Chordata; class Actinopteri; order Myctophiformes; family Myctophidae; genus Protomyctophum; species Protomyctophum parallelum. The sequence continues at coordinate 29,111,791 of NC_139707.1, forward strand.
GTAGTGCATGTAATGTTTTATTTATGTATATAGGACTCCTTCTAAAATGAGATGCTCCATCTCAAGGGGCTATGCTCTCAATACATTCTGACCCAAAAATTCTGACATTTGTGGTATCCCCTATGGGCAGAAGTGAAATCACTTTTGGAGGCGCGCTCTGTATAGACTGATTGGATGTTGTGTTCGTAATAGGCTTTTATTTATTCATTTATTTTCTTCAAATAGCTGGTCCCTCCACATCAGCTTATTTCTGATATATGTCTTGCGGGAACTATATTGTGTGTGTCTGTGTGCATGCGCACATGTGTGTCTGTGCGTGCAAGAATGCGCATACATGTGCGGTGGTCTCAACTTGTGTCAGAGATAAGAAGGGAGACCCCAAGAAAAAGAGGTTGTAAACCACCGGTCTATTCCACTACTAACAAGGAAATTGTAGATTACATGCTTAGGAGAGGGCTGATATCTTCCGCAGCTAGTTTGTAAAACGTGTGTGTGTGTATATGTCTTCGTGTATCTGCATCAAATGTCCAACTCTGTGTCGTGCAGCTATGCCCTTGTCTCTGGTCCCATTAGGAAGAGGCCCTGTGAAGGTGGGCTGTACAGGGGGACAGGTGTTGAGTATGTGGTCGGCAGAGTCTGCAGTCTGCTCAAGGTGTGTGTGTGTGTGTGTGTGTGTGTGTGTGTGTGTGTGTGTGTGTGTGTGTGTGTGTGTGTGTGTGTGTGTGTGTGTGTGTGTGTGTGTGTGTGTGTGTGTGTGTGTGTGTGTGTGTGTGTGTGTGTGTGTGTGTGTGTGTGTGTGTGTGTGTGTGTGTGTGTGTGTGTGTGTGTGTGTGTGTGTGTGTGTAATTGGTGCTTGTTAACCTAGCCATTGGTTATTTACTGTAGCCTGAGGACTCAGTGGGAGCTAAAGCCTAGTTAATACTAAATTTATGTACAGTACTCTTAAGTAAATATACTTGATTACTGTCCACCACTGGCCTCATGTAGCGTTAGCGATCCCCTGCCTGGTTTTAAGCTTTCTTTTTCCTGAGGTCTTGCCAACCTAGAGCAGCATGCTGCCGATTTATTTCAATGCTTCTTGCAAATGTGAGTGTCTGTCTTACTTGGCAGTACTTTATGAATATTTATAATGATTCAGTTGATGGCCCTCACATTTTTACGATTATGCTATTGAGGTCTTTGTGAGGAAAGAAAACAAAAGCTATATTTTGCATCAAATCTCATTAACATTAAGAGAAACCAATTGGCCAAATCAGCCTTTGTGCAACATAACAAACATGACTGATTTGATAGGGACTGCTTGTTGGGGAAAAGCAGTGTCAGAAGAAGTAGTAATGCTTTGGCTTGTGTAAATAGTAGTTCTAAATACCAAAATGCAGAAATACAGGCCTATATAAATCAGCTCAAAACGTGTCATATCACACTTCTAGGGATATACTTATCTTCCAACATAGATCACTGAGCTTGTAGATCTGTTATTTCACTATATTTGATTGATTGATTGAATAGTTTATTAGACAGAATGTATAGGGGCACGGTGGCACAGTTGGTAGTGCTGTCGCCTCACAGCTAGAAGGTCCTGGGTTCGATTCCCGCTCGGGGCGCTGTGGGTGCTGGCGGCGTGTTTTCTCCTCCGCGTCATCAGTGCCCATACCCAAAGGCGGGTTTGGCGAAAGGGCCTTTCTGTGTGGAGTTTGCATGTTATCCCCGTGTCCCCTAGGGTAGGTACCCTCACAAAAACATGCAGTAATCCTGGTCTCTAAACTGCCTCCCCCTGGCCAGAATGTATAAACAGCAACAGAGTACAGTCAAACACTCAGTCCAAAAGGGATAGCACCAAAGAATGTCCTTGCAGTCTCGTTTCAATTTAGGCCCTACACAATCAATTCATGACATGAACAATAACAGAAAATATCATCATCAGGTAAAAAACAAGAAAAGAAAAAGTGTCCCTCGGGGCACAGGTCTCCACCAGGTCAGGTCAGGTTGTGGCCTCCTAGTGGTGCTATAATAAGCCAATGTGAAAAGAGTGACTTTTCTTCTCACGCCTTGGATAGCAATTGGATGATTTTCTTCCAAAAATTTGTTTTGCAAAAATCCACCTGTTGGTGGCGCTATAACAGGCCAATGCTTGAGATTATATGTCACCGACTTTTACTTTGAAATCATTTACTTTGACCTTATTGAGGGAATGTTTGGATCCGAATAGAATAGATTATGATTTTACCAAGGTGTAGTGAGAGTTTGTTATCGGTAAACCATGTGCAGGTTTCGGTGAGTTCGGATCTGAGGGCCTCCTCGACTTGCATCTTGTTCTTGCCCGAGATCAGGAGTGCTGAGTCATCCGAACAATTTGCAGTTACAGTAACTTACAGGCAGAAACCGTAACGGCCCAAGTATGCTTCCTTGGGGAACCCTGCAGTTCACTGGAAGGGACGACGATATGGTTCCATTGATTGTTCTCTTCCTTCCAGGTATATAGTCAGGGAATATTATCAGTATTACCAGTCAAATCTGGGAATACATTTCTTACCAAGAATTTTCTTCACCAATGTGTTTGTAAAGTACAGTACTCAAATAATGTTTAGGCCTACTGTACGTTGTTACTGTCCACCACTGCCCATATTTTTTTGAACTTTGTAATTCCAGCATTTTCAATGCCCCCCCCCCAAATGCAACAAATGCATTTCAGCTTAAATGTATAGGCCTACTGACTGTGATTTTCCCCTTTGGTGTCGCATAATCATAAAATTATACTACTAAATGATGACTTGAGTTGTCGCATAAACATAATCTTAAAATTATACTACTAAATGATGACTTGAGTTGTTTAACAGCCAATTACAACACCCATCCCTCTTGGTTATGGGATCTTAATAGCAAACACGTCCATCTGGTTCATGGGAACGATGTTGCTTGTAAACACAGCTCTTTGCCACATTAGTTGCTTTTACTGGCAACAAGTGGTAAAATGCTACACAGCGCACCTTTAAAACACTCTGAAATCAGTGTCGTGTTGGAAAGAAAGAGCTGACTGAAGAAGTACTTTTGTGTGTTGAAGCCAGTTCTCGGCATCAGTGAACTTAGCAGATGCTGAAGTATTTTAGCTTGACACCTCTGCCGTGTTCCAGGGCCCTCATGTCTTCATTTGTCAAACCTTGGGTGGTACATGGTGCTTTCACTGTGTGGTCTCTTGAAATATAAAGTATGAAGGGATCTCTAGTACAGAGAACTAAATGTACTTAAGTACAATACTCAAGTACATGTAATTTGTTACTGTACAGCACAACTGGAATTCTGGCATAGACCTAATACTCTTACTTTGGAGGATCCCAAATCATCTCATTCTAATATTCACACTGACCTCAAAGGCAACTGTACAGCAGATGAAATGCCAGACTTTAGGTCCAGACTTTAGGTACTGTGCATAGACATTTGAGAATATATATCTTGTTGTACTTTGTGTCATTTTGTGAAGGCAATTACTTGTTTAAAGAGAAATTGTAGAGACGTCCTGGTTGGGGCTGTTATGCTGCAGCAAAACCCCAGAATGTCACCATGGTACTGTAGATGTTTGGCAGAAAATCAAGACTACCCACCACCTTTTGACAAGGTACAAAACACTTGACCTTTGGAAATGTGAGATATTGTTCAGATTGTGTGGCTGCCGCTACAGTATGTACGCACACAGTCACACATGCATATCTTAGTGTGTGTGTGTGTGATCAAACTTTATTCATATAGAACATGAATTCTACAGCTAGTAACCTGACAACTTATTTTTTTCGGCACACCGGACAGGAGAGCATTACAGTAGTTTTGATTGATAATTCTATTAGACAATAAGATGCAAACAGTACAGTAAAGCACATTTGGTCCAAAAGGACGGCACCAAAGAAAGACCTTGCGGTCTTGTTTCCATTCGGGTCCCATGCATTCATTCACAATAACAATAATAACAATTTAAATATCTAAAAAAACATAAAATCTATGTGTTGTGGGGCAATCACCGGATGATGGTGGCAGGTGAATTTTCAGTCCTTTTCTTAAAGGAAACCAGTGATTTGCTAGTTTTGAAGGAAGGGGGCAAGGCATTCCACAGAATCCACACTGAGTGGCAATGTTGTGGAAGGTGAATTTACCCATATTTGTTCTAAAAGTGGGTGGCACCAGATCATTATTTACGCTCCCTCTAGTGTTATGGCTGTGGGAGTTGCTAGGTAATCCGTTAAGTCTATTCTGCTAGTGATAAAAGCATGCATTAGCCTTTCTGTGTCTTCCTGGGAGAGAAAACACAGCAAACTAACAATATTTCTCAAACTTTTGTGATGTTCCTGATATGGGCCTGACATTTTAGGCTATAGAGTCAAATAAAGACACCACAGGTTTTATACTGGTGCTTGGTGTTTAGTGACCAGAAGTATCTGTGCTTTTATTCATGTACTGGGGTTGAGTAACCACTAACCTCACATCAACTCGCCCGTGTAATCCGAGTATAACTACTAGTTTAGTCTTGTCAGTCCCTACGAGTTGAAATAAAAGATCGATAATATCCGCTTTCAACTGGATCAGAAACCCGAAAATGTTATTGATTCAGCGCTAGGGGTTGAGTACCCCAGACCCCAACTGGTTATAAGATGTAAATAAATGTTATTGATTCAGTGCTAGGGGTTGAGTACCCCAGACCTAGGGGTTGAGTACCCCAGACCTAGGGGTTGAGTACCCCAGACCCCAACTGGTTATAAGATGTAAATAAATGTTATTGATTCAACGCTAGGGGTTGAGTACCCCAGACCCCAACTGGTAATAAGCAGGATAGTGAATTGGTCATTATTGGAAAATAAAGGCCTTAAAGAGCACTAGGCTGAATGTGTAGTCACTTCTGGTGAAAAACTACTCACTAAAACTATTTTAGGTGTGTCAATACTGTCTTATCAGGCTGGCACATTGCCATGAACAGACCTATGGAAATCTATATGTTTTAATACTCTGTCTAACCGGTTAGTTAGATTAACTGTTGAACCTCTAATACCATCCACATCTCGTTATGTCTTACATAACTGAACGCCCACCATACATGTGTTTGCGTGAGAGTATAGTGTCGCAGTGCTTTCATTCTAGAGGTGTGGAGGAGGGCAACAAACACAGAATGAGTCAGAGCTGTTGCTCTTAGAGAAACACTTGATCATTCCACTTATGAGAAGCGATGCTGCATTATAATGAGCTAATCTAGCTTCTCTATAAACCTTCCACCCATGCCACCCCAGCACTCATCTCAGGCCAATACACATGATGTAACCTCTGGGTGATATGCTGTCACTAATGTATCATGAACATTTTTTCAGACAGTGGTGGACAAATTAAGTACTCAACCTCAGTACTTGAGTTAAACTATAGATACCGGTACTCTTGTCTTGGTCAAATTTGTACTGGAGTTAAACTACTGGAGTGCTTGCTTTTGGAAATACTAAAGTATTCCAACGTTCCTTTATAGTTATACCCTCTACACCAAATTTCCTTGCCAAAAATAGTCGTCATCGTGAGCTTGTATCTGCATTTTTTGTTGAATGTTCGCCCCCAGAATAGACGCAGTGATTAGGAGGCTCAGCCTCAGACCTCTATTAGGACAGTGATGGCCTCGGTCCTATACTGTAGCATAGAATCAGATTCCACAGCCTTTACTATTATGTTTTCCCTCAAGATTATTTTGTCAGAAAAATCGGCACCCTAATAAACTGATCACATTTTCAATCGTAGAATTTTTCTTCCACCTCAACTTCAGGTTGACTTTAACTTTGAAAATGTGATTGCTAAGCAAGGTCACTCACTCATAGAACAATAAATAAATAATTAACACAACCAATTAACATCTCGCCTCATCATAGCTGATGTCCTCCTGAGCAAGCCAATTTACTTTCTAATTGTCTTTGTGATGGCTCGCTTTGGCAGCTTTCTTGCCGACAGAACAAAATTGACATTCCCTTTTCAAAAGTCACACCTTCTCAGCAACACCATGTAATATCAACACAGTTCATCATAGCGTAGCAGTTTCTGAGACATTAAGCAGAGAGTAATTATCTTGGTGATGAGGGAGCACAAAAACGGTAAGTACAAACTCCTGTTATTTTGTCTCAGCAAAAAAAAGATACTGAGGTTCAATTATGAAGAGGTACTATGATTTGTCAGTGTCAGGCGGGCTCTTGTGTGGAACTCCCAGTAGGGAGCTTAGCCCCCCTCTCAATTAAATCCACAACAGAGCACTTTGATGGCCGAGGACTTCATTGTAAATCGGCCTCCGCGTGAGGCTTTTGTACTGTAGCTCCGCCATCGGCAGAGTGAACTTGCACTGACCTTTCTTCCCAGTCCTCAAATGGGGACGGAGGAATTATAATGGAAAAAGGCTCAATTGAAAAGTACAGCACATGTGTGCTGCATAACAATGGAGACAGTAAAAATGAAGCTAAAATATTAGCTGCCATATAGAGTTCCCATAGAACCATGTTGGGAAGTTTGCAGGGAGCACCCATGATTTATTTTCTTTTGTGGGTAAAACAGTTTAACTTGAATGTAAAATTATGCTAATGTACTTATCAGTCAAGTTAGCCCTAATTGGTTCATTTGTAAGAGGTCGTTTTTTGCTTTGTGGTCATTTGTAGAAATGAATTGTTGCACTCGGCTTCAGTTAGGCTGAACCTAACAAAAGCTAAAACGTAAATAAAAGCAATGCTTGTATAATGCTGCAAACTAATATTGTGGTGCAGCATGAGCATGTCAACACGCCAACACCACCATCCCAATGTCGCTAAAGCTTCAGACCTCCCAAATCAAACTGATATTTCCAACACATACTGCTAGTCTGGGATGGCTCAGGGTTACAAAATGCGATTGTATTGTTTTGGCTTTGCCTTCAATGCCCTCCATGCCCACATACTTTAATTGTCAAATAATGTGATTTGGAAATATATTCTGATTCCAAATTCCAATCCTGGTATGCCACCCAAACAGAAGTGTTTCAAAGTATATTTTAACCCAACTGAAGCGATTTCAGCTATTCCAAACCTGTGGGTCTAGGCCCTCTGGTGGGCCGTGATGATATTGCAAGTGGACCCCCACTTTCAGAGGACCCCTGCGTACCTTCATCTTAATGTCTCTCAGTTGGAGAAGTACATCAGGATGTATTGTCCAGATCCAGTGCTCTTTGTGTCACCATGGTCCAGCAACAAGGTCATCTCGACCCCTCAGCAATCAGCATGTGTCACCATTATCAGGCCATTAGATGGAAAAATGACCCAAACCACATGCAGAGAATGTGTGAAAGTGAAATGACCGCTCTGGCTTGCTTCGTTTTTAGGTTTGTCATTGGTTAAAAATCCTTCAGGTGACAGCTTTATCAAAATCAGATACTAATAGTAATATTGTGCTGATTTATTATCTACTGTAGACAATCATCAACTGGAATTAACTGAAATAGATAAACACTAAACAGACCCTCCCCCCAAACAGTGTTGTTTTTGTCGACTAAAACTAAGACGGAAAATGTTCACCGACAAACAAATTTCACTGACGAAAACTAAATGAAAACTAAGCTATGATGACTAAAACCAAGACTAAATGTATTGACAATTTCGTCAACAGATAAACTAAAGACTAAAATGTTAGGAAGGGACTAGTGGACAAGAGATCCAGTAGACGTCATTTTACACTTGGTTGCATGCTGAAAATAGCAGATCTACAAGCACACACGTTGCGCTGCGACGCGTTGTGAGCTTGTAGATACAAGAGTAAAATCTGTCATTTCGACAGCATCAAGGCCCGCCAAAATACATTTTAGTCGACTAAATCAACTGTAGATTTAGTAGACTAAAATATTATGACATTTAGTCGACTAAAACTAGAGTAACACATTTCAGGTGACTAAAACTAAATGAAAACTGTTCAAGAGACTATGACTAAAATAAAATCAAAATTTGCTGCCAAAAACAACACTACCCCCAAAACACATTTGAACAGGAGCAGTTCATTTAAAGGTATAAACAAAACTGAAAAGGCTAATGTTTTATTTAATAATACTACCCATAATCTGCACTGACAAAGCAAACAATTACAAATAAAATTAAAAAATGATTCAAAAACTTTTATTGACTGAAGACATTTAGGCTGAAAGGATAACGCAAACAAGTAATGGGGGACTTGTTTACATTGTGGTTCAATTCATCAACATAGTATAAAAAAACAACACAATACATACGGGAATTTACATTTTCCTCCCTTTTTCCTGTTTTTTCAGGGGAATTTGAAAAAAGTCAGTGATGCACATCCTTTTAATGGATTGTGTCAGGGCTTTCCACATTTTGGTGGCGGAGTAGTCTTGACAAGGTGCTTCAAAGTTCTGCACTGATCATTGCCACGAAAAACAGAGCCATAGCAAGCACCCAGCGAAGGATCCCCCAAACCTTCCACACCAGCTGGCTCTGGCCACTGTAGAGCGTTATGATGACAGTTTAGCTAAATTAGACATTGAACAACTTAAAATACAGTGTTGCTCTTTCACACTTCTACAGTATTCTGTACTGTACCTTGTTGCACTGTTTGTCGAGTTGGATAACAACAGCAGGAAATGAGTTGCAGTTGTGGCAGTGGTGGCTGAAGATGTTTTGAGATGTGGTGGTGATGAAGATGATGATGATGATGATGATAGTGATGTTGATGTAGAAGGCCAGGGGGAAGTGGTTTCTATCAACTCCCCCGAAGTAGTTGTGGTTGATAACTGTGACACATGCCCTATGGCCTATGTAATACAATACAGATCAGAATCACTTGCTGTTATCATGTACACTGTAATCTTACTATAAAAATTTTATAGTAAGATTACAGTGTACATGATAACAGCAAGTGATTCTGACAGAATGAAAAGACAGTTTTCTTCATTTAATGAAGAAAACTGTCTTTTCATTCTGTCTTCATCCATTTTTTTCTCTTTCAATCTGAAATGGCTCATGGGCATTCACTCAATATATGGACTTAAGCACAATATGGAGTTAAGATGCAAATTTTTAACTTTTAGCTAATTCAAGCTGTTTATTTGTTTTTTTGACACAGGCCAAGGGGACTTGTAGCTCACTTGAAAATAGCCGATCTACAAGCTCACTGTAGATCTGCTATTTTCAAAATATTTGTATACATTTGAAAAATGGAACATTCTGCACAATAAATACATTTTTAAACCAATACTTTTGTACTTTTACTCAAGTACATTTTGCATAGTGGACATTTACAAGTCAATTTACATTGACTACTTCTACATTCTACATTGCAGTATTGAGGGTACTTTTATTTTAGTCCTTTTTCCATGACTGGTGCATGGGGAGAATGGCAGCAATGCAATGTTTTTACAAATTTCACAAATTCAGTGCAAACGGAGAGCAGAGTATGCCATGTCTGCTTATTATAGGCAACTTTGGGCTTGCTGTAAAGTTGCTTGTAAATATTGGTAGTTGTGGGTTGCAGGTTTTTGGGCTAGTTTCTAAAGTGTAGTTATTATTTGGGCTTGCATTCTAAATGTTGTTTAGACCAGTGGTTCTCAAATATTTTAATGTCAAGGACCCCCAAATTAACTGCATTCCCCCCAATCTAAAAATATTTGCCATGGACATACAGTACACAGTTCTATGAGCTCGCACCGTGTCGCAATGCATCGTGAGCTGATGTATAAGGTTTAAAGTTCTCATGTGGTCGATATTTGCTTGTTTTGACCTTGTTTTCATAGACCTGATTGCTTACTTCTCACAACGAATCTGGCGACGTTGATGAAGAGATGGATGTGAGCTCTCCACTGGTAATTGCAATAGGACTGGTAAATGGAATAGGACTGTGCTATAGCCCGACTGATGCTAGATGGTTGGTCTGAGGCTGATCCCCATTGTGATGGGTCCTAGATCACCAGATTACCTATGTTTTGACCAATATTTTGTAAAAAAAAAAAAATCAAACGATAGATTTGACTAAAGCTTTCTATTTGACAAATAGCAAACTTAATTACACATAATGTGAACATTTTATTTATCCACTTAAGCCATACAGGATATTCAAACATTTCAAAAATAGTAGCCATAGTAGTGTAATAATAGTAGTGTAGTAGCCATGGGGTAATCTAGGCAGTGGACATTGCTCTTAGTTGTCTTCATGTCTTGTAATTGACTGCTTAATAAACAGTAAAGACATCGTATATAGGTTAAACCTGGCCTGGTCCAGAGCAGGCGAAGTCCAAAGCATTAGTTTCCATGGTAACTAGTGTGGCATTGCTTTCATGAAACCGAATCAAGCTTCAACATATCCAGGTTAACTGGGTAAATTAATCTGGCAAGATTAACCATCTTTCATGAAACCGGTTAATCGCTGATCCAGGATATATTAAACCAGGAAATCTGTTAAATCCCGGTTTAATCTCTAATACAAGTTTCGTGAAACAGGCCCCAGGTTGAATGCAATACCGATGTCAACAAAACGGTCAAAACAACAACTATATATTGTTGCTGTCGGGCAACATCCTATCTCCATTTTTTTTATCACACTAAAACAACGTTTTGGAGGTTTCCACTCAACAGACAATATATCGGTCGAGTTCTAGTAATAATAGTAATATTTAGAAGGCACCTTGCAAACCACTGGACGACGTCCATCTACTGTATGTGTCTTGTTCTGACCAACAATGTCATGACTCTGCTTTCATCAGGAGTGAAATGCCTCATGGGATGAGGGTGATTACTCAGTCTTTTGGTTAGTATTGATTAGCATGTCTCTTAAAGATCATTGGGATTCAGGAAACGCTACTCTCTCTAACAGTGAATCACCGCAGTCCTTCACTGGTGCTGCACTTAGATCAGTTTCAATTCCTTTTTTGTGGAAATAATTATGAATCATGATAATATGCATAGATAATGCATATTAATAGCCATGTACGTTGTGACTATGACTATACCAATATTTCTGTTGCTATGAAATGAATATAATTTTTTTATTGTTTAATTTTCTTTATTCCATAATTTTGTAACCTATTTTTCACGTGGTGCCAATTTCCTAAACTGTAATCCTGGGCGCTACTCTCCCTCTGCCAACCTGGGGAGAGCCCTGAACCGAGCTCATGCTTCCTTCAATGCATGAGGAGTGTGTGGAAGGAACATGTTATTCCAACCAGTTCCTTTCTCCTCCATCAAGGGCCCAGGCTGACCAGGGGAGCCAGTATAGAGACCAGGATTACTGCATGTTTTTTGTGAGGGTACGGAGAACACACAGAGAACATGCAAACTGCACACAGAAAGGCCCTTTCGCCAACCCCACCTAGGGTATGGTTGATGATGCGGAGGATAGAACATGCCCCCAGCATCCCCGGTGAGAATTATTCTAGCTGTGAGGCGACGGCGCTACCTCCTGCGCCACCATGATAAATTGTGTTAATTTAATTAAGGCTGAGGAAGGCCAACCAGGCCGAAACATGTACGTTGTTCACTCTCGTCGGAGGTAAATAAAATCATGCAAAAAGGACATGAGTGCTGGCACACACACACACACACACACACACACACACACACACACACACACACACACACACACACACACACACACACACACACACACACACTGTATACTGCCATTATACATTTATAGACTTTAGTCACCTCCAGGTGTGGTTAGTATATTGAAATAGTCTTCCCTGTGTATTTTTGATTTCTTTCTTCCTGAAATGCAGGAGGATAGAACACGCCTCCTTTTGAGTCAAAAGGCCCAATCAAAATACACCACGTTAGTGATGTCACAATATCATCCTATCCCCCCCCCCCCCTCCCCTCTCATACAACAACAGCTGTGCGTGTGGCTTCAGTTCAGGTTCACCACCCACCTGAAAACCAGGCATACCTAATGAACTGGTGTGTGTGTGGCCACATAAAAACATAATTTTAACACTTTCTGTACACTTTCTCCTAGTAATAAGCATAGTACCTGACGATCATGTTCTGGGAGGGAAAATCACGGCATTCCATCATTAAACATAAATCTAATCAGTATTGCGAAGTAAGTAATTAGTACCCTGCTGTCTGTTCAAACTTTAATTTAATGATACATTATTTTAAGATAATTAGAACAGAAATTACTGTCATGGGGGTCACAGTGGCAGTCGGTAGTGCTGTTGCCTCACAGCTGGAAGGTCCTGGGTTCGATTCCGGCTGGGGACGCTGGGGGCGTTCTCTCCTCCGCATCTTCAGTGCTCATACCCGAGGCGGGGTTGGCGAAAGGGCCTTTCTGTGTAGAGTTTGGATGTTCTCCCTGTGTCCCCTAGGGTAGGTACCCTCACAAAAACATGCAGTAATGCTGGTTTCTAAACTACCTCCCCCTGGCCAGCCGGGGTGCCTGATGGAGGGGAAAGGAACTGGTCGGAAGAACGTGTACCTTCCACGCGCTACGTCCGGCCGGGGAAACTATCCCCTGGTGAAAAGAAGCAGCTTGGACTCCTCATGCATAGAAGGAAGCATGAGGTCAGTCCACTGTCCCCCCCCAGGTTGGCAGAGGAAGTGTAGTGCCCAGGATTACATTAGATAATTGACACTCGAATTGTAACTCGATTTTTCGCTTGTTTTTCATTAGTGTTCCAGCCTAACATCCAGCTTGGTGTGAAACTAAAAGTAAATCAATATTAAATCACACACATTAATGCTAAACTACTCTTATAGTAAACAGTTATACTGTAGTAAATAGATACCATCTACTAACCAGTAAGACGCGTGAGACCTCGCCCTAAAGGGCAAGGTCGCGTGCATCCGCTTGGGTGACAGCAGACTGCTGGGCGAGCACTGGCGCTTTGGAATAGGGGGTCAGATCAACATATCCGCCTGGGTGACAGCAGACTGCGCTGTACATTGCGTAACCGCGATCATCGGTTCTTTAGTTATGGGCCATTGAATAAATCTTGTTTTGGCCAAGAACACAATCTGGTAAAATAATCAGAGATAAATGTATTTTTGCAAATCTCTTTACATTGAGGCGGATGGAGACAGAGTTTTCATTACCGGTTACATTTCGGTTGTAGAACCATTCATACCACTGAGAAGACCATAGGACGTCTATAGATGTTTTTGCCAGTGAAGAGTTGAATTTGAAAAGACGTCTATAGGCTTGGCAGTCAATGTCTTCATACGTATGAATATCGGTACATCGCTGAACCACTCACATTGTCACTGTTGGGTGGAAACCTTGTATGTATGTCCAAAAATATAACTTTTTATGAAATGGAAAAAATTGATCAGACCGGTCTGAAGTAAGTGGTACTGTACTGTACTGTACAAGCTCTCCCCTCGCCTCTGTGTGTCTGTGTCCGTGTGTTAGGCTGCGCATCTTGGTGGTGAAAATATTCTATTTCCATGCTCAGACCCAGGGACACAGCCAAGGACACACATTTCTGTCTATAGGAGTGGCTAGCACCACTCAAAAAAGCTGTGTTCCAATGGATCTAGTGTAGTAGCACATCTACAGACTCACATCTACAAACTATATGTATGGGAATATGGAGATACGTTGTCCGACAGCAACAGTATGTACAATGAGCTGACACGATGCAGATGTGACAGGGATGCATAACCAGGCAAAGCCCACCGTGGCAAGCTGTCTTAAACATGGAGACAAACAGTGGAATGCGAGATAAGGCAACTGACAACTAAGACCCTTTTAATTGCCAGAGCACGAACGCACACTGTGCTGGTGTCTTGGCTTTCAGCACAAACATTATTTCCAGGAACAAGAAGAAGTCATGATCATGATGTACTTTAGGTATTCTCAAATATTGGTCTTTGCCAGCATTATGTTTTGTTGTTCACTGAACAGACGATAGGTTCCTTCCACTTATATTTTGTACACACAGGTCTGCAGACACGTCTTGATTGCAAAATAATGTGGCAAAAAAACTATTATTGACTAAAACTAAAACACTGCTGTGTTTCCTATGATGTCCATTTCAACTACAGCCCAGTGGATGCTGTTTCACTGTGCACTGATGAATGGTACACTTAAAAAATATCTTAACCACTCACGTCTTTTTTAAATAAATGGCTAAAATAGATAGCTAGAGAGGGGGAATGGGGGGCCGGGGGTCATGGTCTTTTGAACACTTTAACTGTGACATGCCCACCATGTTGAAAGTGGTTAAGTTGAATTTAATGAAATCGAATAGATGCGACTGGAATTAGAATCAGAACATGCTATTCCATATCAAAGCATTTCCATCAAGTTTGTTTATGAGAGAACTGATGAATGCTTCCCAAAGGGTTTGAATTGTAAAAAAAAAAATCACACCCGTGTGAACTGAGTGGTGCAACTCCCCCGGACATTGCTGTTCCTTGGAGTGGTTGCACCACTCAAAAAACATACTAACAAAAAACAGAGGGGGGTAGGGGACATTTTCTTAACCACTTTATCTTTTTTTGTACTGTGCCTCGTTGTCCAACAAATAGCGAAAATAGCCAATCTACAAGCTTACAATGCGTCGAAATAAGACCCGTTGTGAGCTTGCAGATCTGATATTTTTATTGTAGCAGATCTATATCATTCTACATTTCCCAAATATAGCTTGTATTTAATTCAGTGTGACCAGAAGCAAGGATAAAACACATCCCCACGGCCACCGGTGAAAAAAATTACTAATACAATATTACAAGTGGCTTCCATACAGCTGAAACTCAGAAATACTGCATACATACTTTTAGAGACCTGCAATTTAACTCTCACTCCCAGCCCTCTGCTGGCTGTTTCTATTGCACACCAGTACCAGTCACTGTCCTCCTCTCTGACGCGGTGCATGTGCACAGTGAGCTCTCCTAGCTGTTTATTATCTGACAGAAGCACGGACTGAGCTGGGTTTTGCGGCTGATCCGATCGAACCACAACAGTGCAATAGTACCAGTGGTAGCCCCGGCACCAATACTTGACTTTATCCCTGTAGAACTGGGCGTACTGGCAGGAGATCAGAACATTTTCACCAACGCCGCCGGTCACTTCCATAGGCCCGGTCATACATGATGTAACTAAAAGAAGAAAAGAAAAATCATGAATAAATGCTACATGTGGCATCCCTTTTTGGGGATCCAAATGTACTGTAGGCAAACATATTCAAACAAAACAAACAAACAAAACAAAAAATAAAGCTAGAAGAGCAGATTGTGCTGTGCATGGGCTATTTCCGCAGTAAAGGTCATTACACACTGGCGAATTAGCGACCCGGTGCGAATAAGCGATCTGAAAATGCGAAATATTTGCCCGGCGAATTTTTCCGCGTTTGCCTATGCAGTGTACACATCTATGCGACGCGTATTGTGCGATTATAGCTCCTCTCCTCTCCCTCCTCCTCTCCTCTCCTGTCCTCTCCTCCCCCTCCCGCTTTGGTATCCTTTCTTTAATACCCCCGTATCCAGTACTTCACAGATGGAGGGGTCCAATTGGTACCGGCCCACATACAATTGGTACCGGCCGCGCCCGTGCATGTGGGCATATATTCCGGTTATAAAGTATTTATTTTCGGGTAAAAAACGGGTCTGCACAGCAGAAATAGCCTAGTGCATATCTTACCTTTTTGATGAGCCTGTTCACTGGTTATTTTAACTTTTTTCAATATTGGCATATTGCCTATGATAAATACCATAATAACATCAACACATCAATTTAACTTAAACAACTCCTCCTCCTCTCCTCTCCTCCTCCACTCCACTCCACTACTCTTCTCCTGCGTTATGTCATTATTGGTATCCTTTCTTTCATACCCTAAAGAGAAGGCACTCATGTGCCGAAACGTTGGTCTTTAATAGAAGTGTTCTGTGTCGTGATTCGTGACTACGAGCTCGAGCTGTGCAACCGATCCTTTACAAGTTTGTCTCCCGTCCCGTGGTCAGCATGCACCTCGATCCTCACTAAATTGGTGTGCAGCGTGCGCTAATACCTCTTTTGTTTGTATTGGTATATCCTACTATCCTTTCCACCACTTCTTGTCTTCACTACCGTGAAGTGGAGTCCAGAGTCATTTGGGATCGACGGCCGGTCGGCTGCTCACCCGTGCTGTCGATAAAATAAAATTATAAATAGGGGGATGTCAGCTAATTTGGGCCACTTTTTGGTAATTTGGTAATTAAACTGAGAAAAAGCAATGCATGACACTAAATTGGGTTTATATGATTATTATTGACTGTTTAATATCATGTTTAAGTTAAATGTATTTAATAACAAATTATAGTTTAGTCCCTACAGCTTCTGAAACAAGCTGTCACATATTTTTAAGATGTAGCATTTTCATGTAAAATAAGCCACCTGATCAGCTAAGATGGGCCACCGTTTTTTTTAGCCTTGCTTTTTAAAGTTGAACAGCCAATGGATGCACATGATTCTCGCTACAAGTGTACTTGACATAAAACAGTCTAGTCTATGGTTGTTATGGCGGGAGATGCAATGCATCACACGCAACAGATGAAATAATATCAGTCATATATGGCTACTCAGGGTAAATGCCAGGTGAAAGCAATCTCAGTTGTCAATGATAAGGTGATCACATATACTGCTTAGCCGACTTCTTTTTTTTTTTTCAGCTAAAATGGGCCACTCAAGCTGCAAAGAAAAACAGTCATTTCTGATTTAAAAGAAATTGCACCCGTGTGAAGTGAGGGGTGCTCTTTTCATCGTACATTATCCATTCATTGTCAATGGGAATTTAGTCTGTGTAGGACAAAAAACGCCGATTTGCTCAGACACATGACGTAAATTCTGACGGGTGTGGCTGCACTAATAACTTACCCAGGGGGCAAAGGGGGTTGACCTGCATTTGTCATAACATACAAAGTTGTCCACCAGAAATAATATCTATGACCCAGTAGGATCACAACCTATATGGACAACCTGGCCATTTTTTGGCCGAAAGTCCAATATGGCCGCCCCAATATTAGCCCCTATTAGTTATAATGGGGGGTGAATAGGCAATTTTTTTAACAGAGATATTTCCACGAAACTTCACAGGTTGATCAATAATATGAATACGAACATTTTTTGCATTGAAAGTTTCCATGAAATCGAATATGGCCGCCACAATATTAGCACGCAGAAAATAGGTTTGGCTTGAACTTCTGAACCAGATGAGCTAGAAACGCAAACTTCGTATCTATTTCATGGTTTCTGACCATGAGATACTCAATGGAATACCTATTTGTATTATTGGGTGTGTCAATGAAAGTCATGAACATAGTCAGCACCATAAGCAATTTCCGATACTTATAGCAGCCCATTAAATTGCAGCAGGGCTATGGCAGGAGAAAGCACACAAACTACCAGTGTTCCATGCATTGACGGGTTGTGACACTGTGTCAAGCATGTTGGCCACGGGAAAAAGACTGTATGAAGTATGGGCTTCTGAGCTTATACACATGCCCTGTTGATATTCATTTGTGAGGTAGAAGGAAGTTCTGGCCAATTCCAAAGATTGAATTCTGGATCATAAAAAATACTGATTTGACACCGAGATCACCCATATCAGACAATCATACAAGTGATGGCGGCCATCTTGAATATTCAATGACAATTTTCAATTATGCATAAGACACTTACCAAGTACTATATATGGTAAATGAGTCTGAAATATCATATTATATCCATCATTCATAAGAAAACAGTTGTTGCTGGTGGCCATTTTAAAAATGGCTGCCATGGTCCCACCATAAAAAATAGACCAATCAAATCAATTGTTTTGTCAAGTACAGCTGTGTCAAGACATATGTGCTGTGTGCACATGATGTGCAGCATTGGCTGTTAAAACTCAAAGGTCTAGGAGGCAGAAACCTTGGCTCATTTTACCTTAGTGATGGCCCACTTTACCTGAGACCACCCTACATACAGACCAAAGTTTGGCGGAGCCCGTTGCTCGCTGTTGCGTGCTGTTAGCACACGCACACCCATGTGCCATGTCCACGCACCACGCACGCGCGCACGCACACGTGAGCGCACACACACACCCAACAGAGTTGTAGGAGGGGAGGTGTGCAACAGTGTTTGCTGCTGCGCTATCCCGACCTGCGTAGCCGGAACGGCTGCTGCTCTGTTGCACACCCATGTGCCATGTCCACGGCACGCACGCACACACACACACGCGAGCGCACACACACCCAACAGAGTTGTAGGAGGGGACGTGTGCAACAGTGTGCTGCTGCGCTATCCCGACCTGCGTAGCCGGACCGACGGCTGCTCTGTTGACAGCTACTGTATAGGTACGCCGCTGTTTATACACAGCAACAAGTTTGGGCTGCATTCTGATTGGTCAGAGGTGCTGCAGTTTGCCTGCGAATGTCTGCAAAATTCGACACCAGAGCGAACAAATAAAGAGCGAAAACTGTCGCATTTTCGCACATTTGCACATTCGCCACTGATGTGGAAGCTTGCATTGACTTCAATTGGTTTTTAAAAAATGCGACTTTTTCGCACAAATAAATCGCGTCGCCAATTCGCCAGTGTGTAATGACCTTAAGACCATACCTATTCTTGAGGTGAAGAGATTAGGAGCAGAGGCTAGTGGACCTAGTATAGAGCCCGGGGGGACCCTAACAATCGTATCCATACCGAAGCTACCATTATTTATTTTAAATCGGCATCAGTTTTTGATCGTGAGGTTGTAGGCAATACCCAGCCCTAGGACTCTGCTCAACATAGGTAGTAAGTGGTTTTGATTGATTGAATATTTTATTGTATTTATTTTTTTACAGTAGTAAGATGACAGAAATGCCAAATGCATGAGACACAAAAAAGCTAAAGGCTTGTTTCTATTGTGGTCCATTAAGCCTTGAACACTCAAACTGGTCACAACAATACAAAGTATAAACAAACAATTCATGATGATACTAACAGGCGTTAATCACAAGTGATGATGAGTTATCCAAACATAAGCAGAGAGAGGCTCACCTTTTGCTAGAAGAAGCAACATAAAAAGAACCTCCAGCGTTGACTCCATCGTTACTAGTGTATCCTGTAGCAAGAAACACCATCCCCTGCACGGATACTGCTTTCGCTCCCCTCTGTCCACCATGAATATATTGCGTGCGGTGAGGTATCAGATTAGAGATGTCCTCAGGCAGCCAAAACACACATTAATTCTGTAATGACCCGCCATGCTGGAGTGAGCAGCGGCACTCTTGGTCAGGTGACACGGACCAGGCGGGAATAGTTATTAGTGCCAGAGTACCTAATGACATTTAAAGCTTCTTTGCAAGGACAATGACTTTCATTAATCCATTCAAGGCCAGTTACAAATTTGATCTGTTTAGGTATGAAGCATGAAGGAAAAGACAACGGTTCTTGTAATTATATATGCATTAAATCTCGCTTTGGTGGAGTAAGGAATAGATTGAAAAAGATGATAAAATCAAATCAAACAGGATTTCAAGCTGTGCTCTGAGCTGTCAACGTACAGAGGAAAACATATTACAAACCTTGTATGTCCCTTATTGTTAAAATATAAAAAAAAGTGTTGTGAGTTATATATTATATAAATGTATATAAAAACAGCGACGATATATTATTACTTGGGCATTCTTGGTTGGCAATGACAATTGCTGGGCGATATTTTGTACATCCCCTTTTTAAATCCATCCTTTACTCGTAGACTGAATTTACTTGTCCTCAAGGAACTGCCCAGATGAAGGAAATGTTAGTGAGGAGCGAGTCTGCTGAAAACACAGCTGTCCTCAAAAGCATTCTGTGAAGCTTTGAATGTCTTATGTGTTATTTTCTGTTCTGTATTTTGGATCCTTTGCTGATTGTAGCCGACATTTTGTCAACACACACACACACATATATATATATATATATATATATATATATATATAAAATATATATTTTTTGTCAAACGATGTATTGCTTGTAGCTTATGTCATGCATAATAGACATGATGCAAATTCCACCGGTTTGTATTTTGTAGGCTAATTGCATTCAGAGCTGAATTATTGACACTCAGCCAAAGTTTCACATAATGATTAAAAGAACTATCATGCTTTAATGTCGCTGGGTACAAATCCTGCTCCATTGTGTCGTGGCATTCTTTTATAATAATGTAGGCTACTGTATATTGATCACATGAACGCCACACAGAATAACCTAATAAGTCTTACCATTTGGTGAGGAAACGGCTGATGAAATCTGGGATGACCTTTTACGCAGAGCCTGGGAGTCGATGGTCACTGAGGTCCCCGGGTGCTTGTTTTACAGGCAACCGGTTTAAGGTTGGTGAGGGGTCCCTTAAAACGGCCGGATTAAGGTTGGTGAGGGGTCCGTTAAAACGACCGGATTAAGGTTAGTGAGGGGTCCGTTAAAACGACCGGATTAAGGTTGGTGAGGGATGCGCTGCTCCGTGCTTGCGGTTATGGTTAGGTTAGGGTTTGAGGTAGGTTGTCGTTCGGTAGTAACCAGCGCTGTAAAACAAGTGTCCAATCAGCGCCCATCGAACGCGAGGCTCTGCGCTTAAGGGCGTCCCGATGAAATCTAGCTTTTCCGACGTTTATAACATAGTCCAAAAGACGGATTAAAGGGATATTTCACTTTTAAAAATAACAGTCATAGTCTACTCAGGCTTATATGAACACCCCAGGCAGTTAAGTCGCTCGATTCAATATTTACATATTTTATATTGATTTTAGCTGCCCCACCCCTCCCTATACAAACCCATTGTGACTTCAAACTCCATTTTAACCATGATAGATTCATAGAAAACACCCGTGACATCTGGTGACTGATACTGTCCACTCCTAATACGTTTTTCATTTATTTTTGTTTTGGAAAAGAATGAGGAGGCAGCTGTCCTTGCTGCGTGACCGAGGAGACTAAAGAATCAAAACAATATTTTAAAATAAATGCAGGAGTTGCTCTCCTTTTTCCAGTTATAACAATAAAGCAGCCATAATATGCGATGTGGGCGACGGGCTGACTCTGACCCTGTATTTTTACCTTTTTTTTCCTCCCTCTTTTTTTGGTATGATTCACGCTTTGTTATGGGCTTTAATGTTTAATGCATGAACACAGCCCTGTAAAACTGCGTGTTCTCTTTCCCTCTAGGGTAAACCATAATATTAACCAAGGTCAGCTTGAGATGGAGTTTGAAATCGTACATATTATACACGCTATAGAACTTTATTTTTAGAACAGCTGAGGGTCACACACAGACATTGGCAACTTCGAGAGTTTGACCTTGTTGTTACAACAGATGTTAAATGGAAAAGGTCATTTCTGAAAGGTTTCGTTTTTACAAGGCACCAAAAAAAATCCATAATGTCCAAAACTGTTACTTTTCAGGATTCAAATTCAAAAGCATAAAAAGTAGCACACAAGCTCGGCACCATATAGTCAAGCTTGAATATCTGATACTTTTGTGATGCTGTAGTTGTAGCATGATCAAGTAGGTAGGGCATTGAGTTATGGAAAAACGCAGCGTTGCTGACAGCAATGATTAGTGCTTTTATGAGTTGTAACAAAGATTAGATGTAAAACATAATACACATACAAATGTGTATTTAGGAATCCTTGAAAATGTTTACAGAAAACTACCAAAATAACCTGCCTCTTTTTACAGTACAAACTGTATTTCACAACCTACTAAATATAATACAAAATTGTATAATAGAAGCCTAAGGTTCCCAATGAACAAACAGAATATTTGAAAGTTTGAATTCAGTTTCTAATTGAAATTGAGTTGAAACCGTCCAAATGTTTGGGCAGAATTAATAAATGAGTGACGTATTGGGGCACAATAAATAAGTAACTAGAAAGGGGCCATTTGTGACGTACATATCTCTGCCAGGTTGGTGATAATGCTTATCGGCACATAATTTACTGTACATGATCCTGTACATATACTATGCTGCTCTACAACCGCCCCATCCATTCCCTTTCACCTTACCGCATGCATCATGAAATCATAGTGTCTTGACTTGAGGCAATCCAATGAAAAACACCATGAGCCGGTTAGGCAGATTGACAGTGTTCAGGCGTCTAATTTATTATTGATGTGCACTTGCCAACAAGAACATGTATACAAAAAGTGCATTGTGTAACTTTTCATACTTTATAAGACTGAGAAGTTTGACTTGGATTCTCTATTGCAGAGAATGACACAGCTTGAAACAAGATGGCTTGAAATAAATGAGGAGAAAACCAATCCCAAAGAGGAAAAAACGAAAATAGCCTCAAGTGGGCTCCTCAACTCAGTCGCTGCGTCCCATAAGAATAAGCGAGTGTCCCCGAGAAGGCATGCATAATCACAAAAATGTTCGGAGACCCGTCATCTCCCTTTGATGTCCTGATGTGATCAAACTTGCAAAACCCTGATGACAATGAACCTCTTTGAACAACAATAATCAGAGAGAGAGAGAGGGGGAGAGGGGGAGAGGGGGAGAGGGGGTGGGAGAGAGGGACGTTGTTGTAAACAAGGCCTTCCTCCCCTGGGAAATACTGTATCTTTTCAGCTGCCTATCAGTCACAGCACCGTTTTGTACTGTCAGAAAGCCTTGACACAAAAACCCATGCAAGTGTTCTCTCAAAAGCATTTTTTTGTTTTGTTGATTTATTTCAAAAATGTGAGAGAACCACATTTTATTGAAATGTATCATTCAAAAGTTGGTGATAATCTAGTGTTTTTCTTTTGTCAGCTTCATAATATATTATCATTTCTATACTATACTACTATTTATTGTTATGGTTTACTGTAGACGGGGGTTTCAGGTGGATACGTTTCGGGCTAAACTACAGTATGTAATGTACCTGTTCTCAACAGTTAGATCTACAGTATGATCTGTCATGCCCCAAAACGAGTGTGCCTTGTCATGCC
This sequence comes from Protomyctophum parallelum, assembly GCF_964188405.1. NCBI lineage: Eukaryota > Metazoa > Chordata > Actinopteri > Myctophiformes > Myctophidae > Protomyctophum > Protomyctophum parallelum. The sequence goes on from NC_139707.1 coordinate 29,134,673, forward strand.
ATCTAAACCAGTGGTTGTCAAACTTCTTCATGTCAAGGCCCCCAAAATTGACATGTATTTGGCAGCGGACACCCAAGGTGTTTTGCCAGGGACCCCGTCCAGAATAAAAGATTAATGTTTAAAAAACTAAAATCCAAATTAGGTACTTTGAGAAACAATGCTCTAAAGTCTAAACCGCACCTCTGTATTTCAAAGTTTGCAGAATAATGCTACTTTTAGCATCTCTTCCATAGACTACTGTATTTTTATTTATGTTTACCATTCATCGTAAATAATTATTATGCTTATATTATTAACAATGTGTTTATTGAACATTGTGGGAAAGGACAATATGTTGTTCCGTCGGCATCCTCTCAAACACATTTCTCCCTGAATGAATTGTTTAAGTGCCAGCCACCACCTGCAGCATGGCCTGGGGACACTATTTTCCACAGTCAACAGAATTAAGATTTGCCAGAGGCCATCATCTCTGCAATAGGAAATTGGAGGTGCACGATATTAACATTTTAGCCCATGTCCAATAAGTAAATACATTGAGTACTGCTACTGAAGTATCCATACTTTACCTGTGTAGTGTGTACCGGTATTTGCTCTTTTGTTTTATAGTGGTCAGGACCTGACGAAGGCCACCGAGGCCGAAACATAGTTTTTTTTCAGTTTTGGTAATGGATATATATTTTTGGGAGCGTTCAAAATGTTGTGCAGACTTCCTCCTTTTCTCTTTTGTTTTATACTCGTGACTTTCACTCCACTACATTTCAAAGACAAACATTTTTACTCTGCTACATTTCTAGGAAACAAAAATGTACAGTTGTAAGCCTGTTTCAAATACAGTTAAAATAGCAGACCTACAAGCTCACAACACATCACGATGCAACACTAGATCTTCTAATTTCACTGTTTGTTTGGAATTTCTGAAATATCTTTAAATTTTGGGGGACAATGTCAATTATTTTGAGTAGCAATGCACTGATACCTGATGTATTAGTCCTACTGAACATTACCCTTTGTTTCCAAGTAACTACTTTCACTACTGAGCTGCTGAGCACATAATAAACAAATAAACAAATAAAGTAAAGATTAAAACATTTCAATCTTTGCTTGTATTTGTATTATATTTGTATTCATAATCTTGACCCTTTTGGAAGCTTCCCCGGAAACCCTGATTAACTCTGTTGCCTTCAGTCATCACAAAAGGACTTTTCAGTTTCACGTTAAACCTGGATTTTATAGATAAAATGTCTGGATTATTTTTATATTGGTTCGATACGTAAAATGCACTTTTAAGTAATGATCAGATGATACAGCCACACGATATAATGTGCATCCCTTGTGGAAATCATTACACTCATGCCAGAGTAAACTCTGCCGCCTGTTTAGAGAAACTAGACTTATCGAGGATAAACCCGAACATGGGCAGTTTATGTGAGAATGGGCCCCTGGGCTTGGTCGTATAAACACCCCCCCCCTCCCCCCCCCCCCCCCCCCCCCCGTGGCGTATTGCCTATGAGCCAACAGCACAATACTTTAATTACATTCACCTGTTCCTCCACAGGATTTACTGCGCACATGCACATAATCGATGCCAACAGCATACTAACTAAGACATAGCGTACGTTCACCTGTATCTCAGCAGGATTTACAGCACACGCACTCAATGAAAAGTGATCCTCCATCCATGATGCTAGCAGGTGGCAGAGGCCATGCACATTGCTGTTGGCCGTCTTCTGTAGCACTGTAAATGGTAAATGGTGCATTTATATAGCGCCTTTATCCAAGGCGCTTTACAGAGATTGTGCATTACATTCACCCATTCACACACACATTCATACACCGATGGCAGTGGAAACCATGCAAGGCACCAACTAGCACATCGGGAGCAATTAGGGGTTCAGTGTCTTGCTCAAGGACACTTCGACAGTAACTCTGGGGGAGCCCGGGTTCGAACTGGCAACCTTACGGTTACCATCCAGGCACTCTACCCCTGGGCCATAGCCGCCCCACTGTCTGCTCACCCTCACTAACCCCATAGTAGCGAGGGTTCAATTAGTGTAAAAAGAAAACTGGGGTAGGGGGAGACAAATAATAATACGAAAATGGGGGTCATTTAGTTTGACCAACTAGAAAACTTGTCTATCAAAAATTGCAAATTGCAGACAAGTGCTGTTTCATGGCGGTTTTGAGGGAGGGTAGAGAAGAAGTCGCACTTTTTGATGGCTGGTTTTTGGGTATTCCACATTAGTGTGTTAGTGAATTCATCCCCATGTGTGGGGAAAATTTGCCAAAACATAGCTGATCTGCAAGCTCACAACACATCACAACGCGGCACATTGTGAGCCGAGCTTGTAGAGCTGCACTTTTTGGCAGAGAGATTTCTTTTTCACTAAGAAGATAGGGTAATTGGTGGATTATTGATTGTACAAATAATATGATAATCGATTAAATAAACAATCAATCTTTTTCGTACAGGCTTGTGTATGAGCACCTATTGTGTTCACCCAATCATTTCCAGGCCCTCCTACAAATTAATTTCTGTCCACGAATATGACAAATGACAAGGTCTCAGCATTTCTCGCCTGAGGCGAGGGTGCACTTAAACCAGTTATACTGCAACCTGATAAATGAAACCTCAAACAATTGTGAAGTGAATATTTAAGATTCACTTATTTTATATGTGCATACAATTGGTAAAGAACTAATAATGTACCTGTTCTCAATAACATGTCATGCTGTATACTTAAAATGCTAATTATAAGTTTCGTTTGGGTGTTGTTAACTTGTATTATGTATCTATTGTATCACTCCTCACACAGCATTACAGTGTGTCACTGTGTTTGATAGCCACATTAAAATTGACGAATGAATATAATCAATGTGCAGTAAGTATATGGCTGCAGCAATGAAAACATGTCACATGTACAGTATGGGCGGGTTGCGGTGCATGTAGATTAAAAATCTGATTAATCTTATTCCTCCCCCACAAAAGCTAAAACATTCTGAGGTGGCAAGGCAGTTAATTTGTATATATTTCAACAGCAAGGCAATTCAGTGTGCTTTACAACTTTACACAGAACATCAAGTAAAGGAGAGACAATTATACAATATTTGGATAGAACAACAAAGTACAAGAAAATAACAGACAGTTACAGTGCAGAAGAGAGATAAACATAAAAAAATTAAAGTAACTCGATCAAAAGCAGCGGCAAACAGAAAGGTCTTTAGTTGTGTTTTAAAATAAGAGTGGCAGGCAGCAGACCTGCAGTTTTCTGGGAGCTATGCGGTGCATAAAATAACCTAAATGCTGGAGAAAATATTATGCATGCAAAACTTTTGAGGTTAAATCTAGGGGGTGGCAAATGCCATCCCTTGGGGACCCCAAAATGCACCCCAGGCAGCCTCTGCCTAGTGCAGTCAGCCTGTATCTTTGTTTAATCCTTGCTGTGGCGCTGTGCTTATGACAGATACATTTCCCTCTGAATTAATACAGGTCTATCTATCGCCAGCATTTTGTATACAGTAAAGTACTCACCCCTAATTGACTCTCCCTTCTTCACGATCTTCATCTACCAGATGATACCATCAAGGCTATATGGAAAATGCAAACTCTGCAAATAGTTTTTTAATCTCCACTGTTGAGACTGCATCTGTTGCACAGCACACGCCAAAATGGATGTGTGAGTGTGAAATAAGTTGTAATATATTCAGACCCAGTGGGGTTTGCACTAGTCAAGCTGGGATTTCTGTCATTTTCTCATTAACAGATCAGTGGATTCCTAGGGGATTAATTGTGAACGCAATGAGCACTAACTATGAGACCTAGCAGAACATGTCTGTGTGTGTGTGTGTGTCACGCTGTAACACCACCCGCCCACCACCAGCACGGCACGCACGCACGCACGCACGCCAAATAATTAATGTGGTTAAACTGTATCTTATTTTGACAGAGTTAAATTTGCTTAGAATGATCACATTTTATGATGTCTTTATGCAGTCACTTAGCTGCACATTACACCATTATTTGGATTAGTAGACATTATGATCCAACTTCTCTATTGCAGGAGAACAATATCCAACTTAATCTGAGTTCCCAGAAGTTTTATTTTTCGCCACTAGGCGGGCGAGAGACTTCTGGGGAAAAAAGGGCCGTATCCCTGTAAGGGAAGTACGTTGCGCTCAGAATCTGAGCGGACACTCCCCTTTCCGGTCTGAAGCACTGTGCATACCATCCTCGGTATAGTCCGAAGGGAATCCAATTCCAAATTGAATTGTAGTAGGCCACCACCGCTCAAGGAGCAATTGTTTCCCTTCCGTCTTATTTAGATGTAGCGCCCACTACATGTGGAACCCGCCGCTGTCTTTTGATTCGCATTTCATTTGAAACGCAACGCACTGGGCCACGCCCCTGCTGCACAGGATCTGAGGCCAATTTTCCTAGACTATATCCAACTCAATCTGGTGCAAAAAAGGAAAATAAGTTAATTTGAAGAAATTGTAATGTAATTTATGTGTGTGTGTGTGTGTGCGCCTTCTTGGTGTTCATATATTTTAACGGGTATAAGGACTAGTATATATAATTATTCAAAGATTTTCTCACATTTTCACCTTTAAAAAATATATAGTCTAGTACGGCACAAAGTGACAAACAATTGAGACATACACTCATACTGTATCTAAAATCTAAAATGACAGATGCTTTCCTGGATTGAATGGGTTAAAGTACAGTAACTTATAGCCATGAACTGTACTGTAACATGCACGCATCTTACTGTATATAGAACTTTGACTGGTTTAGCCCTGGAGATATACTCATCAGGATTCTGCATGCAATCATAGCTCATAGAACGTTTTCTCTGTTTTATTGATATTGACTCATTACACTGCCCTGTCAGTGCCTGTACTTGTGCCATATTGAGTCAGAATGGAAGATGAAAGTTTATGTCCTTGGACTATGATGAGTTCATATATTATACATGTATACTTGGTGAGTGAGGACAGACTGATTCTGCTCTCATCATCATGTCTGACAGCTGCACAGCTTTGGAGAGTATGTTTGAGTTCCCATGCAGGCTCTGTTTAGATCCTAGTGAAAACAGATGCTAAAGGAGGGTGCGAAGTACGAACCATGCTCCTCAAAGTGTGAGGACAAACTTTGACATCTCCGGGCGGCGGTGGCTCAGGGGTAGAGTGGCCGGATGGTCACCGCAAGACACTGAACCCTTAATTGTTCCCGATGTGCTGGTTGTTGCCTTGCATGATTCTCCACCAGGAGAAGGCATGGGAGAGAGTATGTTTTGCACGTCCGTCCATCCGTCACCAGCTAATCTCTGGCACCGTTAACCTGGTCGATGCCAAACTTTGCACACACACTCCCTGGATGCCAATGACAAACCTCTGCCCCAAATGTTCCACAATGGCCTGTTATAGCGCCACCATGAAGCCAATTTAGGCAAAACACATTTCTGTACATTACTCGTACACATTACTCACACAATTCGGTATACACTATCTCCATAGTCATGTGATCAACACGGCTCTGCACCATTTCCCATATTCCATCCTGATTGGCTTCCGAAGCTCGCATGATTTGTCCGTTTCGAACAAAATGACACAAATCATAATGTGCAATTTCCGTGAAATTATACACATACATTTCCACTAGGCCGAGGACGACATGCCACAACTTCTTTTCCAAATCAGCCTCACGGTGGCACTATAACAGGGCAACATTTTCCCTGCATCTCCCAGTTTAGCGCCACCATGAGGCCAATTTCTGCAAAACACATTTGTTTATATTAGTCGTACAGATTTCATCAAAATCTCACACAAATCGGTACACATGATCTCTGTAGTCATGTGATCACAACAAGTCTGTTGGATTTCTCAGATTCTACACTGATTGGCTAAGATTGCCTTCCAAAGTTTGGAAGTGGCCTGTTTCGTACAAAATGCTGCAAATGTCCTGCTCACAGAATTCTATCCTCAAAAATATATCGCATGGATGCAACTGGGACGTCTTAAGTCCCAGTAGCTACCCTCGATTAGACCCACTAGGGAAAGTCCAGGGCCACACAATCCGTTGGAACCACTCCGGAACTACTATTCCGGGACTAATAGGTATAATTCTGGCATGTGGAGGGACTAGGCTCTGTGGGTTGCCTCCTGTCCGGGCCCCTCCTACGTCTCATCAGGTCCACTCCTGCTCTCACCAGGAGTGCAGCGAGGACCTGTGCGTTGCACCAGACTTCCAGCACCAGACACTTCATTCAGGAGTGGTGGATTCTTGAGCCGCAATGGTTCTGCAGGCTCCACCTGGGCAACGGTAGCACTGCAGGCTTCGCTTGCGGCTCGAATGGCCCTCCTAAAGGCCTCATCGAATGTTTTTGGGCTTCCTCCTCACGGAGGATGCAGGCTGGGGCGCTAACCCATACTTCTCCAGGGGTGCCGTCTACATTCCGGCTGTCACCCGTCTTTCCGGTGGTCACCACACTATACCTGGTTGTCACATAGTCTATTCCTGAGTCACTAGTCAGAGATGCTATGAGTGATCTGGCTCTGCATTTCCTCAACAAAATGAAGAAAATTGTTGCACAAAGCAAAAAACAAACAAACACAAAAACATGTTTATATTACTCCTAAACATTTTGCCAAACACACACTCCTATCCTCCTGGTGGAGAGCTGTGCCCAGCTGTGTGAATTGGTGAATGTAATGCACAATATGTAAAGCCAAGGCGCTATATAAATGCACCATTTACCATTTATCTTAGACGAACTTGACATGTACGATTGCTCAGTTCTACCTTAATCGTTATGTCTTCGTTTTTTACCAGCTGCTATGAAATGGCAAGCGGAGTCTCAATCACAGTTCAATAAAATGTGCTCTACATTTTCTGTTTTCCCACAATTTTTACATTTATTGCTCTCTACCTTACCCATAGTAAAAAGTGTACTATTTAACCCAGTGTGGCCCACCCTAAGCCTTGTAATGATTATTTCTTCCCTACTATTCCTTTCATTATACTGTTACTGTTTTTTGTATTTTGTAATACCCTCATCCTTTATGGTCTTCATCCCACCTTCTCTGCCATATTTCCATCCCTTTCTTTTTGATCATTGCTTTCCCTTCACCCTTTCCTAGCAACACTTGTATTGTTATCTCCTGCTTACTGACTTTTCTGACTGAAGGCTTTTCAACAGCGCTAGTGAGTCTGTGCACACCACCACCCGCTCTGGTCTGACCTCCTCCACCCATTGTAACCCAGTGATGATTGCCACAGCCTCTGCTGTATATACTGATAAGTGATCTGGTATCCTCTTTGCTATAGTGACATTGAACTCTGGTATATAAACTCCTATTCCCACCCTGTGTTGCTCGTTTTTAGACCAAACTGTGAATATGTGCAAGTAATTGTTTATTCCTCTAGTCCAGGGGTTTTCAACCGGTGGTCCGCGGCCCCCTGGTGGTCCGCGGAGGTACTGCTGGTGGTCCGCAGCCAGGCATTCAGAAAAGTTATATTTTTGCCTTTTTTTCTTTACTTTTTTTTACCTTTCTAATATATAATATAAAACTTATTTGCACTCTTTTTACTTGTTTGTAAATAATAATAATAACTTAAGTCGAATCTAACATTTCAAAAAGTCAAGTGCTCAAGGTGTCAAATAAACCAAAAGAAAAGCTGACGGAGTCATCAGCTGCCAGCGCAACAACCATCCTGCTCTTCCACCCAACGCATGCATGCTTACCGTGCTTGCTGCCCAAGGCAAGCACGGTAAGACGTTGCCATAAATTATTCATTCAATTCATAAGAATACGTTTGGGAAAGTCAAATCTCCCTGCCATAGTTATAATATCTGCCGCGGATCGATTGAATAGTCTCACATAATACGAGACGTATTCACTATTCAATGTGCAACTTCTCAGTCTATCGTTGCCGAAAAGGCAGAGCTACAAGCTCACAACGTGATGCAACCAGGTGCGGGCTCCACCGGGCCTGTCAGCGTCGCGTCAGGGAATGTTCCCGTTTTAATCAATGAAGGGTGGCTCCACTGCCCATTGTGTTGCGTTGCGTGACTGCATTAAAATTGCCCCGGTTGGCCGGTTCGTTTTTTGACGCAACGCGCCCGGTGGAGCCCCGGTGTGAGCTTGTAGATTGGCTATTTTTGGTGCGTGACACCGTCGTACGATGATGTATACATTACGCTTTTAAAGTGACGGTACACAATGAACAGTTCCCTCTGTATGTTAGAAAGGTACTGTATAAGGCCCTAGTAAAATGTAGTGCAGGTTGTAGGTTGGTTAAAATAAAGAGAAGATTATTAAAATAGAATAAGATAAAAATATATATTCTGTTTCTGTGTGTGTGTGTGTGTGTGTGTGTGTGTGTGTGTGTGTGCGTGCCAGAAACAAACCTACTGTGACTGTCAAATGCACCAAGTGTCAAATGTGTCTTCAGTGTTTGGGTGATTAACTGAAATGGATTATTATTTTACAAGTAAAAAACACTTTAGTAAAACTTTTGATAATAAAATACTAGTTTTCTTTTGGTCCAGCTCATGAATGTAGCCTGTGATAGTGTGATTAGTGAGTAACAAGTAAGAAGAAAACAAAATCAATCTTAACCCATGGTGCATGAATGCCCCACCACTGTTGTGTCGGGTGGGTCCATCGTAGATCTACGATGAACCCACCCGACAACAGTGGTGGTCCCCAGGCTGCTCCTAGTCAGAATGGTGGTCCCTGGATCAAAACCAGTTGAAAACCCCTGCTCTAGTCCTCTAGTCCAGCCTATTTTCTCATTGGCTGATGTATATGTGCACCGCAAATATGTCCGGGCAGAAACAAACGACTGAACACAATAGTTCTGCCATAGATAATTTTGGTTCCTACCTAAACGACCGAGCTGAAACGGACACAGAGGCAGCTATAGCAGACCCCTGCAGATGATAACAATGCAGCTTGTAATTAATTGATTTAATCAATTATTTTGTTTTGTTACTGCTGTTAAATAAAGTAGGCCTACTCTATTACTTTGTAATCTTTTTTACAGAGGAAGAAGATCTTTGGTCTTGAAGTTAGACGACGCATAAGTATTATAACGGAAAGATTCTCATTTATTAGTTTTCTGCCAGTGGCACACCTTAATATCCCGAGAAGCAAGTGCCTCTTTTTAGGCTATGCTTTCCCTAACATCAAAGTTTCCGCAGAGGGTTTGAAACGAAGAAATATGATAGGCAATGATGTGAGGAGGTGAAAAAGCATGGGACCGTCCACGCCTGCTGAGATAAACACAATTCCTGAGAGCATCGTGGAAGCTTCTATCTGAAGCACATTAATGTGTTTTATCATTCACAAAGTGCAGCACTGGCGGGCGGCTAGGATGAAAGAACTCCTGAATTTCTTCATCCTCTGAGGATTTTGTTCAGTCAGTAAGGAATAGCTCCTTTCACCTGTGTATTCAGGTTCCTTTGCTTTTAATGTATCCGTGGATTGAATTTACAGATAAAAACGAAAGCTTATTTTGCTGTTATTACAAAGTGAGTATAAACTCGGTCATCATTTAAATGAGAAGTTGTACAATACAATGCTCACAAGAGATACATGTCACAATGTTCCAAAAACGTAGTTATGGCACATTGTTACTATGTTAAAGTCCTTAAAACAAGACTAGCTTTCACAAATTGCAGAGTATGCATGTGTTAAAACCTTCAATTTTTGGATGCTTGGAACGTTGATTTTTTGATATTTTAACAGTTTTTAAAAGCAAGGCCATCAGTTTCCATGTACATCAAAAAGTTATTTTGTACACTTTGTTGTTTTTGGAAGTTTGGGAAAGGAATGTCTACAATGACCTGCCCAAATATAGACACCCCAGTTGAAAAGTGGGTAAAACAGACAAATTCTCATTTAAAGCTGATGTAAAAGACAAATTTTACTTTGTGATGCTATCCTGGACCTTAAATAGTGGATATCAGGCAGAATGCATGCATGCACGTTGTTGCGTTCATCTGAAAATGTCTTTTAGATTGTATCTCCACAGATGCCTGGGAGGTGTAGTTGGCAGTGGGGGGAATTTACTTACATTTACTCAAGTGCTGACTGAGTACGATTTTACAATACTGGCATTTGTCTGGAGGACGTTTGTGGGACAGCTGCTCAATTCGTTCTGGAATGGGACATCAGATGAGTGCGCTCATTGCTCCATTAGTTAGCAAGTGACAGCCTCTCGGAAATGAATGGGATGACTTGGCAAACTACCATCGGGTGGTGAATTGTTTGCTTGTTGTGGCTCAGAATGTAATTAATGAAAGGACATGACGTGCCTTCAGCACAACAGATGACTCAGGAAGATTTAATCTGATGGTCGTGTTCCTGTGCATATCGTCACAGTCGGGCAGAAACCTGTATCTATCTATATTTCAGCTTTTCTGTTTTCATAAAATAATGGCCTATTTTAATATGCCATATTATGGTCGCTACGGTGAATTTCCTTAAGTCTGTGGGATTTATAGAAATTTAACCATTGCAAATTATTGACGAGACAAAATAACACTGGTGGAAGTATACTGTTCTTGAGGTACATACTAGTGTATCTAAATTCTCTACTGACCTTTTGAGTACTAGATACAATGTGCGTCAGTGTACTTGCTAAAGGTTGTGGACCTGAGTTGGGATTTTTTTCAGATTAGTCTACTAGTAATATCCACTTCAGTAGCAAATGTTCAAGTGGATATCATATTACAGTGAATGAATTTGGCTTTCAGCTGCGCACGTCCCTACTGGTAGCTAGCTTGAATAACTATAGCCACTTGACATACTATCCTTTCATGGCGAAGTCAAACTTTGAATATTCATCAAACATTGAAATGATGCCCCCCCCCACGCTCAAAGAAAGAAAGAAAGAGAGAAAGAAAGAAAGAAAACTTCTCCCTCACATGATTCATTTCTTGCACTAATGGCATGCCTTGGCTTTACCTATTGTAAAAGACAACCAAAGTTGTGGAAAGTACATTACTTAAGTACAATTTTATTGTACTTTTACTTGAAACTGAGAAAACGGCCAACAAACGTCAATTGGACTGTTTACTATAGTTAGTTAAAAAAAGGAATCAAATTATTTATCGTAAATATATTTGAATAATTAAATCTGGTTTAAGTGGTTAAAGGTCAATGATTAGGTATTCTGAAATGGGAATTCTGCATAATGAGTACTTTTGAGTATATTTTTATGCTAATACCTTTGTACCAAATTTAAGATTTTGAATGCAGGACGTTTACTTGTAAGTATCTGTTACACTGTGGTATACACTACTTTTAATTAAGTCCAAAATCTGAGTAATTTGTCCACTGCTGAAGTGGACAAACATACTGTAGCAGCATTTGATCTGTGTTGGAGGCTTTTGGGGCTGCTCATGTGGTCCATGAATAATGCATACCTGTCAGTTATGTCTGCCTGTTGTGTTTCAAAGGAGATCTCCTCATTTTGGGGTGCTTGTGATGAACCCAGCTTTAAATGTCAATGTTGGCTTTGAGTAATCTGTTACTCGAGTGGGACCTTTTGTTGTGACCTCTCTTGAATGTTTTGTTGTCACATTCCAAGGAAATGTTTTCTAAAATATGCAGCTCAGTTAATATGCTAATCTTGATAGCCTTCATCTCACCTTTTGAACAGTGTGCCTGACATGCATACAAATAACACTGTTGTACTTCATACGGTTGTCATTTTGGAAATATAACAATGGACAAATGCATTCATACCAGGGGGGCAGTCAGACAGATATTTTGTGAAGCCTGAAACTCCTGAAAGTTCATATAATGGCCTGTTGTGGCGCTGTCATTGGACCCAGAAAAACCCATAGCCCCATAGAAGTCCATGTATTTGGGCCCAACTTCACCTAGACTGTATTACCTTAATAAACATGGTCATGAATACTTTCTGCTTCCAGTCACTAGTTTAAAGTCTCATTTCTAATGTCATAATATTCTTTTTGGAAAATTATGGTCCCATTTAAAAAAAAAATGACCATAAAGTTGCGCATGTTCTGAGGGGCGTGGCTACCGTTACAGTCTATGATCGGGATTCCCCTCCCACTTGAGTCAAAATAAAAACCAACAGAGAAGAAGGGGGGAAGTCCCGCCTCGTGTCTGGGCCAGCCAATGGCCAGCTGGGCCAAGACGGAGCCAGCCAATGGCCAGCTGGGCCCAAACGGATCTAGAAAGATGGCGACTTACAGTGCAGGAATAACAGGCTTCATTTTACGTCCATGTTAGACCCGGGGAACGCTTTGTCCATATTCTTTTACAGTCTATGATTCATACGTGGCTAAATACAGAGGACGGCCAACAGGGGCCTTTGTAACACAGTCTGTTTTGTTTTGTTTTATCCTGTTTCCTGGAGCTTGCAGGAAACAGACGCTGTGCACTGCATAATACAGAGAACCAGCTTAGCTTTCACTCCAAGGTACTGTATCTATCAAGCTTCCCTGAGGTATCAGAGTAGGTTTCTAGAACAAAGGACCATTCTCACAACAGACGTTTTGACGTGGGCATGGATGGGTAAGTGCAGCTGAGGGAAATAACTTGGTTATGGTTCATATTAAGACACAGTGTATCAACATGGATACCATCTGCACAGGTAACTTGTGATCTAGAATGAATGCTATTACCTTCAGCTGTGAACTAAAAATTTAACCGTAAATACACCTACTGTCTTCAATGTTGAAAACTTCAGTCAACGACCATAGACTGTAAATAAATATGGACAATGGGAGCCCCACCATTTTCAAATCCAAATCACCTTGAACCTTCTTTGAACTTCCGGTCCCGAAAAGGAACGGGAAAGGACTGGTATTGGCTGCAACCACATTGAGGGCTGCACTTCACTTGGTATAACCAGTAGAAGCCCTAGAAGCATACCATACTTTATCATTCATTTTAAAATGATACGAGTGAGACAGGAACTTTCGAATTCCCAGTGTGGTCGGGTCTTCCGCGTGTGTTGTAAACCGGATTCCATTGTACAGAAGTTGCTCCAACTCATCACAATAATGTGACTTGATATGTAGTTTAAAGTAGTAGTGCATCATAATGACAAAGTTGACATGTCATACGCCTTTAAGCATTTTGTGGCAGCCATGTGATATGCTGTTGGGCTGTATATAGCATTCAAACTTTTGTCCTGGAAGTTGCCAAGTCAAAGATATATATTATACAATTAGCAACCACCTGAGAGGGACCTGGGTAATAATGTGCGTACTGGGCAGAGCGCCAGTCTGAGGTGAAAGACAGAATGCATTAAATCTCATATAGAGCAGCCAAGCGCAGAGGTGGCAATACTGTAGAAGCACATTGCTTTTCTTCCCTCTCGTTTATTGATCTGGACATGATGTAATTATACTCTACTATGCCCTTAATGCCTTGACTAACATTCAATGCTTTCGTTCCCGGTTGCTCCTGCATTTCTTTCACACCACAAATTAAGTGTGAGGGATACTTTTTGTGTATCACGTCTTTACAGCAAGCAAAGGTGTGTAGGTTACTTGTGTAACCAAACTTGCTATAAGACCAGTTTGAGGTGCTACTGTCTGTATACAACATCTGGAGTCTTGTGGGACGTTTTAACCACTTAAACCCTCCATATTTAGTAAACTAATACCTTGTTATCTTGGCTCTGCTGCATTGGTTCTGTACTTGGTCTGGTCACCTTGAACCGTGCGTGCGTGCACTCACTCTGTTTGGTAGCAGCCAGCTTCAATGGAATGGATTATTATCAATAATTAGTAGGCTACTTCTCTAAAATTAATACTAATTTGCATATTAAAAATGTTGAACTAATTTCAATGTAACAAATTGCAGTAATTTGTATGTAATTTGTAAGAAGTATAGGACTCAAAACAGATCGCTTGATGACGGTCATTTTACAGGGACCTGAGTAGTAGTAAGTAAGTAGCTGCTGTCCATGCCTCCTTCACTCTGCGTGAATCACCAGTTGACGAACAAAAACGTCACAGGACTTCCAAGTGGGAGGAAGAAGAAAATGATCACCTTGGAGGGCCCGTCAGGAGATGTTCTTCCTGCGGCAGCAGAAGAAATTACAACCCCCTTGCAGAAAATGACGGCCCAGTGTCCAACAAGTACCATCTGCTTCACTGCCACAGCTGCCAGGGACAGGTTCAGCCTGGAACAGATCAATCATTTGGTCGAGAGGGTCATTGGTAGGCCGGTCACAGTTATTACATAATCGCCTAATCACTATTATTTGAGATAACTGCAATTATTTTGCATAAATAGCAGATCTACAAGCTCTACAACACGTAACTTCATGACACATTGTAAGCTTTTGTATAGACCCCCAGAAGGCATTTGACACTGTAATGAAATGATTCGTCAAGAGAGGCCATGGTATATTGTGATTATATCGATCGGGGCCACTATTCGAACCGCTGCAAAGCGGGGATGAATATATGTTCTTTTTGCCTAAGTTCTTCTGCCATATTTACAGTATATTACATAATAGCCATGTTAATTAATGTGTATTGTCCCTGCTAAATAAATGTCTTTCATGTGTTAATTGCATCCTGTGCAGTAAGAATTATTTATGAACAAAGAGAACATGTATGTGTTCTTGTATAATATATGCGAATACAATGAGTTCTTCTATGCCTTCAGATTTTTTAATCGTGTAAAATTTACATTGGCGTTACATCTGACCACATCTCCCCCTCTCCAGTAGATAATACCCTGAATGATGTGGGTAGTACCCTGCTACTGTGAATGATGTTGGCAGTACCCTGCTACTGTGAATGATGTGGGTAGTACCCTGCTACTGTGAATGAGAGGGAGGGCAGAATCCATTTCTTGCGACCGACCGTCCGTCGTTACGCACTGTCGGCCGGTCTTTTTATAGGGCGGCCGGTCGGTCCGAATGCAATTTTAGGGGCCGATGCGATGGGTCGGCCGGTCCGTATGTGCGTCGGCCGGTCAGTGTTTACGCCGGCCGGTCCGTCTTTACGTCGGCCGGTCTGTGTTCACGTCGGCCGGTCCGTATGTGCGTCGGCCGGTCCGTGATTAGGTCTTTCTTCATATATTTTTTTATTCTGCTCTCGTTGCAAAAGATAATTCCAGTGGAACACTTCTTTTATGTAACGTATGGCTTCGTTGGTGTAGCGGTCTATGCTCTCGCCTCTCAATTTATTTTTGCATGTGGAAGCTAGTTCGAATCACGCTCGCGGCAGGCAACATTTTATTATATTTAAAAAAATAGCCGTATTGAATTAATACATTATTTGATAGGCAGGCAGACAGGCAGGCAGGCAGGCAGACAGACAGACAGGCAGGCAGACAGACAGACAGACAGACATATATAATAAATATAATAAAATGTTGCCTGCCGCGAGCGTGATTCGAACTAGCTTCCACATGCAAAAATAAATTGAGAGGCGAGAGCATAGACCACTACACCAAGGAAGCCATACGTTACTTAAAAGAAGTGTTCCACTGGACTTATCTTTTGCAACGAGAGCAGAAAAAAAACATGAAAGATATCAAAACGGGATTTACAGCAGGAACTATTAAGTTAGCTATAATAGCCCGGTCAGAGGTTTCCAGTTTTCCATTTAGATGGATACCAGTGGGAATGAAGTATTTAGGTCTAAAGTTAAGTGCTGAGTTGACATATATAATATAAATGAATCTTGCACCACTACTTCAAGAGATGCAAAACAATTTGGAAAGGTGGAAAATAATTAATCTTACTTTATGGGGCAAAGTTAATACTATTAAGATGGTTATAGCGCCACAATTTAATTATGTATCAATGATGCTACCACTGACTATTCCTAGTGGGATATACAAACAATATAATCAGATGGTGAGAGATTATTTGTGGAATGGGAAAAAGCCAAGGATTAATATTAAAAAGATGTGTTCCCCTAGGGAATGTGGTGGCTTGGCTCTTCCGAATGTAGAAATGTATAATCTGTCTTTTGAATTGTCTAAACTAGCGAGGCATTGGGCTGAAGGTGATAACCAACTGGACTGGGTAAAGATAGAAACGTCTATGGTAGCTCCTTTCAAACCCATACAGGTTCTCTCTCAGGTTAAAATGGTAGAAGGGGGGGAAGAGTCCCATTTTGAAACATTCCCGATGGGTATGGTCTGAGGTCCATAGGCTGATGGGGAAATCCCAATATAAACAGGGATATTCTTCTATATGGGATAATCCACGCATCTTGATAGGTAAATATTCATTTTGCTGGGAGCCATGGCAAAGAAATGGCATAGGTGTAATTGATGATTTATATATGGATACAACTTTTAAGTCATATCAGGAGTTGCAGAATCAATTTAATGTGATGGGTAGGGGTGAATTTTGGAAATATCTTCAACTAAGAAGTAGTGTTGGAAGTGTGTTCAACCTTAACAGGGGTATAGAGGAACCTAATATGTTGAAAACAATTTTTGACTGGCCACCGACAATGCATAGGGCTTCAATAATTTACAAAAATATAATGGAATTACAAAGTGCAAAGACTGAAAATCTTAGATTAATATGGCAAAGGGATTTAGGATGTGAAATAAGTGAAGAGAAATGGTCAAATATCATTTCCAAAGTTGGGTGGGCCACTAGGGATATTAAAAGCAAATTTACACATTACAAAATTATACATAGATTCTACTATACCCCTGTGAAACTGTTTAGGATGGGCTTGGTGGAAGACAAACAGTGTTGGAAATGTAAAGGGGAATATGGTACATTTTTACATGCATTTTGGGAATGTCCTGTGGTTGTGCCCTTCTGGAAAGAGGTACTGGGGAAACTTGGAGACTGGATGGGGCTAATACTACCAGAATGCCCAAGGTTATGTCTCTTGGGAGATCGCACGGTGCTGCCACAGGGGGTCACCAAGGCACAACATGCATTGGTGACTGCAGGCCTTATTACTGCAGCTAGGTTGATACTGAGAAACTGGAAGAGCTCTGCTACGCCAGAGATCACAGACTGGACCCAACTTATGACTGAAGCGGCATCCTTTGAATACTCAATTGCCAGGAGGAATAACGTCAAAGGGAAGTTCCATGAGATATGGGACTATTTTTATTTGTATATCAAAGGATTGTTGTAACATTTTGTATTTGTACATTACATATGATATAACCACGAGTGTGGAGGGGTTTTCTTTTTTTGACTGCTAGGTGTGTTTTGTTTGTTTTTTCTTGTCTTTTTCTTTTGTGTAAGTCATGTGGATTTTGTATGGTTTATTTAAAATCATTAAAAAAACTTTGATGACAAAAAAAAAGTTAGCTATAATAATAATTCATATTCGTAGCACAGCCAGTGGTCACGTGACTTGACACATTTACCCCCGCACGCACGCACGCACGCACGCACGCACGCACGCACGCACGCACCTCCCCTCCCGTATGTCTAACCTCCTGCGCTATCAAAGCCAGGAGGAGCGCTTATACCTGAGCGGCCCAGGTGAGGAGAGGAGATTTTTAAAATGGCTATTTAAAAAAATAGCCGTATTGAAATAATACATTATAAATTATTTGATAGGCAGGCAGGCAGGCAGGCAGGCAGGCTGTCCGTCTGTCCGTCTGCCTGTCTGTCTGCCTGCCTGACTGGTGTCTGTCTGTCTGTCTGTCTGTATGTCTGTCTGCCTGCCTGCCTGCCTGCCTGTCTGCTTTTTTAAAATATAATAAAATGTTGCCTGCCGCGAGCGTGATTCGAACTAGCTTCCACATGCAAAAATAAATTGAGAGGCGAGAGCATAGACCACTACACCAAGGAAGCCATACAATACTTAAAAGAAGTGTTCCACTGGACTTATCTTTTGCAACGAGAGCAGAAAAAAAAACATATGAAAGACCTAATCACGGACCGGCCGACACACATACGGACCGGCCGACGTGAACACAGACCGGCCGACGTAAATACGGAGCGGCCGACGTAAATACGGAGCGGCCGACGTGAACACAGACCGGCCGACGTAAACACTGACCGTCCGACGTAAAAACGGACCGGGCCGACGTAAACACTGACCGGCCGACGTAAAAACGGACCGGCCGACGTGAACACAGACCGGCCGACGTGAACACAGACCGGCCGACGCACCTACGGACCGGCCGACGGTGTTTACCGACAGACGTGCCGGTCGCAAGAACTGGATTCAGCCCTTACTGGAGGATGATGTGGGCACTAGTACCCTAACCCTGCTACTGTGAATGATGTGGGTATAGTACCCTGCTACTGTGAATGATGTGGGTAGTACCCTGCTACTGTGAAAGACTACCTGTGAGTGGGGAGTGTTGGCTGATGAATGAATATCAACATCCTAATACATCCTAATACTGGGGGGTCAAATCGTGACAGGCAATTCCACTTTGAGTATGTCATATCCCGGGCCCTAACGGGTATGGACTAGTTCTATTCATTCTAGGCCTACTTTCTGGAACATTAGTACTGCTCCTACACCATGGGCCATCTGTATTCTGTCAGATCAGCCTTCAGAAGTAAACCACAGGTAGTAGGCCTGTTCCCTATCAAAGTGATATTGACTGCGTTCTAGGATTTGTTTCACAGCCATCGTCAATTGGCACGGCAACAGGCTCTAAGTAAGTGCATCTGTCAATGAACTGGTGTGCTGTATATGCTCTCACCTATTGCACTTACTGCCCTGGAAAAGAGCCAGGGTGCAACATCAAGTCTCCGGCAGGGAACTGACAGCATCACTTTGTCAACTTCTGAGACGGTGCCTGCGAAACGACTGCCGAGCCACGGAATGCAATCAACACGCTTTGCAGAGGGAGAAATATGAATGTCTCCGGTGGTGCGTGTTTGGAGGGAGTGACATTAACAGCAGCTGTTGGGGGACTAGAACCTGACCTTTATAGTTTTCTGAAATATCTGGCACCATTACCTTCTTTTCCGAAAGATTTATGGCCTATTGTTTCCACCCCAAGGAGACTGACCTGTTTACTCTATCCATCCACATCCACTCAAGTATACGATACATTAGAGCAGCTACACATTGCTAATCCACACACATACCCATGTGTGTACTCACAAATACACACAAATATCGACGTGCAACATTGCCTTTTTTCTGAGGGTGTACAAATGGATCGGCACGCGGTCATAACATAAGACATTTATGGAGGCATGCCAAACATTATGCTTTCACCACCCATCCATCTATGCTGTTCCACCAACTACACAGTCAAGTCCTTCTCTTTATTGGTGTCTCGGTTCTCTGCCAAATACTATATAAATTAGGGCACTAATACATATTGTCAATTTGGGCACTAATTCAGAATTTGTATGGGTTGCGTCTAAATTTCCCCTTTATTTGTGTTTTCACCTACAAAAAAATAACTAAGAAAGTTCCGGCTTTGCATCAATTAAAAACAATTTGACAAGTATTTCATGAATAATAATAATAAATAAAGAAATATCTTTCACTAATTTGGGTCCCGGTCAATCGTAAAAACAATTCTTCCTGAATTAGGGAGTCCTTTACATGAAAATGTCAACCATTTATACTTCATTGACCGGTGTCGTCCAGGGGTCTATACTTTTTTTTCCGCTTGCCAAATAAATATCAATTCGGGGTCGTTGATTGGAAAAAGGTTTGAGAACCATGCATTGCTACAGGGTTCAGGCTGGTTTAAATTGACATTCAGGAGGTTGACGGTAGTGTAGCATGGCAGTTAATGGATGGATGTTGCAAACATATTTTGGCATGCCTCCCTCTCTGACCTGACCACAGGAAGTGTCTTCTACCCTCCAGCCGCGTTACAGGAGGACGGCCAAGCGGCAGCAGCTGCTCATGAATCATTTATCTCACTTGCACTTTGATGCCGGGGCCCTTATTGTCTGGCTTCAGCACAGGAGCGCTCAAGCCACCCTCACCAAAGCAGCTGGGCCATGCAGCTCATAAGCGGAGTCATTTTTAAAATCACAACGTGATTTATGAATATGATTTTCCGGGAATAATCCCGTTCACTTTGAAAGCCATTGAAGTGTGCGAGCCAGTGCTTCAAGGCATTACAGTCCCTGTGTATGAGTAGTACCACATTATTTCTAGGTGATAACAGTCGGTGCCCGTCAGAAACACCTCACCATTTGGTATAAACAGAGTTGGCCTCTGCTTTTGATATCCCGACCCCACATGCTCTATCATTTTAATGGCCGGTGATGGGGAAATGTTTTAGCCCTATACTTCTGGCCACACGGTTTCCATCAAGAAGGGGTTGATTTGTCGCTTACTCATAAGCAGCAACCTTTTGGGGCGTGGGACATTTCACTTCTTGATCTACACAACCTGTCACATTGTGTGTTGTACACTGCTGCTTCCACCACTGATCAGAGGCACTGTGAGCATTCCTTGCGTTACAATGTGCAAAGCAATATCAAACTGAAGTGCTCCACACAATAGTGTTGCCTCAGAGGCAATGTACATATAATACCTGTAGCTCAACATGATGCTGGCCTTCCTGAAGCTACATGACATTTAGTTTACAATGGCCAGGTTTTTCTCAGATGATACTGAAGTGCATTTCACAGGGAGCACACACAGTGGCATAAAAACAGCATCAACAACAAGAGGCTATACCTCTGACTCCTGCACTGTGTGACTTTTTAACATTACTTTGAATAGCATTCCTGGGGCAATACGTGATGAATGTCTCAATGTCTGTATGTTTTTTTGTGTGTGTTTTCAAGGAATAGGGGTTCTCGCGCATGCTCACGCATGCACAGACAGATGGGTCATTGTGGGGGTCGGTCCACAGCAAAATGTGTTAATACAGCATCACAAATATTTTAGATTTAGTATTTTATACTTTGGCTATTCAAAAATAGCAAATATGCAAACTTGCTTGCCGCGCTGCGAGCTAGTATATCTTTCTGCTATATTTGAACATATACATACATAAGCTTTCATTGCAATTTGCAACACACGTTACACAGCCCACTGACTTCTAACCTTTGAAACTAGTTGCACGGATTCTAGCATTGAAGCTTACCGGTAATTCCATTATTATTCATAAGTAAACTTGAAAGATCTGTGTGAAACGATAGATGACACAAATAACAATGAAGGTGGCATGCGCTGTTATTGCCGTAATGCACATTTAATGAATGACAACTGAAAATTTGCAAATGACAATTTAATGGCAGTTTAATTAACGTGCCAATATTTCTCATGAACCTAAAGGGAGCTGAACCTTGTTATCCAATTACCATTTTACTTGATGACTGACAAACTCTTTGGTGGCATGATGGGAATCCTGGTGTCTAGTCTCCACGTCGGAGGAATTACTGCAACTAGACCTGTACCCGGCTGTACAGCACAGTCAGAGCTCCATGCCCCACCCTGCTATGCCCGTCTCACCCTGTGAGGGTTCCACCCATCTGTCCTTTTATGACCATATATGGACATTTCTGTGTGTCTCTCTGTGTCCTTTATTCCTATATATGGAGTTATGTGATACAATACGTACACGCGTACATATTGAGTTCTGTGTCAGGCATGCCCAAATATAGTGTTGTGATGTCAGAGCAGGCCAGATATGGAGCCTGGGCAGGGGCCCTGTTCAGAGCCCAGGCCCAGGCCTTCCCAACTGTGGGTTCGACCGACTCAACATCGGGAACTGCACTCCTGTGGGGGTGTGGAACACGTGTGTCGAATTTGAAATCGTGGGGCGAACGTTTCTCGAGTTACGTGCATTGCAGTACACACGCATAGAGACATGGTGCATTTATTTGACTTGTAAAAGTAACGATACCACAAATATTGAAATACAAGTAAAATACCTGTATTGCATGTTTTACTTGATTAAAGGTACAATGGTATTGGCATAAAATGTACTTACTGTACAGTAATAAAGTAAAAGTACTAAAATTATAAAAGTGCTAAACCTGTAGCTCAACATGATGCTTGCTTTCTTGGGCATTTAGTTTAGAATTTTTTATTTATTTTTTCGTGATATGAAACATGATCATTCAACATATTGTTATGTTGTATGTATGTAATGATCTTAATGAATTTTAGAAAAGTTTACTTTTCTAACTAAATGCTCAATGTATGATTTGTATTCATAATCTAAAAGTAAATGTATAGTTTTGGAATAATTGTAGTGCACGGTCAAAGGAAGTACAATATTCTCCTCTGAGATGTATAGTGGAGTATAAGTGTAAAGTATTAATAAAATAAAATGAAAACTCAAGGTCAGTACCTCAGAATTGTAGTCATGCACAACAATTTCCATCACTCACAACATACTGTAATGAGTGACAGTTTTAGGTGCATAACAGAATCCTCTCAGAACCTACGGTTGGTCGCTTGGCAATTCCATCTTCATCATTGCGACTGCTCACGCCAGGTGACTTCAGGTTGTCCCGGAGAAATGTCTTTCTGCCGACCTATTATCACTGGCCAACTGAACCGTGCAGGAGAAGGATGGCGAGTCATACAGCACGTAACTGAGATGTTCAATTCTGTTCAGCCCCAAAAAGTGGGTGTGCTGTGAAATGTGAAGCCCTGTCTGTCTGGTGTACGATTTCAATGCACCAGTGGTTTCAGAGTTTATTGGTTGAGTTAAAAAACGGTGTGAGGGACTGTTCGAGAGAGGGCCAGCAATGCACAGTGTGATTTCAATTAATTTATTATAAGAAGCAAATGTCATAATAAAGCTCAAGGTCTTGTTCAACCACAGCTGTGTAACCCTTTTAAGACCTGAGGCGGATTCTACAAATGCCTTCTAAATCAGTAGTTTTCAAACTGTTTCCTGCCAAGGAAAACAATATTTGGCCGCAGCCCCCCTGCCCCCCCCCCCCCCCCCCCCCCCCCTGTATGCTGTAATAATGAGTTATCACGGCATAGTAGTTAGGCTACCGAGCAGTGACATTTCCGTGAACCAGTTTGCTGTGCCCACTCACACAGTATTATTTTATGCTATAGTACATTGTACACAAGACATGTCAGCCAACAACAAGCTACATAATGTATCCAGAGAGAGAACGGCTGTTGATATTTTGATGAAGGTTGTCATCAGTCTCAGTTGGTGGACTGAAGGTCCTCCTGAAGGTCTCCCCACCACCCACCACCCCCGTCTCTAAATAGCCTCTGCTGACAAGAGAGAAATAATGCAAAGTCTTCACACTAAAGGCCTGTGCACTTGTCTCTCTATACACTCATTCACTTTGTTTTGCCTGAGCTTGACGTCTGTGAGGAGAACATTATGCACGTGTTTGGCATCGCATGAGATCTGCTGATTAGCAGGACCTAATTCATTTTGGATTTGAGTGACTGACATAAACATAACGGCCTCACAGTTGGCGGTGGGTCTCGGGTTATTCTAATGGAAACTAATGGAAACCTTCAGCATTTGAGCTGACAGTCAAAGTTTGATGACTTTTGGGAACATAATGAAGGTTATAATGTGAATCAGAATATTATAAATATTTTTTCCCCCATCTCGTGTGATGTTCGTTAGTTCTCCTGGGGACTGGATATATTTTCTCATTCATTCGGTGTCTGAGCTGTGCAGCTGGGGTGGCAGAACGGACTTGGGATTTTCGTGGTACCCCTTAAAAAATGTAAATGTAAGAAAACAAAATCATATTTGTGCATCTGCAAAAAACAGTTGCACTTCCAAAACGATTTAGGGGATAATGTGTTTTTATTATCAGTATGAAGTAGGCTATATCATATTATGGAGTATTTGTTTAGAATTACTGTCACTTCCCCAGTATTAATTCAGTGTTGTTGTTAAGAAGGTCTGAGGAAGGGTTGCGGCCCGAAACGTTACCATTCAGTAAAGAATCTTTGGGAGCATCAATTGGTGTGCAGATCCTTTATGACTTTATCTTTATCCAGCACCCAGACTATATAGGTATAGATGTGCAACGTCGTGCGTGTCCTTTATGGCTGTTTGTTCAGCCTCCCCTACTAGTTGTTGTTAACCCACTCTACCCTGGAAGGAGGTCTCCTCTTTGTGGTCCTTCCACAGGTTTATTCCTTGTCTTGTTCTTTTTTTCATCATCGGAGATCTTTAGGATTTAAAAACATCGCCCGTTGTTTAGTTTCCTGTTTAAAGACTGAATGAAGTTGAGGACATTAACTCATGTGTTATACTTTTAATTGTCAATTTGTCATGTATAAGGGGTCACGGTGGCACAGTTGGTAGTGCTGTCGCCTCACAGCTAGAAGGTCCTGGGTTCGATTCCCGCTCAGGACGCTGTGGGTGCTGGCGTCGTGTTTCCTCCTCAGCGTCATCAGTGCCCATACCCGAAGGCGGGGTTGGCGAAAAGGCCTTTGTGTGGAGTTTGCATGTTCTCCCCGTGTCCCCTAGGGTAGGTACCCTCACAAAAAACATGCAGTAATCCTGGTCACTAAACTGCCTCCCCCTGGCCAGCCGGGGCGCCTGATGGAGGGGAAAGGAACTGGTTGGAATAACGTGTTCCTTCCACACGCTACGTCCAACCAGGGAAACACCCCCGTCAGGTGTAAAGGAGCAACTTGGACACTCAGGCATGAAGGAAGCATGAGTTCAAGTCCGTTGCTCTCCCCTTGTCCCCCATATATGGGGACTAGGTTGGTGGAGGGTGTGTAGAGCCCAGGATCACATTAGATGATTGACACAGGGGTGACAAATGGGTTACAAAATCGTGGGATAAAACATATATATATTTAAAAAAAAAGTCATGTATAACATCAACATAACAGAATTATACATATGTATTTCACAGCTTACTTTAATTTCCAGCATTCAATAGGCCTACACATTTCGCTTATAATTCATACTGTGGAATGTAAAATCGAATTTAACGTGAACATTAATCTGTCCTATTCATTACAGCATATCCCTGTTGCCTGTGTGGCATTTGCATCGAGTGGAGGAAGTTTCCGAGGCAAAAACTTTTTGAACAGTGATAATTATTTTCTCGAATGCACAAAAAGTGAAAGCGAATAATCCTAATTGCACTATCAAATGTATTTTTTTGTACATAATGGTTAGCATGCCAACCGTCACCCAGAATGTGAAATTTAAATTAAAATGGCTGAAGTGTGCTTAAGCAGTGTGGTGAGGTCGAGGCTGCATGCTCGGATGCAATTATGACAGCGCATGAATAATTATCCCACTAAACTAAAGTGGAGCAAATTTCTCTCTGACTGATGTACTTAAAAGTGGCCAAGTGTTCTGAGAAGAAGGTTGGGCTCGAATAGGCTGGTCTAATTGTATAAGCCTTGGCCTTTCTCCTGGGGCCTCCTTTCACATTATAAATCATACGGAATGTCTGTTTTAAAACAGAGCACTGCTGTAATTGGTCATTTTTAGCTGGAGGATTCGGCAGGATTTCAATCCTCGGGCCTCCCAATATCCCTCTCTCCTCTCTGTCTAATCATTCGCCACTTCCATCGGTCTCTGAAATGGTTTATCTTTTGCCGCTGATCGATTCGGCAGGCACAGCCACTGAATCATAATCCCCCGGAACAAGTCGCTGGGAGTTGTAGATAAAGTTGTTGTTTTTCGCTGGTTATCAGTCAGGATGCTGTAATGCTATGACTCATGAGAGAGCCTGCCGTTTGTGCGCACCTGCTGGACAGCGCCATGTGGCATTACGCTGATGGCAGTGAATGGTAGGAGAACTCAGTGCACAGAGGTTGGCACTGGTCAGTGGGAGGGATGGGATGTCTCCTTTAATCAGCAAACTCTGTCCATGGCCGTCGGCGTGTGTGCCAGAACAATTCCACTGCACTTTTTAGGAGGAAAGTCAGTCCCGCTCCTCCATGCCAGGAGAGACGGCTTTCACCTTCAGTTTGATCGGATTAGGATTAGAGCAGCACAATTATGACATTTTTTTCAACAAGTTGATGAATAATTGTCTCAGAAAAAATTGTGTTTGACATTGGAACATAATGATTACAATTTCTTATTCTGTTTGCTTAGTCAAATCCAAATGCAGATGGCTACTGTACTTACTACACTTCTCTACACTTCTACACGTCTTTACTCTTGCCTATAATTGGTGTAACAATTGCGGGATGTTTGTACAAAATTTGGAGGAGTAATATAAAAAAATGTTTTTCAAAAGTCGGCCTCCTGGTGGTGCTATAACAGGCCGTTCTGGAAAATTTGGTGCAGAGGTTCATCGTTGGCATCCAGGCAGTGTGTGTGCAAAATTTGGCATCGACCGGGTTTTAA
This sequence comes from Protomyctophum parallelum, assembly GCF_964188405.1. Classification (NCBI taxonomy): domain Eukaryota; kingdom Metazoa; phylum Chordata; class Actinopteri; order Myctophiformes; family Myctophidae; genus Protomyctophum; species Protomyctophum parallelum. The sequence goes on from NC_139707.1 coordinate 29,160,881, forward strand.
CAGTGCCGGAGATTAGCTGTACACAGACGGACGGACACACACTCACACACACACACTGACGGACGGACGGACGGACGGAAGGACACACACACGCGCACACACACACACACACACACACACACACACACACACACACACACACACACACACACACACACACACACACACACACACACTTCAATTTCTTTATTTGAATCCACAAATTACAATTAATTTTACAAGGAAACAAATATAACAGGGTTGACAGTTAATGTTCACTTAAGGATACACATGGCACCTCCTCCTCCACACAGGCCTAGGCTTCCGAATATTAGTATGGCAAATCTACAGCGATACCCCAGGTTTGTTATACTTCCAAGCAATGGTTGATACTTAGAATGTTTATCTTGGATAGGGATGTGTAAATGTGTCCAAAATGAAAATCGATTTGTATAATTCAATATTAACGATTAATCGATTAATCGTTTATTTTGGGGGGGGGGGGGGGGGCGTTTTTTTTTAAATGAAAATCTGTTGGAAAGGCAATATTGTCATCCAAACAGGACAGGGATATAGGCCTACCAAAGTGTGCCTGGGATGTGTCTGTGTAGCTGCATGACTGAGGCCTCTTTTAGACGGGGACCATCTCCATATAACACGTCAAAGTCCCGTTGCGTTCTCATTTTTTCTTACCCTTTACACGAGAACGCACAAGTTATGATATAATGTGCTATTATGCTATACTGTCGCTAGGTGGCGATAACGGGCTGCCAAATAGACAGGTCACCCACGTACAAGAAGAAGACGCAAGCGGCGCAACACTGCTCTGGGCGCGCCACGGGATGATATATTTATTAAATAAACGTTGCTGCCGCGGCTGCCGTCTATCACAACTTCACAAGGCTTTTTATTTACATCATGGTTTTACATTCAACATCGCTGATGAGCAGCACTTTGTAGGCGAGGAGGGAGGCTTGTTCAGGAACTCCATTATATCATAATGATATTGCTCTGCATCAATGTAATAAACATAGGCTATGCGCTGCCGCTGTGAGCCAATTAACGTGAGCCATGATGTCATAAGTTTTGCGGATTCACCGTTTTGCCTGTTTATATGGAGACCATAGGAAACGGTGTTCTCAAAGATTTGCACTCTGGGAGGCGTTTTCACTTCGATGCGTTTTCACCTCCTGAGAACACCGTTCTCGTCTAAATGACAGCGCTAAACGGTACTTTATTTTGCCGTTTTTTATGAACACCATCCTCGTGTAAATAGCACCTGAGAGGAGTGTGAGTGGAGATTGATTCCAATCAAGATACAGGTTTGGAGGATTTAGCAGGTGTTGGGAATTTACCTAATCAGGCCTAGGCTGGGGTTGCTATGGTGATCAATTGGATCAACAGTGGTCCAGGGACCACCAGTGGTCATTTAAAAGATGGAGTTAGTAACCAAATGGACCCTTATTAACTCTCAAGAGTTACAATTATTATTAATCAACTACATCAGGGGTTCCCAAACTTTTTTGACTTAGGTACCCCTTGGGGGGAAGATTTTTATTTATTTGTAGGGTTCATAAAAAAAAATGCCCCCCCCCCCAAAAAAAAAAAACGATTAATAGATTAATCGTTAATATTGAATTATACAAATCGATTTTCATTTTGCACACATTTACACATCCCTACTCACACTCTGTCATGCAGCTACACAGACACATCCCAGGCACACTTTGGTAGGCCTATAGCCCTGTCCTGTTTGGATGACAATATTGCCTTTCCAACAGATTTTCATTAAAAAAAAAAAAAAAAAAAAAAAAAAAAAAACGATTATCGATTATTAATTTTCATAATCGATTTCGGGTCCTATCAACGATAATCGATTAATCGATTAATCGGACCCATCTAATCTTGGAATGCCTGGTCCATGTACAAATCAAAGACACAGCCCACCTCCAGAATCAGGACCTCCTTGTGACTGGTGTCAAAAAAGACAACATCAGGTGTATTTGGGATGTTAGCAAAGACATCACATGCACAGCTAAACCAATCTGGTAACACTCTTGAATTTGTATACATTGGATGGCACATATGTCCATTCGAACGGCATCAGACAGACACTAGGTCAACAATCCGGTCGTGGCGAGCAATATACACATTTTTGTATACACTACATCCATTTGTTATGTGTGTGAGTGTGAGTGTCGGGATACCAGATTGACAGATTGTACTTGGTTGGTAATACAGAGTGATCAGCTGAATCAACACAGGCCAACTTTCCCTGCAGTCGAATGCCACGCCAATGTTCTTTGGCTTCAGTCTGTTTCGTGCTAAGCAGAACCCTTCTTTGCCCATTTTAGCTGGACTCCCCGTCCGATGGCAGAGATCGTTGAGATCTGGACGGACGGACAGACCTACCTACCAGGTGGAATACATTAATTAATTAACGAGTGACAGCTAACAAGCAAGCTACGCTGTCGTCTTAGCTAAACACTAAACAAAATCTTCAAAGAAACATCAGGATATGTCCATAAATGCAAAGCAAATAAACAAAACAAAAACCAAAAATAACTATGTAGGCTACGTCATTTTGGTTTACTGGTTTACTCCAGATCTCTGCCCAAGTATGTTTGATCTTATCAAAAACCATCTCCTTTTTAGCCTTACAATATTTACTAGTTTTAATCTGAGGAAAACATCTTCAACTCCATATTCATTCACAGAACATATCACGCATGTCCTCTATCCAGGGTCCATTCTGTCCCAGTTAACTACTTTCTTTGTTAGTCTATTGTCATTCATGTTGACTAATCTGTTCCACAACCTTGCAGTGCAGACCTTCCACTGGATCTCACAAGGTTCCCATGACATATATCCTGAGACTGCTGCCATGTTTATGTACACCTAAGAAATATCGGAGGGCTTGGTTATGTACTCTTAGGGAATCTCCCATGACCCCAGACTCCAGCACCATAATTCAGAACTGGGCAAACACAGGCCTGATAAAGTGTTGTATAGGTGCCTAAGTGCTTTGATTTTTTACCAAGGACTCCTCCTAATGCTCTGCCTGCAGACTCAGAGAGGACAGTGGAACCATGAGTGCTAAGTGGTGGACAAAGTATACTCAAGTATACTAAGTACAGTACTCAAGATTACTTTACTTAACTTTATTCAACCGACATGTTTTGACCTATGCAGTCTTCATCAGGGCTACTTAAAGGGATATTTCACTTTCAAAGAAAACAAACATTGGTTCATTATGGCGATCCGATTCAATGATTTGAAATCGATACAATAACTATTTAAAATACATTGACATTATTTTAAACTAAGAAATTAAACCCCTCTTTTAATTTTTTCTTCAAAAAAATTCTAAATACCACGTACAAAAATGTAGTATTGATACAATCGATTTTCATAGTAAAACGACACGATACATAGTCAATGTTGCTGTTTTCATTTCGATATACTTCGATTCTTGAAAAAAATAATTAATGCAGTTTTTGATGCAGTTACTATATCGTTACACCCCTACCCCTCACGCATTACGACAATTATGAGTCACTATAGAAACGTGTTTGAAAGTGAAATATCCCTTTACTGTCCACATCTTTAAGATGCTATGCAACACAGGTTGCCTGTTTACCTGCCTACTCTGTACACAAGTTACAGCACAGTGGTTCTCAACCCTTTCAGGCTGCAACCTGACAAAATAATCATAATTGAACCGGGGACCCCCAAAACAATCATATTGTGAACATAGCTACAAGCTTCAGGCGTTGTGAGCTTTTGGGGGCTATTTTCAAAATGTTTTCCTTTTTCTTATTATTTGACAATTTGGTCAATGTTTAACCAGTTTTTATAGTATTATAAAGTAATTGTCTGTCTTCTTTTCTTCCTTTTCTTCCTAAAAGTCTTAAACACATTGACCGCCGACATGGCGACACCCCATCTGGTGTATGAAAAAGGTACTCCAGGACCGCCGACCAGTCTATTAAATTGCCACTTCACTGCATGTGGGGACTCCCCTGGGTCAGGTTGAGAGCCACTGACCTAAGCAACAAGTTCATAGCTGTGATGCAATTCTGTCCACACCGCATACAAGGCCAACATGGTGAAAGAGAAAAAGAATCTGCTTTGATACAGATAAAGATGGATTCTATCGCAGTTTTCAGATCGGATGTATAGTCAAGGTCAGAGGGAAAATCAGAGGACAAGGTACAGGGTTGATGTGTTTGGATAAATGTTATTGATCAGACGGCCTGGACCATTCATCTTCTGTAAGGTTCGCTTTGGGAGAGAAAAAAACATAACAAATAAATAAATAAACTTCCCCTTGCTCCATCTGACCAGGTGACATTCAATGAAACCCACAAATGATGAGATATGAGGGGGGCCAAGGCAATGCTGACCTTCGCAGGGTTCCACTACCCACGGGCAGTTTCGTTCATATTGTTTTTCCCCCCTGACCAAAAGCCAAAGTGCCTTCCAGTTGCATGATTCCTAGAAAGGACATTTTAGGGGGAAAAAAATCCATGTAACTTTTTGCTATCCATCTTGTCAGAGCACATTGTGCTTTGTGTGTTAAATTATGGATCAGGACTTTGTCTTGCGTCCTTGACCTTGTTGACATCTGTGTTGTTTAATGATTGTTACACTGTAACTGTACATACCTTTGGACACCGCAGGGGAAATTGCAACTTCATGCTCAGCTACTGTATACACAAACATCACAAAACATCCTTGATTATGAACACCATATCAACTCCTATATTAACCCGTTTAGACCTGAGGCCGATTCTACAAATGCCTTCTAAATCAGTAGTTCTCAAACTTGTTCATGCCACCATGTATTTGGCCGTGGATATGTTTTTGATTTGGTTTCAATTATGACAATTCTAAAGTAGCAGCAAGCTTGCGGCGGGGCACAATGTGACGTGCTGTGAGCTTGTATATCTGCCATTTTGAGAACCACTGCTCTAAATCATATGTATGTTGCTATAGCTACAATCTAAAATGACACGGATGCTTTCCCAGTTTTTATGTGTCAATGATACTGTACACCGTACACTTCATTGGATATACCTTGGGACACCACAGGCAGCGGGAACGGGAAGTGAAATTGCAACTTCATGCTCAGCCACATACAGGAAAAAAACAATGCTTGATGATCAACTCCTACACAACTCATAAATTACAGGATCTCAGCGTAAAATTATCTGCACACTTTCCACGCTTACTGGAGTCTGCAAGTGCATTCCCTGGCTTTTTTTTGGTGCACAGTAAATTGGTTTAGCAAACCTTGGATAAGATGGTCCCTCCCCTACCTCCATTATGGTTGCTGTCTATGAGTGATTGCCTGCATGCTGAGATGAAAGGGTAGCCTGGGAACTGAGGCGATGAGGCGATGAGGCGAATGGGACACGATAATGAAAGGAAATGAGGCATGAACATTGGTTGTGGCTGTTATCACTTAAGAACATGGAGGGAAAGGGTAAGGAGGAGCCTTACCGGAAGGGCCTGAGAGATCTTGGCTCAACCCAATTCCTTACCATCATAATGGGTATGCTATGCTTGCATCCGGTGGTGTTGGGGGTGGGGGGGTGGGTTCATCAATATGCTAAATACATTTGAGCACCTTTTTCCTCCGGGTCACAGGAATGTTAAGAACCACGTTTGATAAGAAAGCAAACTCTTGCTTTTGTTCTGTCCATCCACCCATTTTCGAATTATTCATGAGAACCTGCATGTTTCATATCTCAATATCATGCGTAGGCATCTGGCTATAGCTTTTATGTCTGTTATCACAGCTTGTAGATTTTGTCTAAAGCAAACCTTTTCTTATCCTTGTTTACCTGCCCTAACCTTAACCCAAGCTGAATTGCGTTTTCATCACCTTTACCAGACCGACAAAGCAGGCATTATTAGCTCTCCACCTTTGATAACATGATATGCATGCTGTTTCTCAATACAAGGCACTGCATTATGTTCCTGGTGCTTGACACAGCAGGTGTTTTGTAATTTTCCGTTTGTTTATTTTCTTGTCTTTCAAGTTTTAATACGATTTGGATCAAACTTGGCAAATGGTTCATATGGACACTTGGACAGATTGCCTGACGGATGACCAGGCAGGCAGGCAGGCGGGCGGGCGGGTGGGCGGGCGGGCAGGCAGGCAGGCAGACAGACAGACAGACAGATCTTACTGTCTGAAAAGAGTAATCATGTATCCCATGAAGAAAGACAATGTCACACGAGTGGCATCAGAGTTGTTCCCCTTTGACAAGAACACGCACACACATTTTAACAATGTATTTATGCCCACACAAAAAGGAAACACATATTACGGTGCAGCAAGGTTACAGTAGTACATCCACAAAGTCAAGGTATATATCCTCATGCCCGGTGTCAAGTAAATCAACCCATTGTTGTTCCGCAGCTAGCAGACACACCACTAGAAGGCCGCTGCGTCTTTATCCACCGTCGGGTGGTATTTACACCGGCTCTCTTCTCGGTAGCTGCTCACAGGAAGGGCCGCCAAACAGCATTGGCCGCCAGTATACTCCATCGGTGAGCAGCACTTTCTTGTATGCAAGATTTCGATCGTAATGAAGCGCGCGCACACACACACACACACACACACACACACACACACACACACACACACACACAGTTTACTTTTGAGTGGGGGGCAGACTATAACCAGTGGCTTTTACTCTAATTTTTTTAATAATAATGGAGAAAAAAGTTGAGTGCCAGCACACAATCTCTCTCTCTCTCTCTCTCTCTCTCTCTCTCTCAAAAGAACATTTGACAAAAAAAGAAAAGAAAAATCTAGACATTTTCTTTGCAAAGAGCTGTTGCATGTAATTGTTCCTTGTGAGTGAATGCAGAACCATGATGTGATTTAAATACAGCCTTACGGTGGATTCAGAATGGCACTGTGCCATTTAATTAGGGTCCCTCTGAACGCAGAGGAGGGTAATTAAATAAAGTTTGAGTCATACTATAAAGATAGTCCTTGTTCTGTCCTGAAGGACCCTCGTGTTTTTACAGCCTTGTGGGTTTAATGAAAAGTCGATGCTGCCCTTGACTTATTCCGACTGCAGTGCTCACCACTGTGACTCCTCTCGTCCGGCGTATCGAGTCATCACCCGCCGAAACGAGCAGATCTACAAGCTTGTCAGATCTTCAGATCGACAAGTTCTGCTGTTTTTTTCTAAAAATGGCTTCTAAAATGTTTTTCTAGGGTAGAAAAGTAGGGTAGGGAGCTCTCCGCTGTGTTCATTGTAGGGGGGACGAGGTTTTACTATTATGTGTATCGGATTGCAACTCGGATGGGGCTTAGTCGGCTCAAGTGAACTTCGCAACGTTCGTCATGGCAACTCGCTCACTCTGTGGTGTCTCTCGTGGCTCAAGTTTGCTTGAGACGGCACCCCTCCGTCATGGTCTGAAACTATAGGGCAAAATTCCCTCACGTCGTGGGCAGAAAACCGTGTCACGTCCAAAATTGTTACTTTTCAGGATTCAAATATAAAAATGGCAAGTAGCATACGAGCTCAAAACGAACTTGTTTCGAGCTTGTGGATCTGCTACGTTTAATACTTTCGTGTGACGCTGTATATGATCAAGTAGGAAAGGAAAATATATATAGAAAAAAGTTAGAACATGGTGACGATAAGCAACCATATATAGCTCAAATAAAAAATGACAGATACCTTCCTGGATTGAATGGGTTAAGGGGTGCCTGCACGGAACAACACAACACAAAATCCCTCAAGGAAGGTCAGGCAAGAGGAAATTAACACACTGACACTAAATTACTCTTTCTACAGAAAACACTGTCTGGAAGCTGGTATTATCTTGGAAGTGCCAGGAACATATTCAGTATTCTGTCCTAAAGTTAAACTTTCAACCTGGTGTCCCTGTTGTTAAGAAAGTGGAAATGGCCAATATCCAAGCTCACATCGCACATTGTGCTGCATTGTGTACTTCTATGTACTATATGCATTTTTTATGCAAGTAATAAAACATTGTTTATTCATTTCAAAAGCTGAAACATTAAATAAAAGCATGTTCCTATTCCAATCTTATGTTAAATGCCAATATCTCCTTTTCCACCTGTGTTCGTTTCATTTTTGCGAGCATGGGAGATTTCAATAGTTTCGGAAGTTGTGATTTCCATTTAAATAACTTTTGGGCCTAAATCAAACTGCAGGATCCTAAGATTGTGTTTATCAATGTCCCTGTCTCTGTGGCTGTGCCCAAAGCAAATAGCCGTATTAATTTATCTGAATAATTTAGCCTCATAGTTGGTGTTGCTATTTTCACACTAAACAGACCTGAGGTTTCTTTAGTAGAAAGATCTGTAAAGTAAAAGTACCCAAGGCCAGTGCTACATTTCACAACACTTATCTAGCAATCTCCTTTAATTACCTTTCCTTGTGCTATAAACATGGATTCAATTAACCTACTGTACAGTGTGTGTGTGTGTGTGTGTGTGTGTGTGTGTGTGTGTGTGTGTGTGTGTGTGTGTGTGTGTGTGTGTGTGTGTGTGTGTGTGTGTGTGTGTGTGTGTGTGTGTGTGTGTGTGTGTGTGTTGGAAGGGATGAGAGAAGAGCGGGGGAGACGCGCTGTGCGCTCTGATCCAGACGGTTATTTTTTAATTAATTAAAAACAAATGGTCCGAATGTTCACTCGGAAATTCCTGCCGAAGTTCGAGTCCTAAAATAAGGGCTAGGGTACAGCCTTACTGTACATGTGGAGCAACTAGGTAACCCTTTGAACTAAGGGTTAAAAATGTTCATCCCATGTGACTTGTGTGCTCAAGTCAGAAAAACATGTCACTGTTAATTTATTAATTACAAGAAATCGTTGCTACAGGCTATAGTTCATTATTTAATTTTGACTAATGTTGCCATGCATCAAGAGGAACATTCTGACACTTTCCCCAAGTGTGTTTGTTGTAGTCAAAAACTTGTATTGTTTTATTTTTAGAGACCTATTCCCTTTAGGCGGTTAGATTTGACGTAGCAGATTTATATTGCAGCAGCCACTGGCTCCTTTTCTGTAGAATGCATTAATATATTCAAAATGCAAGTATGATTACTTGAATCCTTGAATTTATGTATAATCAAAGAAGTGATTTATGGTGTCACATACGTATTTGAATAATAGCATATTGAGTACCGTGCCACTACCTACCTAGGCATAAGTATTGTAATTTAGTCCTTGAATAATCCCCTCCGGTAATCACTGGAGCTTTGATCTTGGTGTGATTTATTATCACTTAAAATGATAACTTAGCCCGACAGAACGCGGAACCATGAAACTGCACCGATCAAATGCACTTGATCTCAGGCTGGCACAGAATCAGTTGAGTTGAACCACTTGAACCCTCCCGTCTTAGTCAAAACAGACCTGAGTTGCAACTGTAGTTATAGCCCTTTTTACTGCTAACTCTCTTTGCCAGAAACAGCCAATCTACTGTACAAGCTCAGGAGAGAGAAACTGCAAAGTTCAGTACATAACTTGTGTAACTAGCAGAGGTACAGTATGTGTACAGTAAAATCATCATTTAAACTGTCAATTTAGCAACAGGACCCGTTCGGGTCCAGTTGAATTAAAACTTGCTATACGTGTACCAGTATACAGTAGTATGTGAATACACACATTACAGTGTAATAATTGACAAAGAGCTTTACAGTATATACAAGGGTTGCAGAAAGGCATATTCTTAACAACTTAATTAAGGCATATTCATTACATAATAATTAGAGTAAGCTCACATTTTGATGTGACACGATGTGAGCTTGTAGAGCTGCTATTGTAGATTTGCTTGTAGTTTGTAGCTGCTTGAAATTATAGATTTGCTCTTCTTTTATCTGCTCGTAGATCTGTAAAATATAGACGGCAGTCTTAATGTTAATGTAGATAAGCTCACTGCGATGCGGTGTGAGCTTGCAGATCAACTTTCAGCGGTTTGGTGAGAAGGAAAATAAGAACGGACCAAGTTTATTGAGGGCTTAACACCATTTTTGTTAAGGATATAAGGATATACACAGGGTCCTTTGTCCTACTCCTTGTTGATTTGTGCATGCACACTGCTGTTCACTTCCTTGTTTGCGGCTCGATAATTGCTCATATCTCCTAATCTAGGGAACTCTCCATGGTTTTGACCAGATGGGCAATGTTCTGTCTTCATTTCAGCATGCCTCTCGTTTGGAATATTAGCGCTTCTAGAGAGACTTTAGCGTGACAAGCGCGAGGTGAGAATGGAAGATTAATCTCCCAGCCTTTCCTTTTTTCTCCCAGTTTTGGGGGGGAACGAAAGGCGGGGCTTTTCAGAGAAAAATCTGCCATATCTGCTTGCACTCTAGTGCCTATATTTTGAAATATGCTGGCGCATCAATGCACATCAACATGAATCCAAAATATGTATATAAATACGAGAGGCAGTGAGCCTCTCGCCTCATCATACCATCATACCAACAATTTACAATCAATTCACAATTGAGGCTTTTAGCAGACACTCTTCTCCAGAGCGACTTAAACGTGTCAATCAGTAGGCTATAGCAGAGTAAGAATCAACCCATGTCAACAATACACCAGGGTAAATGTTCACATAAGTAGAGTGCAAAGAGACCAATTTAGTGCTTCAAAGAATACTAGTAAACATCAAACCTAGCACCTGTCATAACTTGCACAATGTACAGTTGAAATAGACAAGCAATTTTGATGTAGATAATTGTATGATAAGGAGAAAGGAATGGGATGAGGTGCAGTTTGAAGAGAAGCCTTACTGACTGCAATGGATTTTGTTCAGGAGAGAAAAGATCTCACCTGGTGAACAGTAAAAAACTATAGTGATAATTTATCCATTTGTACCATCCTAGACCGGCTTAGAGTGTACAAAATTAGGATTTTACTGTGTACAAGAGCCAACTTGCATTCCACTCTGGAATTCCACTCTGCAGCCACAGAGTGATATCAAAGTATACCAAAGGCAGACTTCATAACTATGGAATTATAATTATTGCGACTGTAGGTCGCAGATTACTATGAAAACCTGTCCGTCAGTCACGTCACACCACCATGTATGGCTGTCAGTCCATCGCGCCTCATGACATGCTCCATATATGGCCCTCTCCATATATGAAGATCATGACACTGACCTCATCAAACCCTGGATAGCAATAGATCTGCTTGTATGGAGCCGGCCAGCAACTCTACATCTGACATCAAACCTCAAACCCTTAGATCTCCATATATGGAGCTGACCTGTTCTGACATTCCAAATGTTGATCCTTCCCCCACCTGTCCTTCCTCTTCGATGTCTCCCTTTTGACTGATACCTGTCCATTCAAACTCTAGACGGGCCCGGGACCCTACGTTTTGGTGCAGCCGCGCCGGCAGCCAGCGTGTTCTCAACAGACCCGAAAGATTTGTCAAACCATGTACACTCAAGACACTGCCCCCGCTGCAACCCATAGATCTCCATATATGGAGCTGACTGACCTCATCAAACCCTGTAGACCCAAGTCAAGACACGCTCTATATATGGCCAGACCTCATCAAACCCTGTACACTCATGAAACTGCCCCTGTTGCCACCCTTAGATCTCCATATATGGATCCGACCTGTTCTGACATTCCATATGTTGATCTAACCTCATCAAACCATGTACACTCAAGACACGCTCCATATATGGCCAGTATTCATTCCACATCTGACCCCTCGTGGCAAAGCGCCAGTGCTCGCCCAGCAGTCTGCAATAACCCAGGTGGATGTGTCTTGCTCTCAGGGCGTCTTACTGGTTATAGTACCACACCTATCATCAAATCATATTTGATCGAAATATAAACCCACCCACTGAATGTTACGTGTGCCTTTGAGCACTTTCTATTGTTTCAGCTGTAAGACAGAATAGTGAGTAATTACTTGGAGTGCATTCGCACAGTGAGATAGTTGTGCTGAATTGAATGAGTAATGAGCAGCCCAAAGCTTGTGGGAGTGTGCCGGTTGAGGATCTTAGGAAGGCTGGTTATTAACTAGGGTGACAGCTTTTGGCAAGGAGCTGCTGAGGTAATGATTAGTGCTGGTTTTAAAGGATCACTTCCATTAAAGGAAAGTTTTCTTTACGGGTGCCTGGGTGGGCAGTGGTAATCCACCATGTGTTTTCTTTTTTCTGCACCCTGATGTCATGGAGTTCCTTGTTGGAGGAAAGCCGATGGACCAATGAGCTGTTCAGTATTCTGCAGCTCTTCACTGGGACCTGGAAGGGGGTACATAGCAGGCGCTGATTAACCACTTAAACCGGCAAAAAAAAGATAAACCTGTGTGCTTCCTCTGGAAACTGCCCTTGGTTAAGGCAGTGGGTGCTCAGCTTTGGAAATAACTTAACTCATAAACCAACGTGGAAAAAGCTGTGTGTGGCTCAGTCTGCTCTGAAGAAGGCTGTTTGCCGAAACGCATCAGCATTCTCAAATAAACATGAGAAATTGCATTTGAGCCAGTCTTTTTTTGGAATGCCACTTTTTCCACGTATTGTAGTTGGTTTATTTAACCACTTAAACCCTCTGGACCGGTGGTTCCAAAACCTTTTAGCTCAAGACCCAAAAGAGAAATTGTGTAATTGTGATGTTCCATTCTTTAGTTATTGGCAGTTGAATATATAGCTTGTTTTCAACCAAAACGCTGTCTGGGAACAGAATGCAATGAAGTAAATTTAGTTTTCTTCTTTTTTTCCGATAACGTTATTTTTGGGTGTACTTATTCCGAAGTCCTAGGATCACTCACAGGTTGCGGAAGAGTGCCCTCTATCGTAAACCTCTGAAACACTACATGACACATGTGTCAATGGCGGTGTCTGCGTTGGATAAAAAGTTACATACAGTATACATCCGTCAATGGCAGATAAATGGAACAGTTAAGGATTTGGACCGTTAAGAGGGAATCGTTAAGGAACCGGAATTGTTCAAATCCTAAAGTGACCAACTATTACACGTGTTTTAACAATGATAATCATTACAGTATGTCCATAACATAATATCTATGCACTGGCTGCAACTGATGACATGCAACTAATAATGCAACAAAGTAAAGGCAGTTACTACCGGTAGTTCCTTGTATGCTCAGTTAGGCATAACAGAAAATTGGCTGGTTAGAAATTTATTAATCCCAACAAGCCTGGTGCCAGGGTGATGTGACTGACCTGCATGAAATACTATTCATTGAAAACCATGTACTGGCCTCACAAAGGCTAAATAACAACAACACAAGGTTACAGTTTCAAAATCAAATGGAGACAACAAATGCATGGAGACAACTTTGAAACCTATAGGGTCACTTTTCACAAAACCTAAACGTTTCTACCATTGATTTAATTTTGATGCTTGTCTCATTTTCAAGGTTCTAAATGGGCTTGCACCTCAACCACTGAAACAGTTCATAGAGCAGGAAAGTGGTGACAGAGCAACACAAGACTGCGATGTACCATTCAGTCTATAGTGTTTGTTGAATCAGTATTCTCTTCGATTTGCCACTCGATCTGCCATTCACTTTATGCATGCACATCTCCCTACTGAAGTAAGCGTGATCACTATTTGAATTTCAAATTCAAAAAAGTAATTTTAAAGTGGCTTAACAGTTTCCGTGCCTTGAATGGATTACTCCAGGTTAATGTCGCTGCCGTATCGGACATACCCGCCTTTTGTTTTATGTGTTTAATCCGCCGTAATGTAATGAATCAAAAGAAAATCCGTCTTCGTCGCGGAGTATGAGACTGGATGCCTTCGCTGTGATGACAAAACCGGAAATCGTCACATGCTGTGGGCTGCTAGGGCTTCTGGGAAATTGAGGCCAATGGAAATGCATTGGATGCAACGCCTCATTGAAACCAATCTTGTGTGCGTCTTCCGGGTGCACCAAGATGGTGGATGCTACACACAGATCATAACAAACCACGGGAGCTTTTTTTGATGGATTTTCGCGGATTAAAAGCCCAAATAATTCAGCGTATGCTCTAAAGGTAATACAACAATCTCGGCAGTGAAGGGGGGTTGATTAAAATGCGGGTTAATCGTAAAAAACAGTCAAACTGTTAAAGCAAACCAAATTTGTAATCAAATTGTCAGCTCCATTTGTCACAGGTGTCACTTCTCATGTTTCAATGTAATTGTCTCCTGTACTATGTCTACTTGTCTTATATTGTATTGATATGTCTGTTTTTGTATGGATAGATTCATCACCACAATTATACCATACTCCAGGCATATCTACATATATCTATGTGTGCAACCAGCCAGGAGTACGTTAAGCCTCCCCTAAACTTTAGGGCCTTCTCTAGCCTACAATACCTATTTCAAATTCCTACTGCCCCTGGTACTGGCTCAACTTGCCTTTCCTTTTTGGTTTTCCATAAGTGTTCACTAGACTAGTACCTGGAAAAAAGGTGATGTGAAAACATTGCAGACTACTGATTGGTCAGCGATAATCATTACTAAAGATTTAAACTAGCTGTTGTAAATGTGAAATGAATCAATGCTGAGCTAGTGCATGCATGGCCTAATTCAAACTGTTGCCAGATGGTATTTGTTGGACTGGTGAAACAGAGGTAGTTGCCATTGTTCTTCAGCACACTTATGCATTCAGGGTGAAATAATCCTTTAATAAAGCAATAAGCCACAAGAGGTGTGAGGTTACCTTGTATTTTATAATGGCTGAGAGGTGTTGTGAGACACGACGCTGCACGTCGTGTCTCATCGTCGTGTCTCATCAGATGAAGGCCAGTCATGGTCGAAACATTGCCATTATATGTCAGTGATTAAATAAACAAAACACTGTGGAGCAGAGCTGTTGTGCGGACTTTCTTTTCTTTTGAACTAATCAGAAATCAGCCAATCAGAATCAAATATTGGGACTAACCGTTTTAGAAATGTGTGTTTAAAAACTGCGACCGTGGCAAAGGTTTGTGCTAACTAATAATGCAATGTGGATCACGGTACAACACTTGGATTATGCTGACATGACCTGAATTAAGTAATCTAATAAAAATGTTGCTCTTTCTTTGAACTCTAAAGAACTGGTTAGCTAATATGTATGTATATATGCTAGTAACATTGTTGGGTAAAACTGCCATTATAGCAAGTGGTTATCAGAGCCAGAGACGACATGCTGGATGGACACAAGGCCTGTGTAAGCCGCAGGGTGTTGATGATTATTATTTCACATCATTGCACACCAGAAGGACGGAGAGACAGAGAGTGAGAGAGATAATCTAGATCCACCAGCCTACAGTACGTATCATAGTGGGAGTTCTGGGTAGAGCGAAAAGGAAACTGCAAAACAAAACAAAAACACACACACAGACAGACAGACAGACAGACAGACAGTCATATAATTCAATGCAACTTTCATTACTTCATCTTGATACACAGTACATTTTATAGGTATCTCCCAGGCCTACAGTCGATCGCTGAACTACGTATCACCTGTAATTTAACGATGGACTCATCATTGTTGGTGATAAAAGGACACCAGGCTGGTGCAGTTGCACTTGCACTGCATTATTAGCTGCATTATGTGTTCTCACTGTCAGGAAGTCCGAGATCCAGCAACTTCCAGCTTGAGTGGATGGGTTTCACTTGGAAAAAGAAAAGTTTGCTATATGGAGCCATTTGAAACAAGTAATAACTGTGTGGTGGTGAGTCTGAAGGGTGCCGTCAACAAGCACCATGCTGCCAAACAGTCTGGCATGTGGGCTCCAAGGAAAGGAGTGGACTACTGTATATAGACTGCTATAGGTGCTATAGATTTTCCAGGGTTTTAGAACCGGATTTCTGACACCCTCAAGTGAGGACAGTACCAGTAGCTGAAAGGTCTCCATTAAACACAGAATATAACACAGAATATAATCCTCATTTCAATCCAACTCGCAGACCGCCTTTGTTCTTGAGTCTATAGGATTTATTAAAAATAAAAATGGTCCGTCAGTAAAAAGTTTCCCCCTCGCTGACTTGAATGATAGCCGAAATCATAAAGGGATTGTGACATTAAGAAAAAGGTTTTGGAATTGTTCTTATTTTTCTTAGGTTTTCTAATCTCAATTGCACCCAAAAAACATGAACTTTTAACATTCAGTAGATTTTCTGTGATCTGGGGTTTTCTGGCTCAAACAGGTGCTCTGATTTGCCGGCAGTAAGTGATGTAAGACCCTGCAAATCCCATATGTCAATGGGATTTTCCAGCAGATGTCACTGTTTTCACTGTGTTGCCTGTTTTATTATTATTCATTGTAGCTCAAAAGGCTTCCAAACCCCAAAGAAAACTTCAGACCACAGAAAATCCACCAAATGTTCAAAGTTCAGGTTTTTTGGGTGTAATTGAGGTCATAAAACCTAAAAGAAAAAAGAAAAATAAATAAAAATGAATGTCATAAAACCTTTAACACCTTTATCTTTATCTCAGATTATAATCCCAGCAAAACAAGCATTATTTATTCCGGTTGCGTCGCTGGCCGCGAACCTCCCACTATAGACCAAATTTGTGTTTACAAACATTGAGACTGGTCGCACGGGTGACTGTAATTGTTGACATGTAATCAATATCCCAACAGATCTCCAAACTTGTTGTTTTGGGGAGCGCTAGTTTCAGTTCATTCAACCTCCTCTTGTGTGTTGGGTGTTGGCTATTGAGACGGACCCATAGGGGGCACCCTAGGGAGAAATGTATGCTTCATTGCGCAACAGTATTGCACACCGAAAACAGCTGATATACTACAAGCTCACATCGCGGCAGATGCCACTGTTGTGAGCTTAGATGAGCTTAGAATGCTAGTTCTCGGCCGTGCTTTGCGTGCATGACACGGTCGCGGGATGGAGCATAAATTATACTTGATGTGCTGCAGCTGCGTGTGCACGTTCAGGCTCTGCTGCCGTGATCATGAGCGCTCCTCGCGTTCCTATGACAGCGACTGGAGGTGTGGTTTTGATGATAACGATTGATGAAGGAAAACAGGAAGGAATACTAGTATAGAGCCCTGGGGAACCCCAGTCAACTGCTGTAAGTGCAGATTTTAAGTGGTTTAATCATTTTCTTAATGCCTTTGTTGCTCATTGTGTTTAACAGTGCCAAATCTTTCTCCATATGGTACGTACTATAATGCCCTCTGTGATTTTATTGCTCCTCAGTGAGTCTAATTGATGGGGAGATAACAGTGTTCTGGTTAATACCTCTTGTGTATTATAGAGCACCGAAGATCGACGTAATTCATGCATAGTACCTGGGTCATCCTCATAATGTTGCTGATGTCTGAGGTGAGTTGGTATTTCAGTGCTCAGTGACATCATAGAAGTTAGTTTGTTTCCCTGCCCACATCCTAGGTTTTTTTGTTGTGATAGTTTAGTGATAGTTGGATAGAGAAAAATCCCATACACCCACAATGGACTTTTTTATTTATTTGTTTATTTTGTCACTGGACCATTCTCACATGTCCTACTAGGAATGAGTGGAACAAAGGATAAGTTCACAACTTAATTTCTCTTTTTCTAGGAATATTTTTAAAATAATATGCACTTTTTTCACAGATTTTGTGATAGGGCCCCCCCCCCCATGATAATCTATTTTTCGTTTTTTTTTTTGTGAAAAGTCATGATGAAATATTAAAGAAGAGTAGCTGAAGTTGGCATGCATTGCTGTACTTCAAAATATTTTGATGAGAAATATATTTTGATGGAACATTTTACATTGGGTGAAAACACGTGTGTGTTTAGTGATGGTGTTAAAATAGCTCATCTACAAGGTCACAATGGCCCCTTTTCCACCGGTTGGTTCCCAATGGGAACCGGTTCAGTTCTTTTTGGTTTTTAGTCCATGAGCCAGAGCTACAAAATTGGAACGTTAATTATGAATTGAGTGGGCAAAACCATACCTATTATTATATTGTTATCACCATGAAACTTCCCCAATTGAGTACTTACACACACACATTTAACATTTTTGTATATGCAAATGAGGCATTATGTAGGAAAATATGCTAAATAATCGAAAATATGAAAAAGCTACTACTATGGAAGGGTTATCATGTATTAATTTACTTGTATTGATCCTATAAACAATTGAATATAGGTATAGTTTGCCCACCAATTTTGGAGCTCTGGCTCATGGACTAAAAAACAAAAAGAACTGAACCGGTTCCCATTGGGAACCAACCGGTGGAAAAGGGGTCAATGTGTCATTTGAAATAAATATGGCTTAAGTGGTTCATTCATAATACATTTTGTAATTGTGGGTCCTAAGCGTTACTTTAATACCATAAATGCAGTGGAATGATCAGTCAGCTTGGTACTTGGGTACTGACCACCACTGGTGATTCTCCATCTGGCACATCTGTTATTCTGCTGAAAATATTCTACATATCATTGGTTGTATGATGAAATGGGGACCCAGGAGGCCAGATGAGAAGTTATATTATCATAGTTTTGCATCTTTAGACTTCATAACTGACTGCAACATATCAAAGTTCTAGAAGTGTTTAAGATCTAATTATAATGCAGGACGACGTGAATTAAATCCCCATTGTGAAATCAATTGAGAACCATACCATCTGTTGCTCGTGGAAGAATCACGGTAACCACTGGGAAAGACTGTACGTTTGCGCCACACTGTATATGGCTGCCTGTTGACTTGAGCCGATGTGAGAGGGACTGGCCTGCATGCTTAAAACATTCATAGCATAACCGTTCAAGGTTGATTGAATTTGACAGCAGAGAGATATCCAGCCCCAGATTCACATGGGCCTAATGCTGATGTTTTATGTATTGTGCAGAACGGTACGTAGGTGTGTTTCTGACAGAGATAAACAAACTGCAATGGAAATTGCACTTTTCTCACACTCCAACCAATGACAGATTCTGTCCTTGAAAGCACACGGTTAAATCCCCCCCAAAAAGTCTCTTTACCAATATGCATTGTGGGGTTACAAAATCTGCATGATTAATTGTTTTTCATACTAACTTGCATTGATCGTCGCCCATCAATACTTAAGCACAATTCAAAATGAGTTAGGAATGTTGCAGAGAATGGGGCAATTAATCTTGACAGGTGTTTATTTGGCTCTGCTCCATTATAACCGCTTCCAGAAAGTAATGCTTTGCAATTGATTCATTGTGCAATTACTGCCCTGTTGACCTGTTGCAATGATGCTATAATGAGTAAAGGTGCTAAAACAAATAACATGGTAAATGGTCATTATAAATGGTACACTCAAACCTTAAAGCCATTTGTTTTCGAGCTACCGTATGTAGTGTCTGACTACGTGCTAAAAATAGTGCTTAATTTAATTTGAATATTTCAGGATTGCACAGCATATTGAAGCACACAGTCCTCACACTGCCTGCAACTGAGAATCTGTCTGTTTTATTGCTTCATCAGTCACTCGTGAAATCGGCGCTGTCTGGTAGAAACCTTGTACGTTTAAAATAATCAAATAAAAATAGTGCAACTAGTCAATTTACAAGCTCACAATATGCCGCACTGACACGTTGTGAGCTTGTAGATCTGCTATTTTCACTACTTTTGTGCAACACTGTTGTTGTTGTGTGATGAAGTAGGACATTAATTCACAAAAAATAAATGTATAAATATGGATATATGAGGTTTTTCTTCCAGACAGCGACAATATGTATTTCAAGTTTGATTGCAGGCATGTGTCAAAAGCATGTCACAGCTAGGAAATATTCCAACATGTGCCGATCTGTGAATCATAACACTGAAGCATCTATCAATTTGATGTATGCCACACAATAACATCTATTAATGTCGGAAATAATCATTCAGTATTGAGGCAAGACTACTGTAACTTTTGTTTTCTACCCCACATTTGAGTTTCCTGCAGAAGTGCTGACATTGTTACCATTAAGCTAATAGAGCCTCCCTGCCTGTGTAGAAAGTGAAAGTCATGTATTCAAAATGTACTTCAAGAACTTGCAGAACTCGCTTGTAGATCAGCAATATTCAAATAGCCAAAGGATGGAGGACTGAAGTGGTTAGTGTATGCATCAGAATCTACAAAGCAACTTGTAACTAAAGTTTTCAAATCATTTAGTGGTGTAAAAAGTACAATATTTGTATGTTGTGGAGTAGAAGTAAAAGTATAGAAAATTGGAAATACTTTCCATCACTGCTCCTTTATCCAGGCGCTGAAGACATAATGGATAAAAATTATCAACACGTGTCATCAATCAGTTATTGCTATCGCACCATGACAAAAACATTATTACCACTGGCCGGTGACTCTGGCCAAAAGATGGATGTCCACTTCTTTTTATTTTATTTTATTATTTTACCTTCCGTGCCACACCCTGTCACACCTTTGCACCACGGGTCCAGGATTGTTTGACTAATTACTCTGTTAACTGTTTGCAAAAGGTACAGAGTTACAGTTATACAATAATGCTAAAAGGATAACACAAAAAGCATATAATGTATATAAAGTATAACATAATTTGAAATCATAGGAGCAGTGGCTATATAAGTCTATACAGTAGGTCCAGTTACAAATTGCAGACAGGTGTTCTTTCATGGTGGTTTTGAAGGAGGGTAGGGAGTCACACTTTTTAATGGCTGGTAGTGGTGGTGCGGAATTCCACATGTTGGTGGCATAATTGTAGAATTAATTAATTACTTAGTGTGATCAATCAAACATCAATTCTTTAAAAAAACAATAAAGGCAGAAATATATCTTATGAAGATAGTGAAGCGTTGAGTACGTATCATTTGTGCCTGTTACACAATTTGGAAGCCTCACACAATATGTAATGAAAGCGAGGAGGCAGTATGCACATTGAGTGAAACCACGTGTCCTGTCAACTGGGGACACTGGCTTGTTGTCTTCACCACGGTACATTTTGACCACGTTTACACGGTAACGATGTGAACAGAAAACGACAAAGCACCGTTGCGCAGAGATGGCAAAGTTATTGAAAACGGATAGACCATGTCACGTGTGTGTAGAACAACTTCAGTTTAACTTCCTATCACATCTGTTTGTTTACACTGACGTAATGGCAAACGTGGCCTGTGCGGTTTCCCCCGTTTCCGCCTGTTTACATAAGACGCAACGTGGAGCGTTTTAAAAGATTTCCACTCTTGGAAAGGCGTTTCTCTTTGTGGCCATTTCAACCCCCGAAAAAGCTGTTTCCGACGGAAGGCACATCTGATATCAGTTCCTGCCATTTTCTCTAGAGACCGTTGATGTCTACACGGGGCCTTTAGTGTAGATTGTCGTTTACGCATAATTCATAGTATAATGTAATTATACATTAAAAGGGCAAAGGCAGAGCAACAAAACAAGTACAGTATGCTATATTTAAGGGTGTGTTGTGGGGAGATAATTATTGACATGTTCATTTAGTGAACAAAGTGGTTTAAAAGCCACGGGACTCATGGACATGCAGGGACTTTAATTGAAGCTGATGTGGATTTTGTTGCTTATAGTGAACCTGGATGCGATCTATCTGATAAGCAGTGATGAATTGGCCTTCAGCAGGAGAATTCCTGGTGGGCCTGTGTGTGTGTGTGTGTGTGTGTGTGTGTGTGTGTGTGTGTGTGTGTGTGTGTGCGCGCGCGCACCTGCCTGCCTGCCCTCCTGCGTGTGTGTGTGTGTGAACGTTTTATTTACTGTGAAATGTATAGCCTATTTCATAATGGAAATAGCCTCTATTGAAAATGGTATGAGTCATTCCTTTCTATTCTTTTCTGGGACACTGCCAGGAGGCTGGTGAAGGCAGGTCACACAATCTAACAATCTAACAACAATTCAAATAGGCTATACATTATAAAGCATCCAGAAAGGATGATGGCTGTATAAGTGGCAATGAAATGACAACACCACAAGGAAAGAGTGCATTGTGACTTTACAGTACTGTAATTGTATCAGATCTTTGTTGACCGGTGTATGTATGTATACAATAATATGTGTGTCATATGGCTGTTTTTGACTATGAAGGGTAAGCCATAACCTGTGAATTTCTGTGACGTCTTTTCATTAGTTTCCATTATAGCCAGAACCCCCCCTGAAAGGCGAGGTACGTTATTATACAGTAATAGGGCGAGGGCGAGATGCAACCTCGCCCTAAAGGACGAGGTTGCGCTGAAACAACCAAGCTTCTTAATATGGCACAGTTGAGAAGCAGGAGTTAAACTATTAATCTGTCGCGACTACATATAGGCCCATATATTGAGATCCCTGATGATGTCACATGTTATCACTTGATGTCACGTGATGTCACGAGGCATGCCCATATATGGAGGCATGGGGTGACTATAGCGGACTGACGGGAAATGAACGTTTTCATAGTAAATGTGACCTGCGGTTTGGGGGTCGGGTCCTTCACATGAAAAGGTTTGAGCACCACTGACATCATTTTGACATTGACATTATACGTGTAGTGCCTATTGTGAGTATGTGGTCAGCACAAGGGATGAACATAACGTTAGGTGATCCACTTCTTTTTCTACATCGGAAAATTGGGCTGGTCAAGGCTGTAAATGCAACGGCTGAATTTCCGTCCCAGTCCAGTCCTGATGTGTTCTCAGAAGTCGGGCTTTTTTGAGGGGCGATATACAGGTTTAATGTTTTTAGTTCAGTTTGTTTTGTAAATACCAGTGACAATGAAGGGAAAATGTACGTCTTTATTGTTAATGGCATTTAATGTTTGTGTTTGCACCATTTGTTTTACATCACCATTACATGCACCTAATCAACATGAGTTATACTTTAATATATTAGCGCCCACACGGGTGGGATTTTTTTTTGGTCATCGTTTTTTTCCAATCCCACTATCAGCAGGCTCAAGGCCAATCCTTTACATAATAGACAGCTGTAGGACGCTCACAGCACTTGTCACTTGGAATTGGACACGATAAACCAGATGATGGATGGTGGTGTCAGTCAACCACGAACAGGCCCACAGGACGCACCTCTGGACTCCGCAACAGTGAGGCCAATCAGAGGAATCGGGACCAACCAAGTCACAGAGCAACTCTACATCACAGCCATTTCCCAGTGCCCTGGGAGAAAGATCGCCCTCCCCTCCCCAATCTCAATATTTAGCTACGTGTCATTGCAGTGTGATGGCAGTATGCTGCAGGCAAATAATGAAGCTAGATATAACTAAGCACATATATTATCCGCAAGAATAGCATTCTTGTACTTGCATACTGAAGCTATAGGAATGACATGTTTTAGACATGATGTATAAAAATGTATTAGCTTTCTGCAACTCGGGTCTAAAAAGTCTAAGATGAATGGGCTGTACTCGCAACAGTACAGCAAAAGAACATGCTAAAGAGCTACAGATGAATAAGACGGCTAATTAATGAATCAATTAATTCCCGATTTAACTTTCTGTGGCCATTTGGGAATATTTTTTATCTGCCTCTATAGAGAGGAGAGGCCAGACTGCTACAGTTCTTGGACCGCTGAGACTGCTATGAATGCAGATACAGTATCAACAAACAGATGCTCTTTGGATCCCAGCACATATAAGACCAAGGCCCTCATTTATCAACCGTGCGTACACCAAAATATGGGTGCACGCCGAAATTACTGCAATTGTCGGCATTTACCATTTCCGCCAAAGCTTGAAATTGAACTTGTGCCAGGACAAAAATCACGTCTGGTCGGGAGCTGTCGTACGCTTTGTCCTCGTCGTACAGAAGCGGAGCAGCATTGTCTGAACTGCTGACATGCTGTCACAGGCATCTAAACATAATTGTTTTCACTCCTAAAATGTTAATATAAAACTGTATATGTACAAAAAAGAAAAAGAGAGATTTCCAACTTTACAAGTAATTAAAATTGCGCAATTAAAAACAATATAACATGTTTACAATGTATTAGTTTGTGCTTAATCAAACAGTGCTTTACTGGCCTTGTTATGCGAGCGCACTTGTGAGATGATTTGGGAGCGCATGAGTGTGACATCAGATGCCTATATAATCACTGTGATATTAACAAAAAAAGGCATAAATGGACTGCACGCCTTTATTTCCAAGTGACAATGACAAGCATACAGCTTGCCTATTTTAATCATTCACCATTTAAATAAGTGCTTTGACAGTTCAGATAAAAGCGAGATCATTTTGGGGGTCGGGAGGACGGGACTGCGGCGTGCGTCGGCAACACATACCAGCACACATACAAGCCTTCATCCATATGTTTATGATTCGTTCATCAATGATTAAATCACTCCATAAACGTTGATTATGACTGCCTTGACGACATGGTAGCCTATCTCTCATGCAGGCATCACTCACCCACAGGACTTATCACAGCAGTACGCAGTCTCACTGATCGCCTTCGCCGTGCACTGCGCACGAATGGGTAAAATTATGACAAATAATGTTTGTGCGTGTGTGTGTGTGTGTGGGTGGGGGTGAGGGGGGAAAGGCACGGGGGAAACCTTTTTTTTCCTGTAACCATGGTTTCAGGGTCGTATTGCAGTTGTTCATGTTGCAAAAACGAGGGCGAGGCTTGATTTCATAGGGCGTGCCAGATAGATTTCAGCCGTCACATTTATTAACGTCGGAACGAAATTAAGGAAGGATCAGCTGTTTGCGATCACTTTATAAATGCCGTGGCGACGTGGGTGTACTACGAAACCTACACTCGAATTTGGGGCAGATTTTACACTCAATTGATAAATGAGGGCCCAAGAGAGAGAGAGGGTTAGACGAGGGTTACAGTACTTTGCTTTGTGATCAATAAGTCATAACACAGGCACACAAATGAGAGAGCGTTTCATAAATGGGCCTAGCCTACAGTACGTGTTTCAACTCCACAGTCTTCTTCAGGTTATATAAAAACAAGTGACAGCTCACAAATTAAAGGACAACTTGTATTCACCACTTTTCAACCTATATCTTCATATAATTGCTTCTCACTAATGTTCAAGATAAAATAGCACAATCTTTTTCTACTTGGTCTGTGTCTCATGGGAGGGCTGTGGGCAGTTCAGAAACTCGTCCACCAGTGACATCATCGTTAGGCATATTGTTTTTTAAACAAGATTAAAAAAATATATATATATTTAGATTCATATTATCGTGAGAATGATGGCTTCCATTTTCACATTGCAACTTTTCAGGAATAGAATGTCTGCAGTTTCTATTAGCTTGGATTCCCCATTGATGATGTCACTGGTGGACGGGTATCTGAACTGCCCAAAGCCTTCCTATGAGACACTTACGAATGCGACAAAAACAAAACAAAATCTCCACATATTCAAGGATTCATAAGGTGTGTAATTGATATAAAATGGCTTTATTTTAGGGTGAACTACTCTTCACAAGTGACAATTAATCATCACGTAAAATTCCATGGCCGTGACATGGTTGTAGCCTACCTACTGTAATTCTGCAAGTACGCCAGACGTGTCCTATAGATATAAATTAATCTGGCTAATGCTATGGGAACCGGGGATGTACTAATGCACTGCATGCTTATTATTACCTTACTATTATCTTCAGAGCCCAGTACTTGACTAAGGGGTACATTCATGAGCTCTTTGGAGCTCCTAGCGCCTTAGAATTGCATTCAGGAATGTATTGATTTCTTTGCCTGATACAGACTGAATGGCCATTTTGTTACCACTCTGTTATTCAGTTGGACATTCCTTTCTTACTTTTTTTGTCTTTTTCTGTTTTTCATTATTTTTTATTTTTGTTCTCTCTCTTTCTCTTGTGGAGGATTTGATTTCCATTAAAACCCATCACTAGTGAACCTGGAAACGGTAGAATTTACAAAAAGCAAATTGCAATTCAGAGTTTCTAGAACCCGACTAATTATTTATCTGAAAATGTACATGCTATTGGTACAGTATGAAAGATGTAAGCTGTCCAGACATACAATAATTAAGGGCCCAGATACACAATACTTTTTGTTTCTAATTTACAGTACATTTAAGACCCAATATTTCTGATAAGGATGTGCCATGTTCAAATCATGCATACTATAGATTATTTCTCACCATTTTCCTTATTATCCTTCAGTGTTTTTTACATTACAAAACAAATACATAAACTAAAATAAAAGGTTGAGCTGCCCACTATGTTTAGTTGCCCATTGGACCTGTATTACTGGGGGTACAGGGGCCTTTCACATAGGAAGGGGCCAAACCTCCGAAGGGTGCTTCTTTCTAGTTTTTGTAATTTACACGGTGTTCACGATGTCATGCAAGTGTCATGGGATTGGTAGCTCGATAATTTCGGTCTGTTTTTGGATATGGTAGCACAAGAACAACATGCAACACAAGCACAACCGATAGGATCCATAGGCTGACAAGGCCCCATCCTGCCAACTGGTTGTTCTGTGTATAAGGTACGGAGACGGATTGGGCCATGGGAAGTATACTGACAAATCTACGTCTGCCAGCTGTCTGTTCTGCGTAGAAGGCACAGCATGCATGACAGAGGGGGCAGGGTTGTGATGACTGAAGGCCCTGTCACATGACATCTTTCCGAGCATGGTTCTATATACCAGTCCAACGCTGACATGGGGCGCAGATCAAGACAAGACAACGTGGCATCCAGGTCTTGAGGAATACAAACTTGTTTCCACTTGTTTTACTGTTGCACATTGTTTCTTGAGTTAGATTTATTTTTATGAAATTGACACAGGTCTGTACAGCTCCTGAAAATGAATAGTTGTATGTGAAATACTGTAGTGCTGTCTTCTTTTGCATCACGGTTCTAACTAAAAGTTACATTTTCTTAAACCAGAATAAAAAAAAGTGATTTTAGCTAACTCAAATGAAAATAAATACCAGTAAAGTGCATGGTTCTATGTGCCGACACCAAGGTCAAGAGCCCATACAGCTTTGAAGGTCAGAATTCAGGCGGAACAGTATGCTAAAGTTAACGTGTGTGTGTTAAATGTTGGCTCCAAAATGTGCCTCTACCTCATGTCGCAGTGGCAGTAACAACAGATTTATATCAATTATGATAATTTAATGGGCCTAGTCTAAATAAAAAAACACATACACACTCCCATTGTTGTGCCTGAGTTGCCAGGTGTGAAACGAGGCCAATTTACACCCGACACCATGCCCCCCTTTTTCCGTGACAATGCTCGGACTGTCCAATGTGTCGACTACAAATGAGAGAGATAGAGAGAGCGTTTTGTAACTTCAGAATGATGTCCTTTTTTGACACACTGAGTGGGTTACACAACATTAGCATGCTTGTCTTACAGTTAGGGATGCACCGATCCGGCTTTTTGGCATTCGATACATGGGGGTCCAGTATCTGCCGATACAGAGTACCGATCCGATACCCCCCACAAAGAAACGTAATAACCTATTAAGCTGTATGCCTCACTGTGTGGAGTCTGGAATCATTATTTTGTGTAAGGCAACATCAAGGCTTGACTTAAACATTACTTTCCCAACTTTGTAAAACAAAATGTAACAAACACAGATATAAATGCACTGAATTATTTATTAAATAACTGTGCAACAATTAGACCAGGTTAATGTGTGCGCAGGCTAGCCTGGCTGCATTCCACATGTTATACTGTCAATACTACACTGCTGTGTCACAGAGGAGGTAGAGTTGTTTTCATACTGTAATTACACATAATTATCGGATCGGATCGGATAATGGATCGGCCACCGATCCGATACCCGATCTAGAATTTTAGCCTGGATCGGTGCCGATCTCCGATACGAGTATCGGATCGGTGCATCCCTACTTACAGTGCATCACTATTTTCAAATAGCTATAGGTTTGAATTGATTAAACGGATTTTGATGACATAATTATTAACACATGTTGCTGGGGACTCACTGGACCCCCCTCTAGGGGCCTTGCTTAACACACACAGAAAAGCTAAGCCGCCATTAAGGATGGCTTTTCTTGCCTTGCCTTCTTCCAATATTGTGTGATCTTATTGTTTGACTTAACTGCTGATTAGAATGTAAATGTGTTATGAGACAATACTGTACAGTACACATTATTAGCCTATGGCCACTGTCATTATAGGGCCATTCGAGAATAACCATGACATCAATTTGAACCCTATTTAGGAATAAAATAAGTCCTCACAGGCAGCTGCTGCTCCCAGTAATCGTTAATGTACAATGTGTCTTGCACTTGGTCTTCAAGTGACTCACTGGTCAAAACATTGTACTTTTCACATTAAGATTATAGCTGACTGCGTGGGCTTCTTTTATTCCTAAATATATTTAGTTACCGCACCGGCGGCTTATGTGTTAAAACTGTGCATAATTGGGTTCACACTTCACGTTAAATAGTTTTTTAGCCGTTTATTTAAGAAGGTGTTTCTAGTCTTCCTGGGATTTCTGATTAAATACAATAAAGACAAAGTACAAGACACATTGAAGTATAAAACAATCTAATATGTAAAAGACACTTTGAGGTGAAGAAATACATTTAAAGGGGAAGTTAAACACAAATTACAGAAATTAAGGATATGGTGTGAGTGTGACAGCCTACACATTTTATTTGTAAAAACAATCTTAACTGATTATACAAAAAGATTGTTACAGTACATACGCCATAATCATCAAGATTAAAAGAAAAAAAAGGTTTTAAATACTTTATGCTTTATTACAGAAGAAAATTAACTTTTACAAAATATTCTAATTCAGTGAGATGGAGCTGTATATCGTTGCTGGGGAACTGGGAGTATTCTCCATCCTACATGCTCAGAATCCATGTCAGCTGGTGAGCCAAGCTGGACGGGATATTTGTGCTACAGCTTTTGATCAGGGGTTCTCAAACCGTTGGCTGCGACCCCTCGGGGGTCGCCAAATTATGTTGGGGTCCCCAAAGTGTGTGTGTGTGCGTGTGTGCACCTTCTTTTGTTGTCGTCCCAGTATGAGTGTGGGGGGGGATGTCTCCCCATTGGCCTTTAGTATAGCCAATGGTCAAAAAGTGTTAAAGTATAGGAGCTGGGTGTTGAAGTATGGCTGCCTGGTCATTAATCAGCTGATACAAACTATAGTTGCACTTTTGACTCCATTTATTGATGGGAATTATTTTTGATTGATTAAACGGTTAGTTGATAAGCAGGGTTAGGGTTAGCGTTTTTTATCTGAGAATTCATTTCGCTCAATGTCTAACATAAAAATCTACACTTTGCTGATATAGGCCTACAGAAAGAATACAAAAGGCATATTATATTCCTTAATCAAATATGTATTTGACCATTTGCGATACAGGTCCAGGCAATGACATCTTTGTTTGAGAAATTGAATTAAATGAAAAAGTCCACTGTCTTGTCTGTCACATCACAAAGCATAGACGTTTTGATTTATTCGATTAGTTATTAACTGTTACGTTTAATTGACTAATTTCTTAATGGCAATTAATTGATGAACGATGAACTATTAAAATCCCTAACTATCCCTAAAAGTCAGCTTTTGGTACAGATCACAAATAGACTTTGTTACTGCCCACCACTGCAAGTTTGAATAATTTGACAGGGCTAATTTTCACCACTGGATACATTTTTTCACCTAATTTGATATGCAAATGTGGAATGAACATACTGTAGTTCCTTGTTTGACGGCTCTTCTTGGTTGAGAATTATTATAATATTTACTGTCTCAATGAAGGGTTCAAGGTCCAAGGTTGTATTTTACATCTTGTGTACAAATACATAAGAGTAAAACCTATTTTTAGTTTGGCTTCCTTCAGACAATGCAGCAGCATAGAATAACGACAACAGCAAAAAAGAAAAAGATCAATAGTGCAAAAAAGAGCAAACAATAAAGTATATGTACATGTGGATATGTTTTCACTGTAGTAGCAAAGTTAGGTCACTTTGTGTAAACAACTTCACAGTAGGCTATGTTTCATACAACACATTTAGAAAGGTGCAATTCAAGCATAATAGTGCAAGAAGAGGACGGAGGCATGAGCGAAGGGCTAGTGTTTTCTTTTGCCCTGGGTTCACTCTGATTCTTATCAGTTATCTGATTGTTCAGGGAAAGAAGCTTTTTTGCTGTCTTATTTCGAGTAGCTTTGAGACTGCGAAATGAGGGCATCTCAAACAGTCTGCGGTTGTGATGGCTTGAATCCTTCATGATTCTGCAAGCTTAGCTGACACAGCATTCATCGTACAGGGCTTGGATGGGGGAGAGCACATCCACTAATGCGTTCGGCTGTCGTACAACCCTCTGCATTGCCTTGCGGTTTTGGTCGGTGCAGCTGCCATACCAGGCCTGAAGCAGCCAGTCAGGATGCTCTCTGTGGTTCCAAAGCTCTTAAAACGTTTGGACCCATGCCAGCTTTCTTCAGTTTTCCGAGAAATAATAGGTGTTGTTGTGCTTTCTTCACCACCTGCTCTGTCTGCACTGTCCAGGGGAGGTCCTCAGTAATGTGCACCGCCAGGAATTTGAACTCTCTGACCCTGCAGTGCCCCTGATCTGGATGGGAGAGTGATCTCTTGGAGGCCTCCTGTAGTCGAAGATCAGCTCTTTAGTTGTGTCAACGTTGCGAGCCAGGTTGTTGTCCTGGCACCATTGTGCCAGGTTCTCCATTTCTCTCCTGTAGGCTGTTTTGTCATCGTTCCTGAATCGTGATCAAGTCTAATAGCCTATGGCTGTGGTGTCGTCTGCAAACTTGACCACAAGGGTTGGAGCTGAACAAAGCCACGCAGTTGTGGGTGTACAGGGAGTAGAAAGCAATGTTGTCAGGGGCAGTTATAAACTTGTTTATGATCCTAGTTATACTGAAGTGTGACTAGGATTTTAAAGTACCGTAATTTCTGGACTATAAGCCGCAACTTTTTACCCATGCTTTGAACCCTGCGGCTTATACAACGGTGCGGCTTATCTATGGATTTTTACAGCTAACGCAGAGCCATCTAAGGCTCTGAGCTAACGTAACGGCCACTAGAGGGCCTTCTAAATCCATCTATGACCGGTCCATGCATGCAAACTGGCTTTGCAGCTGCCGTTCTGATTGGCCAAAATTCACAACAGCTGTTGTCAAAGTTACAAGTCTACACTGCTTCACGGATGGACGCCTTGTGAGCTTGTAGATCTGCTATTTTCGTTGCGGCAGCTAGACCTTTCTATGGAGCAGCATAGCATTAGCATGGTACGTTACTTTGGAATGGAGACTAGTTATATAGGCACGGAAGAGAGGCCAGCGCTGGTTGAAAAACGATTGGATGTTATTCATTCAATTCATACAAGCCTAAATGTTCACATCAAGTTACAACCACAGTTCCTTTGGTCTTTATAATGGCTAGGTTATTTAATATTACATGCTAGGCTTGCTAGTTAGCAGGCTACAGTGATCACTTCACTCCGTTGCGCCATTGACTGTCCCCAAACTGTGGATAATATTGGGCAGAGTGAGGAGGGACTTGAATGCTGCCACTGCAGCCCACAGAGTGGCGGTGACGGCAAAATCCACGTGCAGTAGGCTTGTATATGATATGAAAACAATCAGCCAGGATGAATGGATGTAGGTTGGAGAAGTAGTCGATCTCTATACTTTTTAAAATTAAGAAAGAATAACATGACACAGAGACGGTCACTGCTTAATTAAATTAATTTAGGACCTTCCTTCTAGCAGTTCATTTCGTTTTATTAAACACATTTCTCCTGATTTAGCCCATTTTTGTAATGGCATCATCATGCTATTATGCCCGTGGATATGCAGAGTGAACTTAACAATGATAAATTAATATGATAATACCTTTTATATAATAAGTATAATAGTGGGGCGAGATGGAAAAGGGGCGACCGTGCGGAAACCTTTACATAATGGTAATTAAACATTAAAACACCTGCGGCTTATAGTCCGGTGCGTCTTGTATACGTACATATTTGGGGTTTCCCCTAAATTTGGCTGGTGCGGCTTATATTCAGGTGCGCCTTATAGTCTGGAAATTACGGTATTTTTTTTCACAGATGTGTCTTTATCATACCGGGTCACAAATAATACTATAGTAGTATAGTATAGTATAGTATAGTACTATACTAATGTGGCCCCTGCCATCCATTTGGGGCATTGTCAGGCTTCAAACCAACCAGCCTGGCTAGGGACCACATCGCCCTCCTGCTCTCTTCACAGCAGACTTGCGTGGGTTGAGGAGCTCCTGGCGCTGCAGAGATGCTGCAAATCTTGTCCTCTGTTAGCGTGTCCTCGTCTCGGAGAACTGCTATCAAAGGTGTTGGTTCTGACGGCCAGCTGGTCATCTGTGGCGTCAAACCCAGCTGCCTGGACCAACTCCCCGTCGATCCAGTAGCGCTCTGGACAGCTGGCTGCATCTGGGTAACATCTGTTGGGAGACCATGTGTTGTTGCCGTCGGGCAGGATACATCTACCATCGCAGACCCAGGAGAGGACAGCTCCCATGGGCCCCGCACCTGGTTCTGTGCAGTCCACATAAAACCCCATAGTTTGGCCTTCTGTGGTAGGGTTTAGAAGATAAGGGATAGTAATTTCCTCACTGTGCCAGCCAAAATACCCTATAGCAATGATTGCTATTGGAATATAGAGCTGTTTAACACACAATTGAAATCACTTACAAAGTTACAGCACCTAACTAACATTCTCTGTCCCTAGGACCACAATGGAAACAAGTCCCCAGAATGTTATCCTTTTCTTTGAAATATCTGACTGTACCTTGTGCTGTTTACATTTCTGTCTAATGTAATCAATCAATCAATCAATCCATCAATTCCAAAACATTTACCGTACTTCCCCCCCCCGATAGCCCAGCAGCCACCGGGAACCTAACCTAACCAAAAAGACCCCACAGCTTCTAAGCTGCGGGGGTCTTTTTGGTACGCTGAAACGGTCAAACAAACACTAATGCTGAGAACAGTTGCATTGTCTACCGACTGGATGAATGTCGTGCTTCTCAATGCACAAAGAGTGCTTTTAAATTAAGTGTTGGCAGGAATCTTGTAATCACTTTATTGGCCAGGACTTTCATTAATACAATGTCCCAATAGGCTTAATTGCTATAGGAGTCAATTAAACTATTGGCAATGTTGTTCAAACAAACTTGGAGAGGACCAGGAACCAGGTCAAAGATTACAAAAATTACAGTGAATGACATTGGTTTGATACAGACCTTCTGGAATATTTATGAATTATAAAACTACATAATGGTTAATTTTACTTTGTGAATTCCCATAAAGACAATTCTGGCAAGGGGTGAGGGTAGTCGATTTGTGAAAGATGGTAGCATAGTCATAAGGGCTAAACAAACAGACCACTGTCGCATGATGACACTTAGAAAAAGATGAACAGAGCAAATCATTTCTACAATGAGCGGCTGAATGAACCAAAAGAAAACATTGCCAGTTACAGAAACTAGGGCATAAGTTGTGCCAGTTTGAAAGTTTTCTAATAATTTTGTTTGTCCTCCCCCCACCCCCCCACCCCTCTCTCTCTCTCTCTCTCTCTCTCTCTCTCTCTCTCTCTCTCTCTCTCTCTCTCTCTCTCTCTCTCTCTCTCTCTCTCTCTCTCTCTCTCTCTCGCGCTCCTTCCCTCCCTCCCTCTCCGTTGTGATGCTAATGCCATCCAGTTATTGTGGAAGTTTACAAGAGCAGCATCCTTTTGATTAAATTGAACTCATAAAGATGACTAGCTATGTGGGTCCAAATTGGAGAGAGCCAATGCCATGTTGTGACCTTAACCCAATAGCCTCTACAGAGATAAAACCAGTGTTACTGTCGCTGTTATCCACCCGCTACAGCTGCAACAAGCTTTGTACAGCAGGCCTCCGGGGCCATGAAATCGTATGCTTCTTTGGGTTTCTGGTCATCTGTGTAGTCCTGTCAATTTAGTTCCTCTTTACAGAGGCGATGCTGATTATATATTTTTTTTGTTAGGGTGGGGTGGACCTTTGGGTGTGTGTGTGGGACAGAGGCAGCAGGGTGTGGAGAAAATGGGATAATCGGTCCCTTGGCCATTATACTGAATGAGAGCCTCATCGCAGCTGGAATGGTACCGCAGGACACTCTTGTACCCTAGCTTTCCTCACTTCTGCTCCATTTCCTGGCTTGTTTTCTGGTCCCCGAGTGAGATTGTGAAATGACGGCTTTAGCCTCTACGGACACAGCGTGAAGGTTGAGATGAAACTTTGCGGCGAGCAGTACGACAGGACCAGTCCTCACAATCCCATAACATGTTTGTGGGTCCAAGCAAAGAATATTAAATGCATTATGAAAAAAAGCAGCATTATGAAAAATACAAATACATAATTGGATGAAACGGCCGTTCAGAATCAAAGCGCTGCATTACAGGCTTAACCAGCCTCTCGGCAACCGTGAAGAGATAATAATATGACGGAACACCCACTGGAAAACGCCACAGTTCTCGGTGGCCGTGCTCTGCTGAACATCCACAAAAAGCTTGTCGTCGAGACTTTGAGCTACTGTACGCTGAGAATCTTCCCACGGTCAGTGCTGACACCAGTACCGCTCGAGGGGATAAAGAGGAGGGAAAAGGAGGCCTGTTGTGACAGGTTTGAAGTGTGGCAGAGAGACATGAACAAGTCTCCAAACAGCTTAGTTTGTGATAGTGGACGGGGGGAGGGGGGATCAGACACTGAGACGTGAGGGGCGTCTGGAAAAACCTAAGATGCCCTCCGCTGGGGGCCCTGGCAGGGGGTACTCTGTTCTCCCGCTGGTCAGATGAGTATAGCGGAAGCATCAGGTGCAGCTTGATCTGAGCCGCGTGACCAGACACTGATGTCGACGGAAAGAGGAGAAGAGGCACAAGCAAAAAGAATGTGACATGTCACAATATTCGACTTCAAGCAGGGAGGTTAGGAGAGTTTATTATGTTTGAATATATGCGTTTTGTCTCGTACAAAAGAACACGAGATGCTGGGGAGGATGGTGTGGCAGTTCCACACCCTCATATCATCATCTGTGATAAGCGGGACCAGAATCATATACTTCTTTATGTTGTTCTTTTGGCGGAGTGTATCGGCATAGATTAACAATATAACCATAGAGGTGACGTCCAAGGACACCAGACAGGCCCCGTCTACACTCTAAAGTGGCAATGGACACCTAGACAGCATCACCTGAATACCCAACGTAACCAGACACACTCCTCACGCTCGCAAAGCAAAATCAATTAACAAGGTCATCTATAATTTAACAGTATTGATCCGCAGCAGCAGCTGTGCTAATTGTGAACAGACTCATGTTGCATTGTGTTTGAAAAAGTGCCATGTGTGGATCACACAGCAGTGTTGCCAGATTCCGTGAGTGAAATAAGCAAACGAGTGTATGAAAATGAGCCCAAAAGGTAGATACACACACACACACACACACACACACACACACACACACACACACACACACACACACACACAGGCTATGTGACACTTTGTGGTCTTTCAAGTAGATCTGTTCCTTTCACACAAATTCTAACACACAAATCTTGTGTGGGGGTCCCTGGCACAAGATATTTTCAGATGTGGATAAAACAAGGCCAATGTCGCTTATAATAAGCAGACATGGCAACACTGTCACACAGTGCAAGTCAAGCGATGTTGAATGTGCTTGTAGTGTCTGTTGTGTGATTGTTGTTGTGGTTTTTTAATGCCACTATACAGTGCTGTATGTCCCCCTCCACTGCCTTAATAATTTTGTCACTTACCGTAAAACGTTCATTTTGCTCACAAGAGATAAACTGTGTCTCCCTTAGGGGCCCAGTTTTATCTATTCTACACCGCAGAATATATAAAACGAACAACAACCCGACCAGATTTACTGTAGATGTGAATGTTTTGTATGTAATAAGGTCAATGAAAACGGAGAGAGAGAGGAGTGATGCTTTTGTGCAAACCTATTTCTGTATATTTTAGTTATAGTTTGTATTTTATGTTATTAAAAATACGAAACTTTCTAAATTAATAGTAATTTCATGATACATAATTGGTTAATTTGGTTTCATAATTTATTTAATGTAAAATTAAAACAGAATGTAAAAAGGTTGCCTTGATAACTTTCTGGGGGGATCAAAGGTTCCCTGTCTGTCAGTATAGCACAACAATGAACCATTATGGATTGATGAATGATTGTGTTTTCACACAGGTGGTACAAACAAATCTGTCTCACTCAAGGCTCATTCATAGTCTGGATTTTCGGTGGTGAGGTGACCACCGAACTACAACATGACGTCACTAGCCGCAGTGAAGAGCAAACCACCACCCCAGCCCTTCTCTCTGTTTTACTCACCACCGCTCAACGTTATTTCAGCTCCGGTGGTCACCTCACCACCGGAGCGGTGGTCACCTCACCACCGAAAATCCAGACTATGAATGAGCCTTCAAACTCTGGTCTAACTAAGCTCTATAGACTTGCAGTTTGGTGTGATATTGCACTGCTAAAGTTATTAAAGTTGTCTGAAGCCATGGACCGACTAAAATACATTCCAAGGACTCAAAACAAGGAACCTCTTTTTCACAACCAGCGGCCAACAAGTTCACACTGTAGCTCCTAGACATGTGTCGCTGAGACTTTGAGAGGAGTTACACCTTAAAAACCTTTATCTACATTTTCAACTTTACATCAATGAATGAATGACCTACTTTATAGTACATTGTGGAACATAGTGCAAATAGCAGATCTATGAGCTCAAGTGAGCGGTCAGGCTGCACCAACCAGACTCCCTCTTTCACTGCATTTTATACAGTTCCATCAAACAGAGGTGTTTTACACTTTTACATATCAACAGTGGGGGAATGCATAAAGAGTGACGTCTGAGACTTAATCAACTGGCCTCTTGGTTGAAACAATAGAATGCTAATTCCTATCGCACCTAGCCGAGCCAGGCTACTTCATATGCACGATGGCTCAGCTAGACTTACAGACTCCCACATTGACTTTAGCACAGTGTGCCATTTGGTTATAGAATGATTATAGTATACAAATTATTGAGTCCATATACGACACTCATTTCCTGAAAAGTACATATCTTCGACAAACAAGGTTTTCACCCAAGATCCTAGCAAGATTGCCAAGTGATTTGTGGTTAAATAAAAGCAAACTTCCATTGTGATCACTGATCACTGATGTGTGAGGAGTAGTGCGTCATTCCTCATTTATAGTAACTAGTCTGGTTGCCCTTCGGGGCAACCACACTAATAACACATTTCCATGGTTTATTTAGTGGTGTTATATTTCAATTACACATCTTTTTTTAACATGCAGTAATATTTTTAAGGTACACAGGGTTAAAGTAAAACAAATCTACGGTAAATAAAATGCATTCAAAATAAAGGGAGCCTTGAACTACAATTGCATACGATAACAGTGCCTCGGGTTTCAGTATTTTTTTCTCCCTCTCTTTCAATGACTATTTAGTACTTTATTGATCTCAATCAACCCTTTCAGCGGCCATCAAACCCAAGCCTTTGTTTTGTTCCATCTCTCCCCCTGATGAGAGCGTAAGAATGCTCTTAGTGAGATTGCCTCCATTTCATTTGATCAACGAAGATCAACTTTTCAATCCCGACACAACACTACAGCAGCTAAAGCACGGCCCATGCCAGATGTGTGGGTCCGTCCGATGCCGAATTCAGATTTAGGATGTTTTGGTTGATAATTTTGTGGAATTTCAATTTTCAGGGATGTCATTAATAGAAGATATTCA
Organism: Protomyctophum parallelum; assembly: GCF_964188405.1. Taxonomy (NCBI): domain Eukaryota; kingdom Metazoa; phylum Chordata; class Actinopteri; order Myctophiformes; family Myctophidae; genus Protomyctophum; species Protomyctophum parallelum. The sequence continues at coordinate 29,198,516 of NC_139707.1, forward strand.
AAAATAGCTGATTTACAAGCTCCCAATACATTTATTCAATTTGAAAACCAAATATATATTTTAAACACTTTAATCCTAGTATCTCTATTTTGGGCATGTCATTAGAGAGATTTTTTAAGTCAAATACTGATATATGGTCGATATAAAATGTCAAATAAGGGTGTACAGTAGCTGTACTACGAATGCATTTATATGATTTACATTTTAGGCACATTATAACCTTTTTTTATTTTTTTAATGGCCTTGCAATGAATAAATTTTCTACTACATGTCAGGAGCCATAGCGTTTCATCAATACCGATCCTAGAAACTTGATGGAAGACAAACCTGTCTCTCTGAAGGGCATCGTGGAGACGGGCTGAAGACGTAGCGTAGAGGCTCTGATTTGAACCGTTGGGCTTTCAGCATACATACAACCAGGGTCGGGGTGTGACTTTCCTGAACGGAACAGGAAGGTTATTCCACCACATGGGAGACGAGGAGCGAGATGAGTTGAGGCAGAGCGGAATGGGGATCAGGTTGCCTGAAGAAAGGATGCGCTAAGCAGCCAGCTGTTAGCGGTAAAGCATACATGTATAGCCCCATGCATAGCGCCGCCGGGCCTGGACATATACTGTAGGCCTTGTTCAGACTGCAGCCAAATCTGCGTTGTTGACGGGCAGAAAACCTCTTATCCATATTTTATTTTATTTTGTGTTTATTTTGTGTAAATTAACGCACTACTTTATTATACTACAGCTTCACACAAAAACATCCAAAGTAGCAGATCTACAAGCTCGTAACGCAGCTGGAAACTTGGCACAAAGAGACACATTTTGAGCCTGATCTACTACTTTAGCTTTTTTATTTTTTATTTTTTTTATTTAAGTATGGACATACAGTATGAGGTCTCCACCCGGTGGAGACATTATATTTCTAAAATCTGATCTTTTACGACTGACTGACTCTGTTACTTGCAAGTTGTATTTGTGTATTCAGACATTGGCAAAAACTAATGCAGATCTACCAGCTCACAACACGTGATGTGGATATTTTTGGTGATTGTCAAAGTATTAATCATGCGTTAGTGAGTGTTACACACCTACTGCCCTAGGACTGTGTGTCGTTCTAATCTAGTGCTTCCCCTAAAAAAACCTTTTTGTCGGGTGGGTTTATGGCATTCAGATATCCAATCGGACATCATATTTGGGCTGCCAGTGTGAACATACTGTACATACTCACTCCCTCTGCAGCCTTGTATGCCAGCAGCAGGATTTTGAATTCAAGATAAGCTGCCCACAGTGGGACAGCAGAGCTGAGGACCATAGGGCAGGGGAGTTAGACCTACAGGAGAATTTGGGGAGGTCCAAAACAATGCTGGCTGCAGTGTTGTGGATTAGTTGCTGGGGCTGAAGGGAGTTATTTGGGAGCTCTGGTTGTGATATGATGCGGGGCTTAGATGTTTACTGCAATATTAACCATTTAACTCACTTAACTCACTTATGCCATATTATTCTCTCCCCCCCCCCCCCCCCCACACACACACACACACACACACGGACAATGCGATGCATGTGTTTATTTCATTAGTTGTTGAAAATAACTTATTCTTATAGAAGTATTCGATCTTGAAATTAAAATGGGCCATGTTTTCAAAATTCAGCAAGGGGAGAGATGTAACTCTGACGACCCCTTAGGGGCCCCGAAGCCCCCATTGAAGACCCCTGGCCTAATTCATATCTCCCTGGTGGACTTTGACAGTGGTGGTGAGTTTGGCAGTGGTCATCTTTGCTGTCGACGATGCCACCACAGATGACTATCAAGTCCTATTCTGGAACCACATATCTTGCCACAATTGTGAGGACAAGGGAGGCCTGAGGAGGAACAGGAGGCTGATGTGGTACTGGATCAGCATGGTGTCTTTGCAGTCGTTGCTTCATCCTCTGTTGGGTACGTTTCTCCTCGAGGTGTTTGACCCCATTGTGACATACAGAACGCCAAAGTGGCCGGTTTGCTGCAGCTGACTTCAGGTCATTGGGGTTGATGTTGTACCTCTTTAGGGTGAGTTTCAGCTGGTCTTTGTACCACAGATTTGGACCACGAGGCTTCCCCCCCCCCCCCCCCCCCCAAAGAAAACACACACACACACACACACACACACACACACACACACACACAGAGAGGCCAGGGAGGAGTACAGTACAGTACAGACTAGGGATGCTCCGATCAATCGGTGGCCGATCGATCGTGGCCAATCACCGATCGATCGGATCGGATCGGCCGTGCAAAATCCACCGATCCGCAAAACCGATCTCCAAAGCAAAAATCTGCGCCGTTTACATCCAAAAATAATGTGTCACTTTCTCGGTTCTGCACCGCTTAATGGAGAAGTGTAGCACTGGCAGCGCAACGAATCCCCCCCCCCCCCACACACACACCCCAGGGAGGGAGGGGGAGAGAGAGAGAAAAGAGAGAGAGAGAGCGAGAAAGAGCACGCACGTCTTCACCCCAGCGAGGGAGGGAGACGGAGAGAAAGGGAGAGAGCTCCTCAGGCTCAGCTCCAGTCCAGTCATTTCCTTTTTTCTCATTGACCAGCAGCAAAGGGAGCTAACTATAATCCAAATTGTTAGACAAGTAGTGTGCCCTGGCCCCTGATACAACTTTCTTAGAAATGTGCATGTTGCCTGCAGTGGCAGTGAGTTTCTGTAGCAGCGTTAGTTTTCGGGAGGGGGGGGGAGCAGTCCGTTTGGGGGGGTTCCCGACGGCTGCGCGTCGCTTCCTCCTCTGACAGAGGGGAGGCGAGTAAGCGACGCCGTCAGAAGCCCCCTTGCTCAGGAAGGCCCCCTCACTCAAACACACAACGTGTGTTTTTACGACAACATACAGCCTATGTACCAGGAATATAAACACAGGACCGTGGCGCAAAACTTAATATTTACCCTGCTCTAATGCAACAAAAGTGTGTTCTTACATCCTCCATTTCACGATTCCAGCACTCGTGAGTAAATTAATTTAATTGCTATTATGAAAGTTTTCAGTGACGTTGCACCCACAGGATCTGAATAGCTTTTTTCAGGAAGGTATGATATGCGTGGTCCATCAATCAGCTGTTTGGCTGTTGAATACAGTTAGGTCGATTAACCAGTTCCAATAATCTTACATATCATATTACAGTTTTTAGAGCTGGGGGCGTGTGGTATGTCATATTGCAATTTTGGGCATGTTAAGAAGCGCTTTCAACACCCCGTGGATTGCGCAAAAACGGCCTTGAATTAGTCATGGGTGTGTTTAAGGCGTGTTTGAGACGTACCCAATCAACATGTCCGTACTATTCTCTTTACCAGTCAGCTGATGTCACATAGGGAATGCGCACTTTGGGGATCGTGGTATTACATTTCTTCAGGCTGGCACCATAGAAGACATGACATGACTTTGTCACATTTGGGTTAATTGTTCCTATTGCACTGCATGCTGTCACCTTTATGCCTCAAAATAATTTGTTTCTATTGAAAAACACCAGTAAAATAACGTGTATTATATTTTATTTCATTCAAGTCATGATGAAGGAATGAGTTCAATGTTGCTGCTTAATGCTGTGCCTCTGGCCCCGATGTTATATGGTCTTCGCTCGTAGCATTTTATTGAAGAAGACTTGAATCGGGTTTGATACAGCATATGAAAGCAAACTTCCCAAGGATTATGGAGATGTTTTTATTTATTTTTAAGGTTGAGAAATGAAATAATTATGGCCGTTTCTAATCTCAACATTTTACAAAAGAAAGACGCAAAAAAAGTCTGTTGCCATGTCTCATAGAAACAAGTAAATAGGTCTATAAAAATAAGCGCATATAACATTGATTGATTGATTGATTGAAATATTTATTAACAGTTTGTAGAATTTACAATACATTTTAAGCACAAACTCAATACAAAGACTGTCAACTGTGAGTGGACGACCCAATTAAGCATTACACTTGTTTACAACAGGGTCCACATTGTTCAATTCATCAAAACATTTAAAGACATACAAACATTTAGAGACATACAAATAGACATTTCTATGTAGCTAAAGAACAGAACAGTAATTCATCATAATGGGAAGCAAAAAAGGGAAAAGATACAATATACAGTGAGGGAAAATGGGGTGGGGGGGTGGGGGGGATTCAGATTTTACAGAGGCCAGTTTCGAATTGCAGCCATCCGTAGGTGCCCTTTGAGAGCGGTTTTGAAGGAGTCAAGGGATTCACATGTCTTAATGACTGTTGGTAGGGCGTTTCACATTTTGGTGGCATAGGAGCGAAAATAATTTAGTCCCTTGTTTGTGCCGAATCTGGGTTGTACATGGTTTGTTGCACTCCCTCTGGTGTTGTGGGTGTGGACTTCGTTTACATTAAGGAAGTATTTAGACAGGTACATGGGTATCTTGGTGGTGTATCGAATCTTGTGGACCAGACCCATTGCAAGATGCTGTACTCTGTCGACGACCCTAAGCCATCCCAGCCTGTCAAAGTGGGCAGGGGTGAGGTGGGTTCGGGGGTGAGGCCAAGTAGGAGCCTGACCAGTTTGTTTTGGGAGGTCTGGAGCCTTGTTTTAAGGGCCTTTGAGGTGCTGTGGTACCAAGAGGTGGATGCATAGTCAAATAAACCTTGTACGAGGGCTCCTGTTAAGGTCTTCAAGGTGTTTTTGCTGACCAGTGAGGAGATCCTGTAAAGGAATCTTGTTCTTTGATTGACTTTTTTGATTACGTTGGTGGCCATTTTATCACCGGAAAGATTGGCCTCCAGGATGGAACCTAGGTAGGTAATTTGATCTTTTCGTGTGATAATATTGTCACCCACTCTAACCAAGAAGCCATCTACCTTGCTGAGTTTACTATTTGATCCGAAGAGGATGGATTCAGTTTTTCCCAGGTGTAAGGATAGTTTGTTATCAGCGAGCCAGGTGCAGATTCTACCGAGTTCAGAGCTGAGGGTCTTTTCAACCTGCAGTTTGTTCCTGTCCGAGACCAGCAGTGCTGAGTCATCTGCGAACAGGAACAAGTTGCAGTCACAAGCTGAAGTCATGTCGTTAACATAAATTAGGAACAGTAAAGGCCCTAGTATGCTTCCTTGTGGGACGCCACAGCTCACTGGGAGGGGAGGGGACAGTGTTCCGTTCACCTCCACCATCTGTTCTCTCCCCTCCAGGTAGGATTGCATCCAGCTCACTGATGTGCTATCAAAACCAATAGCTTTAAGCTTGTTAACCAGTATGGAGTGGTTCACGGTGTCAAAAGCCTTTTGGAGGTCCAGCATGACCATGCCGCAGTATTTTCCAACATCCACCTCGTGTTTGATGTGATCGCTCAAATAGAGGAGGCATGTGTCAGTGGAGTGGGATGTTCTGAAACCAGATTGGAACTCGTACAGCAATTTATTAGTGGCAAGATACTTTTCAACCTGTTCATAGACTATTTTTTCCATCACTTTCGAGATGGAGCTTAGAATAGAAATAGGGCGGTAGTTGCCGGGTTCTAATTTACTCCCTTTTTTGTACAATGGGGTTACTTTGGCCAGTTTAAAATCTTGGGGGACCTGTCCCTGTTTGATGGAGAGGTTAACTATGTGGGTGATGACTGGAGCTATGGAAAAGGCTGAGTCTCTGAGAAATTTGGAGGGAATATTGTCATGGCCAGTGGCCTTGTGGGGTTGGAGGGCACTCAGTTTTTTAAGTACCTCCTCGGTTGTTACCATTGCCATTTTAAAATCATCTTTACAAACACCAAGGTTTTTGTAGAAGGCTTTGATGTGCTCTACACCAAAACGCCCAGAGTGGGAGGGCAGTTTGCTAACCAGCTTTGTTGCAATGTTTGTAAAGAAGATGTTCAAGTGGTTGGCTACATCGAGTTTGTCAGTGATGAGGGTGTTATTCGATTTGATGTTTATGTTAGTAAACCTGGTTTTTAGTTTCCGACCACAGCCTAGTTGGTTGTTTAGTAACTTCCATAGCTCCCGAGGATTGTTTTTGATTTCCTCGGCTTTATCATTGATAAAGTTACATACAGGGGTCTGCAACCTAAGTTCTTCCTTATTTTTAAATATGTTCTTGCACATTGTTATAATGATCATATCCCCCTGCAGTCAGAGTTCATAGTTGTAATGAATGAATGTGATGCATTGTGAGCTGGTATAGATCTGCTATTTTCAAAAGTAATCTTGGAATTATTTTATTAAATTTTTGGATTAGCCGTCAATGCATTCATCTGGGGATCCTTGACATGGGAATGTGCTGTGTGAGGATCACTGGTTTAAACAACATTAGGAGAAAAGCCCAAAGAACCACTTTAGAAACAAGAAAAGCAACCACAAAATAGTACAACTACCAATATTTACAAGCAACTTTACAGAAAAAGAAGCCGCTTATAATAAACAGACATGGCAACACTCTACCAGCCTCCCAGAGCCGCTCAAGTGTAAAATCAAACAGTGCTTGTTGCGTTTATGAGGTGGTCAGACCCACGTCTAATCGTTATGCGCTGAGTGTCTTTAGGTCAAGGGGCTTAATAGCAAATTGCGCAAAGCGAAAATAATTAACATATGGACACTCCCACAATGCTAAAATATTCAGGAACGCCGTATGCCATAATGTGTGTGCGTTCAACACGGGCCGAGTGCGTTCAACACGGGCCGATATGACTTTCATAATACGAATGTGCGCAGAGCGAGGCCAATTTATGTATTACCATAAGTAAAACGCACCTTCAAAATCTAGGCCAGAAGGGCGTAGGCTATAAGAAAATGCATGAAACAGCATCGTTTCTTCCCCATCTCATCATTGCCATTCATGTTTCATACATTTTATTGTATACAATACATTTTTGTATATACATATAAAAATACATTAATTGGGGAAAGGAGGAGGAGGAGGTGATCAAGCTGCAGCTCCACAAGACCACAACATATTTGGTAGGCTCAAGGCTGCATTTTTTTTCAATTTTTTTTCTCTCGAGGGTGCATGGGATGATGGGAGCCCCTCCAGCAGGCTAGGGAGCCCCGCTCAGGTTAGCGGAAAATGACCGCGGGGCGCGGGTTGCCAGGTTTTTTTATAAGTAAAAAAAAATATTAATAAAAATATTAAAAAAGATCGGGATCGGAATCGGAATCGGCCGATCTTTAAAAAAAAGATCGGTGATCGGGATCGTCCCCCAAAAACGTGATCGGAGCATCCCTAGTACAGAGTAGTTATTATCGGTACTTTGTGCTCATTTCCCAAAACTCTACATGTATCCTAGTCTCGTGTAGCCAGACAGACAGACAGACAACTATTCCACAATCTCTGAATGCTATAGAGCCTAGAACTATAAACCTCCCAAAATCCAAGAACGGAAGTTGTCATCTGTTAATTTCCATTCATTTCTAATAAGCAGCAAATGCTTCAATTATTTGCCTGCACATTATTTGACACATGCGTGTGTTGAATCCTAACATTTTACAGTGGAAGTTGGAATAAAATTAACAATGAAGAGTGTATATAGCCATGGTGTCTTTCGTTTCTGTCAGGTGGAAATCATTATGTCCAAAACTGTTACTTCCCTTACTTGTCAGGATTCAAATAGTAAAAGTAACAGATGTACAAGCTCAAATTGTTTGATTGTGTTGAATCATAATATATTTCACAGTGGAAGTTTGAATATAATTAACAAGGAAGAACCTATATTAGCTAAGGTGTGCATTTCCATTTTGTCTAGAATGAAAATGTGTTGATTACCAGTCTGTTAGCAACAGGTACTATAATTACAGTTACATTATGCAGTGCAGTAGCTCCCACTGGTGTGCCTAGAGATATGTCCATGTGGGATGTTGACAATCATACATTTATATTGCATAATAATAATAATAATGACACATCTTGCCTGCCCAAAATCTAATCTAATTCCCGACCTTTACAAGGATTTTCCAAACACTGGTGAAAAGTTGACTCCATTCGTATGAAAATACCAAGGATTTGTCAGCGGACGTGTCGATCTACCGTTCATGTGTGCTCTGTGGGCAGCAGCAGCAGTAATAACAGCTGTAGCCTATTTTGTCACGATCGCGCTAATGAAACAAAACGCTACACGGTGATGGTACAGTATTATTTTATGTCAAAACATTCAAGTATCAGAAGATGATGTTACCCAGGTAAAGTACATGTCACTCTGCATGTATTAACTAAAGTTTTGCACTTCCACATGACATGTCCAAAGTCATTTCTGAAAAAGACAAGCCTAACCTTTCTTTTTTAAAACCATACTATCATTGTTGATATAACGCCATTTAGGTCAATGATATATCATTATGTTGTGATATAATAATAATATTGCAGTGGGTAGCCTAATTAAGGGCAGTCAACTGTCTTCCGTGAGAACATTAGGTTTTGGTATGATGATGACGCGCAACGGCACCAATCACCCCCCCTCCCTTGCCGGTCCCTTTATGAACTGTCAGCCGATCCGTGACAATAGAGAGGTTGGGAACCCCTGTTTTACATAATAAAGAGACAACACTATGGAGTAGGAAACAGCGACACAGGAGACCTTAGGTGCATCGAGGTAGTTTACTAATGTTTGCACATGTCAGATACAGTAAACTCTGTTGGTAATAACAACCACTAGATAACCCAGAACCGGAAATCACTCTCTGAATCCGTGCTCTTAAAGGCACAATACCTCTTTTGTTGAATGTCTTTAGATGTGGGTCACCACAGCACCATATTAATCAATATTAAAAACAATAATTATGATCCAAAACATGATCGAGATCAAAAGTAACAATACAATAAAATAGCAAGAACAAAACATCGCTATATCACTTTAGAAGGATTACAGAATCTCTTCTGACCCTATTCCAAAATGTTATTATGCGGCCTATCTACGTACCAGACAGGCTACCTGTCACCTTTGGTACACACTTCAATATGGAATCACACAGACTCTACCTATTTAAAGTTCTAAACACATACTAAAGCTACATTTACAGGGAACCAATAAAAGCAAGAGTAAAAAAAATGTGTAGCCTACTAACTGTACCCATACAAAAAAGTACAAATTAGCTCTTTAATGCAGTACTCATGTATCATTACAGGCACAAACAACTGGACCTAGACTAGAAATCTTCTAGCTTGTCATAAGAAATGACCCCCCACAGTTTTCTCTCCAATATAGGCTACTTGTGCTGCTCCTAGTATTGATGAGTTCTTGTTTAGTATTGTATGTCTTGGTGAATTTGAATACACATGACCACAATGGAAACAAACCCTCAGGGCTTTTTGGTTATTATCCTTTTAACATTATTGTAGAACTGTACCTCTGTACATTTTTGCAATAACATGTTGAATCAATCCAAACCCTACAAAACAAAGAAAATATGTTTTAACCACTTTGAAGATAGTTTTGGGGGGCTTTTTGCCTTTATTGGTAGATCTTATCGTATTATGACGGGGAGAGAGATGGGGGGGGGGGGGGGGAGACATGCAGCAAAGGTCGTCGGGATCGGGACTCGAAACCGCAACACGCAGTCTGGCTGGATTACCAGCCTAGGTGCCTGGACCGCTCGACCGCGGGCCTGTTTTAACCAATTTAAACCTCAATATAGGTACCCCCTCCCAACACACATGCACTCAATTCAATTCAATTCAAAGGGCTTTATTGGCATGAGAAAACATACGTTTACATTGCCAAAGCAGAAAGAACAATACAGCAATACAATCAAAACAAAAATGTACATTTGAAGGTCAGAATCTTCAATAGATCAAATTCTATGCACCAAGGTCACTCAATGCAGGTATAGTGCAGGAATATACACAATGATTAGTCTTTAGGGTGGTTGTGTTCCATTTGATATCCTTCTCCTATCACAGCAACTCACAAATCTTGCTGCTGTGTTTGCACATTGTTGTACTTCGCCAGGAGATATGGGAGTTTTTTGTCATTGGTCATGTTTTCAAAATCTCTGTGTGTGGTTGTAATCTGTGGGAAGTATGTGTCTCTGGTGTCTTGGTACAATGGACAGATGGTTAGGAAGTGTAGCTCGGTTTCCACTTCATTTTGTGTGCAGTGGGTGCATAGTCTGTCTTCTCTCGGGATACAGGTCTGCCTATGACGGCCTTTCTCGATTGCAAGACTGTGCTCACTGAGTCTGTACCTAGTTAAGATTTTTCTTTGTTTTGGGTCGGTCACGGTGCTCAGGTATTCTGCCACTGTGTATTCTCTGTTTAGGGCCAGATAGCATTCTAGTTTACTCTGCTTTTGTGTTGCTTCTTTCCAATGTGTCAGATAGTTTTCCTTTTGCTGTTTTATAATTTGGTTTGTGTTTGTGCTCGGAGTTCCAGGGCCAGATGGCTGAGGGGCATCTCTCTAGAGTTTCACTGTGTGTGAGTGCCTTGTTATGGAGTGCATCTAGGTCACTTTCTTTGAGGTGGTTGTAGAACTTAAGTGCTCTCTTTTTTATTTTATTTATTTTACACACACGCATGCACGCACACACATTTTCAAAAACAGTGCAAATAGCCTAATTAAGTTCACAATGTGTCACATTGTTATACGTTGTTTCTACATTGGCTATTTTTGTGCTTTGAGCTTTAGACTTGCCCACTGGGCACAGAAGGTTTGAAAAATAAAACCCCACTAGTGTCATGGATAGCGCTGTGGTGTGCATTCCCTCATTATTTCCTATGCTCCCATACTGTAGTTCATCCCAAATCCCAAATAAAGAACGAAATCGTGTTAGTGACCAGCATTATTCCACCAGACTGTTTCATTTGGCGAGGGTCGACATAACCTAGTGTTTCTCATCACTTTCTGCTTCATTTACACGGGAATCTGCGGGGATTACAGATAAATATATGACCTGGAATACAGCGTCTTTTTACCGGTACTTTGAAAGCTCCTACTCCCCAAATGAGTGCAGTGATTTTGAGAGATGCTGCATAAGGAAGACATATTGCCACAGCGTGCTAACTAGATCACAACAAAGTACTTTGTGTTATAAGTGCACATTTTAAGGTATACCAATATATCTCAGTCCAAAGTTATTGAAATTTTACTGATACAAAAGATGCATGGGATATTACTACTGTATCCCTGTGTCATTTTTGGGAACCACGGTAAAACATCTTGTTATCTGCAGAGGGAAGCTGGATTTGCTGCATCACTATGCGTCATTATATTGGGCCCACAACACCTTTTAGACTGAACCAACCACTTAGTCTCAACGTTAGGGAAACCTTTTATTTATGTTTTCATAAATCAATGCCTTATTGTGTACTTTGTCAAATGACTCTGTAAATAGCAGATCTACAAGCTCATGTTGTAGATCTGCTATTTTTGAAATATTTGAAACGTTGAATATGATTGCCAGTGTTTAAGTATGTCTGTGTTTTTGTTATTATCATTATTATTATTATTATTATTATTATTATTATTATTAGTAGTAGTAGTAGTAGTAGTAGTATTTGCATTGTATTATTATTATTATTAACATCCATTTCAAAGTATTAACAAGAGCTTGTGACTAAATAATATAGTTACATTGGATTCATTAGAACACACAATTTTTCCACATTTCTTGAAAAGTAACGTCCAGGAAAGGTTTCCACCCGGCAGCCACAATATCCTCTCCTATGGCTGTATTAGCCCAACATTGTACCTCTACTACAAAGACCTCCATTTAGTTCACAACACCTAATGACTTTACTATTGATCTGAACGACATGCAACATGCTGAGATGAATGAGAGGACCGATGCTGAGGCGTTGAGAACTGCCCACTCAGCAGTCCAGGAACCGAATCTTACTAATGTCATGGTGTCAATGTGATGGCTTACCCATGCTGGCTGAAAATGGAATTAACACGTTTAGAGTTTGCTTTAACCAGATTTTGTTTATTAAAAAAGAAAAACAGTTCTTAAGGGATATTTCACTTAAAAGAAAATGGAAAAAGTAATGGAAAAAGCACGGCCTCCTCGCGCATTAGAAGGACATTCTAATGTGCGAGGGGGCTGTGATTTTCCACGAGCTCACAATGCACTTGTAGATGCACTTGAAAGGGGGGGGGGGGGAGGGAAACGTTCCAAAGTATTGACCGATTCCGTAGCGGGTCTCATGGTCGCAGCCTACGTATTTCCTGTAGGCGGAGACGACACATCTGCGGTTTCCCCGCACCAAGCTTCTACTACAGTGAATGGAAAAGTGACTGATGTTAGTCTGCTTCAAACGTTACTCCTTTACCTGCTTTTTACTAACACTAACATTACAAAGACGCCCAGAACATTGGGATGAACCTGTGTAGTTTATGGCTGCTCCAACAGTAGTAGCAACATAAAAAAACCCCCAAAAAAACGGAATGTCAAAATATCTACCGCGGTGGCTGAGACCAGAGCCATTGAGTAATGGTTGAGACTAGGGATGCACCGAAAGGGAAATTCTTGGCCGAAACCGAATACCGAATATAGGAAACAGTTGGCCGAAAACCGAATACCGAATAGCCGAATACATCTTCGTTGTAAAGCTACCTGATTATGGCAAAAGACATGATTATGGATTTTCATAATCGATTCATCAGGCGATTATTTAAACGATTAATCGGATTATGGCACCTTTTTGCAATTACCTTGCTTCATGCTTCAAGTTATTGTAGGCATGTTGTAACTAACAATAAAGACAATAAAAATGAATACTCCTTCAAAATTAATATTTTACCCCCTTTTTAATACAATTTGATTTCATTGCCATTCCTTGTACTTATGGAATGATACTGTAATCTGTAATGTTGACTGTGTATAGCTGACTGTCTTTCTTCCCATTTCTATCTCTGGGACCCCAATTTATTTTTATTTCTATTGTAAAAATCAATGTAAATTTTGAGAGTGTATTTGGTTCCATTTTTGCACTCTGTTACAGACCCCCACTTGGTTTACTTCTTAACTATCTATAATTTAGCTGTCTAAATTAGTAGGACCACTGTCCTACACAGTGTGTGGGCACGCACACGCACGCACAAACACACACACACACACACACACACACACACACACACACACACACACACACTCACACACACACACACACACACACACACACACACACACACACACAATAGCATTCTAGCTGATAGGGGAAACCGTTCTTATTTAGCAGCCATATTAGCATGTTCTCTAGGCTCTAGTATCACATATTGCCAAAGTTAAACAGCACTGAACAACTGATCATTGTTAAGCAAAACGTTCACGGACATTCTGCTTCTGCTTTTGCCCTGCCTGTGCCCACTTCAATGCGCTGCTGAGATTACACACAGGTGGAAGAAATTTGAGGAGCTAACGAGCAAGCTACTGCTAGTGTTCGTCGTAGCCTGCCTTCAAGCTCACAGATTCAGACATTGGGGAGCATTTTTTGTTGTCATACGACAAAAGAATAGACAGTGGCGGTGCTCACAAATACCATGTTTTGGGACCTGTTTTGGGCATTTTGCAACCTGTTGATGAGCTCGCAGATTTTGCGGAGCGCATCGCAGCCACAGCACAGAGCAACTTGACGCTCTCTGTGTGTGTGTGTGTGTGTGTGTGGGAGACTGAAGTTGGGAGAGAGAGAGAGAGGTAGATGCGGAGCGCTCTGGTTACGTTCAAGACAATCGCGTGTTGTGTTTATACCGACCCAGTGTTTTGACTATTCGGTGATATATTTTCGGCCTATTTGAGCCGAAACCGAATAGGCCGAAAATACATTTTTAGCCATTTTCGGCCGAATATTTTCGGTGGCCGAATTTTCGGTGCATCCCTAGTTGAGACAAAGCAGTGAAAGGTCCTGAAAGATACATAACGTCAGTCTTACCCAATAACCAATCTTTCTGTTTTAGGAACACAAGGCTGCTGTACTTTATACCTCATACTAAGCATTAAAGTATGAGGTATAAAGGAAACCGCAGATGTGTCGTCTCCACCTACAGGAAATACGTTGGCTGCGACCATGAGACCCGCTACAGAATCGGTCTATAGTCACAGGAGATACAGGAGATCCATTGTATTGTTTAGATATTTTTCAACTGTCAACCTTTTTAAACAACATAACTTAACGTTTCTCCTTTGACATGAAAGGAGAGCTTTTCTCTCTCCTCCACAATCCATCTTAATTTTGTGACAGTATAAAAGTCAATCACCGTGTAAATAACTACACACTCACAATCCCCCTTGTGGAAAGTTTGATCAAATGTATAGTATACTGAACCACCATGTGTATTTATCTCTTTATGGACAATTTATCAAACATTCGTACCCAATGGACCATACAACCTCCTTGGCTAATTCTAAGGCATAAGACACCCCTGCATGACTCTATTTATCACCAAAGATATAAAACATTAGCATAATGTAGAGGTCTCTTAATTTAGCCTACAGTATTGGAACTGTAGTGCTAGTTAGGTTGTAATTGTTTTGCTGCTGGCTACACACGTTATTATGATGAAACTGTGACATTAGATCAAAATATTAGCTAGTTGGATAGAAAATGGAATATATTCACCGTTATAGCTACTGTATGCATCATAGTATCTCATCAAGCAACATAATACAGGATAACTAATTTAATTACGGGCATAATATTTTGCCAAGGGGCAAACCAACTGTGCCTGAAATTGAGGCTCACTTCCAGGCACTGGTCCTGCACGCATCCAATTTTGACAACCCAAGCCCCACCCGTCAATAATCAGATCTGTGGACCAACCTATCATCTGTGATTATATCAAATTACAAACCAGACCCGCCCCACCCCTCAAATAGTGGTCCCGTTTTCCACTCTGTTACCCAGTCATACCAGATCCTGAGAAGTCTGTTTGCTGTGGTGAGCCAGCGGCTGTGGTTTACTGGCCCTACTACAGTACACACACTGAAGTCAACATGCCACTGGCCTGGGGTCAGTCAGTCAGTACAGTACACATACTGAAGTCAACCTGCCACTGGCCTGGGGTCAGTCAGTCAATACAGTACACACACTGAAGTCAACCTGCCACTGGCCTGGGGTCAGTCAGTCAGTACAGTACACACACTGAAGTCAACCTGCCACTGGCCTGGGGTCAGTCAGTCTGTACAGTAAACACACTGAAGTCAACCTGCCACTGGCCTGGGGTCAGTCAGTCTGTACAGTAAACACACTGAAGTCAACCTGCCACTGGCCTGGGGTCAGTCAGTCTGTACAGTAAACACACTGAAGTCAACCTGCCACTGGCCTGGGGTCAGTCAGTCTGTACAGTAAACACACTGAAGTCAACCTGCCACTGGCCTGGGGTCAGTCAGTCTGTACAGTAAACACACTGAAGTCAACCTGCCACTGGCCTGCCGGGCCAGTAAACCACAGCCGCTGGCTCACCACAGCAAACAGACTTCTCAGGATCTGGGTGTCAAAGCATGGACTGAAAGGAAAAAATCTGACAAAACTGAAGGACATTGTTGAATACATAATTGGAGTGTATTATCCCTGTTGGTTCAATGTGAAGGTCAAGGAGTCCTGGATTGAAGGGCCTAGGCACATACTGTTTCAGCTGGACTGTCTCAAGTCCCAGAGGAAGCAGGTATTGAACATTGCGATGCCAACTGTTAGAAGATCTGCTTGGTATGCCCACAGTGAAGCCATCCTCCAAACACTACTGTGCTCGAAGGATCAGAAGGAGAGGATTGAGGGGGTGGAGAGAATCCTGGCCATCAGGGGAGAAGGAGACCCAGACACTCAGCTGGGAGACAACTCTGTAAGATCCAGAAGTACACCTGAGATCAATCATGATGCTTCCAGCATTGGTGGATTGATTCGCTGGTCAGAAGGTGTGTCAGAGCCACCTCTCACCTGCACACTAAACACCTCAGAGATTAAGAACTTCATCGACACCCCCATGGAGGTGCCCAACTGGCCTTGCCACACTCAAAGCATTGAGAGGGTGGTCAAAATGGTGACTGAGGCTTCTGCTATTTACTTTACTTTGTCAATATAAATTCTTTCCTTTATGTCTTTGAAAATCCTAAAAAGAGGTTAAAACGGGCAAAATATGCAACTTAGAAGTACAAAATAATGTAGGTTAGAGTTGTTCTATCCAACAAATAATGTGATATTTGAATTCTCCATCAAAAAACAAATAATTTAGACACCCCACATGTTAGAATTTCCTTTGGATTTTAAATCTTATAAATGAGGTAGAACGGGTACAATTAGCGATTTAAAAATGCAAATTCATGTAGGTAAGAGTTGTCCTATCCAAAAAATAATTTCATATTTGAATTATCCAGAAAAAAACACACAAAATAGACACCCAAGCATTTCGATTTTCAAAAATAAATAAAGTATGACCCGCCTTACTGGGTATGTACAGTATGTATACATACCCCTAACTGCCCCCAAGATATTGTGTTATCACCATTCACTCATTCAGCCTATAATTTAATTACATAGATCTGATATGTGGTACATATCGGCCAGCCCCACACTTGTCTCTTGGTTTCCAGCAGGCACATTATTATTTATTTAATTCAAAAGTTGGGGAAGTGTGTCATTCTGCTCTGTGATTGGCTGAATTCCGGGCCAGTGTACTGTGATTGGTTGGAAAGTGTCATTCTGCGATGTGATTGTGGTTGGCCAACCATTGTTTTGCATGATTGGCCACGTAGCGCCCCGAACATCTAGTACATTTACATCCAGAAATGTAGCCATGGGGCAATTTGCTATCAGATAAATATGCACACATTAATTCAACAACCGAAATGCCATCTCTTCCGTACAGTAGTACGGCGGACTTTACTGCTGTACTGTCTGCTATTTTAACGTCTCATGTTTGGTGTTATCATAGCCCCCCAGCACGGTATATCTCTCGCGTACTGCATGATGATTGGCAGACACTCTCTTCCCCACAGAGATATCTGATCTCCCAGTGTGGGCCTTGATGGACAGCCCGTCAGCAGCGGGGAGAGGAGAGGCATAAGCGAAGATCTAGGCACTTTGTCATCCGACAAGCCTCTCGAGTTCTTCATCTTAATCACATCTCGTGCCAGGCATTTATGACGGTATGATGCCGTGCTATTAGGGATGCTGAGCACATTTGGTGCAGCGCATGGAGAACGCAAGAAGCTCATGTTCACGAAGCTCATGTTAGCCCGGCTGGCAGCACAAATCAAATTGTTTTGCATATCCAGATTGGAATGGGATTGGTCTTTATCAAGTCTGAACACAATTTGGAAACAGATTTTATTTCTCAATCAGATCTGATTCTGAAGTAGCCTGGTGGAACCACTCCCCCTGCTGGACAACATGTTCATGCTGGGGGAGGGGCGGTTCATAAGGCTAATTCTGAAGCACATTTTGTGTGGTTTGAAATGCGATTAATAAATGCTGTGTCTCAGTCTGGACTCTGGACACTTTGACAGTGAAACCCGATTCCATTGCTGTCGGGCAGAACTTGTAGATCTGCTACTTTTGCTATTTTTTTTATTTGAATCCTAGGAAATAAGAAGGAGGTGCCTGAAAAGGTCTATTGACCAAAACATTGCCTAAATAAAGTTGTCCTTCTTGTGCGATTGTAGATGGTGTGCAATTCATTTTATTGAATTTGAATTCTGAAAAGTATGAGGTTTCCACCCGACAGAGATGATTTGTTGTACAACGATGTTGCTCACTGAAAATAGACAAACTACAAGCTGAACATGTGCTAATTTTGGTGAGTAACGATAGTACTCACACTATCACCGCGGCAACCAACACAACAAATATGAATACACAAATCTGATCGGAGCACTTGCCAAACGGATTTCCCTGCAGTCTGAGCAGAGACAGAATGGTGGGAGTCTACGGCTACGGCTATTGGGAGTCCAGAAGAATACCACATACCAGACTATTTTCTCTAACCAGGGAACATTGTGATCATTAAGCTCATTCATGCAAATGAAGAACCTTCGTTAGTGCATTGGCGAGGCAGCATAAGCAGTGGCATAATCAAGCATGTAAGGTCATGAAAAATGATGGAGCAGCGATTCTCTCTCCACACCCAAAGGATGGAGTGTGCCACCTGGCCCATCTATCACAGCTGGAACTGCTGAGACGGTGAATGCTGCCAATAACCCATCCACACACACACACACACACACACACACACACACACACACACACACACACACACAGGGACACACACACAAGGACAGGTGCACACATACACACACACACACACACACACACACACACACACACACACACAGGGACAGGAGCACACACACACACACACACACACACACACACACACACACACACAGGGACAGGAGCACACAGAAAATTCACTTGGAGAAAGAAAGATGGAAGGAGAGAGTGGGGGTGCAGAGACGGGGAGAATAGAGAGACAGACATGTGTAGATGTGTACACTGACTCAGAGATAAATTAACACTCAGAAATGTACAGTAAGAATTGGGGTCCCAAAGAAAAGGTTCCATTTGTTACAGTACACTCTTATAAGAGTGACGGACCACATGTTGAGGAACAGTACCATGTGCAATTGTGCATAACTATGAACAGTTGAGTGACGCTGCAGTCAATGAGACAATATATCATTGATTGCAGTGTGTTGGATGCTGTTCATAAATAGTGAATACAATTTACAATTATCAATAATTATTGATAACTCATTAAGTTGAATAACTCCTCCATGTTTGTGCATGCATAACTACATATTTAGATACACACAATACAGTTCCTTCTAATACTCCAGTCACAGTTTTCACTTGCACAGCACATGCCATCATGCAGTTTTTGTTGATGTGTTGTGACTGTGAGCAGCGTGACTGCTAGTGTCCAGGGAAATGACAACTTGAAGAGTTAGAGACCAGGATATTTATTTTAAGTTTGCAACGTATATATCCAAACCGCTTACCGGTATCTCCATATTCTAACTTGTTGTGTTTTTCTGTAGATTAATGCCTGGCCTACTTGATCAAACAAGAGCATTGAATGTAGCAGATTTACAATCTCTACATAGCTCTACAGATCGACAAGCTCGAAACGCGTCGCTTTGCAAGTTTGCGCCACATTTCCAGCCTGTAGATCTGCTACTTTTCATTATTTTGTATCATGAAAAGTAACAGTTTTGAACAGACAATATATATACAAATCCATATTCTTCAAAATGTTGCATCAGCCCTCCTGCCTGACTATCAAGGACACACTTTGATGACTTTTTTTGTAATAATACCCACTGTCATGTAATATTTGTTTTAGTAGCGCATGCACACATAGAAATGCCTCTTCTTTCAAAGCAACTAGGCGGTGTCAGAAATGTGTGGGAGTAGCAATTTTAGCTGACACTTGAGACTACATCTACTTCTACTTCTACTTAGTACTTATTGTAAACAAGTTTAAGTGTTAGGATGCAAATTAAGTGCATCAAGCAAAGCTATGTGTCAATTTTGAATAATATGTGTGTCTGTCTTTTCCTAACCATTTAGAAAAAAAATCTGGAACATGAAAAAGATCTTTCTAAAATAATATCATGCAAAAGGTGATTTTCTTCTGTAATATAATTCAAAAAGTGAAACTTTAATATATTCTCGATTCAGTGCACATAAAGTGAAATTACCGGTAAACTATTTACCACACCTGTGTGAAGTGAGTGGTGCAACTCCGTGTGGGGGTCCTGGGGGGCCCAGGGTGCCGGCCCGATTCCGGCGAGCCGAAACGTGTGTGTGTGTGTGTGTGTGTGTGGCTGCGCAACAGTGACACTTGGTTGTGAAAACAGCCAGGGACAGACCCAGCCAGCCAACCAGGGACAGACACACACAGCTCCTTAATGGAGAGGTTGCACCACTCAAAAAAGACAAATAATTACTGCTTATAGAGGGTATGCGCATGCTTAAAGTGAATGGCACATCGAGTGGCAAAGCAACATGCAAAGTGAGTTTAACGTTGTTTAATGCAATCAGATAGGACTTTTCTGCTTCGATGCATGGGTTTTCAAGGCCAGAAAGTAGTTTTTTGCCACTCAGTAGGCATTCCTGCATAACTTCCGGGTTTGATGATGATGTCACGCGCTTACCCTCTATACTTTGATCAGACTGTTGGGGACGTCACTCACTTTGACTCACTGTGATTGAGTCCTTTGTCATCATTGCAGAGTTGAAAATCTTGCAGAAACTAGTACCGATGAGTATGCCCTTCCCTCAAAGCAAACGCAAAAAACGAACCCCAAGCCTGACCCTAAACCGAGGGAACATAGCGCTGATGGATCATGGGCATGACCCTGTTTTTATTGGGTGTGCCAAACCCATTTTTTCACTCCATCCACTACAATGTTTTTCAGTTGCTTCATATTGATATTCTGTGCATTCAATTCTCATTTTAAACTTGGTGTCAGTAAAAAAGGAACATCACAGGTGTTTATTTTCATTTTCTTTTCCAAAGATTATGTTTTAGCAAATGCAACATAAAGGAGGCGGAACAAGGAAGAAAGAGCCTGCTGGTCAGGTACCAATCAGAAGGCTGACAAATGGTGAATTTCATATTCACTGGCTGCTCCCACACTTTGCTGTGAACAATTGAAGGCCGCTACCCGCTGCTGCCAGCTCATACAGGCCTTTCATTGAACCAGTATTCACTGAGGTGGCCCGCTGAGGTGGCCCGCTGAGGTGACCTGCTGAGGTGTGCAAGGAAAAAAACCTTACTGTCAATCTGTCCTGGGGACGGAGCACTTTAGTCCATGTGACACCATCAGGGAAATTGCGGAGGAAACACGTGGAACTTGTGCCACTTATGTGACCTTATTTCAGAAAGAATAAGAAATAAAAAAAGATTTAAAAGTTATTCGTGATATCGCCTGGTGAGCCACATCTGTCATCTTGCACAATATACAGTACGTCTGTGTCACCACACCAAACATGTCCCTCACCTTGACCCAGTACACGTCTTTCTTCCAGAACCAGAGGGAAAGTACTATTAAAAGTGGTGAAAATCACATGTCTGTCTATGTTGAAAGCTGTCTATACAAACTCAGTGGTTCGCAAAGTGGGGCCCCAGCTAAAGGTTTCATAGTTAGGAACCAAATGGAACCTTACCAGTCTGTAGTTCTCAGGGATTATGGACCTGCGGCATGGCCTAATGATTACCTTTTTTAGTTTAACTAACTAATGGTTACCAAACTAAGGGTCCTTTAAAAAAAGTTTGAAAACCATGCACTGCTATAGAGGGAGTCATTTGGTATAGACTCCCTCTATAGCAGTGCATTGATTCTGTGTATCACCAAAGGGGTCGTTAAGTACCACCAATGGTACGCGTACCATAGGTTGAGAATCGCTGGTATAGAGGGAAAAAGCAGGGGGGCTACTAGATCTCTGGGAGAAAGAAAGTATAGAGTTTTAAGGCGTTTTAAAGCGAATTCTAACAACTCTATTCACCAAAAATAGCAGATCTACAAGCTCACAACTCGCCACAACGCAACTCGTTTTGAGCTTGTTGATCACCAATTTTCAGACACTAGCTTATATGTAGGGATTACAAATTCAGTAAAAAATATGGAACAGTCAGATTTGAACTAAATATATAGTATATAAGTATATTTGCTATATATAGCAAATATGTAATTTAGCTGACATATTCGGCCCTGATGTTGTTGGTTGTGTGAAGGAATTAGCCCGGTCGTCATCACCAAGTCAGTTGGGGCCGGTGTCTGTGAGTGTATGGAATCCTTAACGGGAATAGAAAATTAATATCCCTCAAAGATCAATGGTTACATTGTGACCTTCAGTGTTTGTCTCTCTCTCTCTGACTGTCGCCACATGAAGACCTTGCAGCTATAATTAATGCCTTTTCTTGTCAGCACTCAACAGATTTAGCAGAAATGTTAAGTTTTCAAATATTTGTGTTGTGCATCTGAAGTATCTGTAATCACAAGTATAGATACTTTAAAAGGGCATACTTTAAGTAATTAGAGTAATTATTTGAGTGGTATTGTTTTGTAAACCATGGTCTGTGAATTATAATGGTTGTATATACCAAGTCATTAACTTTTAATACCCTTGTTTGCAATTAAAGTTAGATCATTTCACAAATGAATGCATTTAGCGATGCTAGGCTGTATTGCCATCTCCGAAGAGTAGTGCTTAGTTTATACAATGGCGTCACACACTGAGAATGGTCGATAAAAGTTCACAAAGTGTCGCATCCGACAAACACAAGTAAGGCTTAATGATGTGTTCTTAATTGTGCAACAGCTTCCCTACTAGTCCTCTGAGTGCTTGAGGTCATGAAGCGACTCTGTCCATCCATACACCAATGAAGCAGTGTGCACAACCAGGAAATGACTGGTAACATTTAAATAGCTCACAATGCGCAATTCTGAGAAGAATAAATCCAGAACCCAAAAATAGGTTTTAATGAAACTCTATTGAAAACAGGTGTAGTGAAATTCCCTTTATTTTTCCTGCAAGCTCTGAACATTTTTTAAAAGCTCAAAACGTGTCACTTCTCGCCACATTTCGAATTTGTAGATCTACTACTTTTGATAATTTTGTGTGATGCTGTAGTATGGTCAAGGGCATTAATAGAAACAAAACCGCAAAAAGTTAGAGAAGAGGTTTCTGCCAGACAATTTGCAATTACAGGGAATAGAGAAAGAAAGAAAAGGAAAGGAAATTTGAGGGGCGCTGTTGTACATCGTCGTACATCATCCAATAAAAAATTAATATAATTCATTAACTAATTAATTTAGTTAACGTACAGTATGTGATTATATTTGAACCTTTTCCCCGCCAAAATACGTTGCCTTATTTGTCGGGAAGCGACGCTGCCAAAATACATAGCCTACGTTTATTCAGTTGTATAAATGCTAAATAGATCCGATCTAGTGGAAAGGCTACTCACATTATCTTCGGATGGCTATCTGTTGTTAGCTTAGACCCGGCCTAGGCTGCACCATCTTTGATTGTGCACACGCGTGTGTGCACGCGAACGCACACTTTAAGTCACTTTAGTCTCCAAATCCCCTTCCCAGGTGGCATTTCTGGTCAAAACAACGCTTATTGCACGGAGCCGTATAGTAATGGCTCCGGCCAGTACTGATCATGCTCTAGGCAGACAATAACATCCGGTCGAGAGTCAACACACACCATTAAGCTAACACAACACGTCGTGGTGTTTTGGATCTTAAAAATAAGGGTTGAACGGGGTGATATCCTGTTAATTACTCCCGCCGGAAATTCTGTTAACCATGATACAATGTTTAAAAAACTCAACTCATCATGAGCATGTAAGATGACAACTGAATATATATATATATATATATATATATATATATATATATATATATATATATATATTAAAACAGTTGCACTGTGTTTAGAAAAGCCGATGAGCTCGTCCACATTGTCAATGGCATTTAATGTTTGTGTTACGACAAAAGCGCCGATTTGTTTGTACAGTATGTTATTTGACACATACTGTATGACGTAAATTCATTCATTGTCAATGGCAAATGTGAGTTCAGGACAAAAAGATTTATATACGTAGGCCTAAAAAAAAAAGCAGTGGCTAAATAGCAATGTGGAAGGCAGACGTGCTTCTTGTGCAAGTGGAAGACATACCCAGCAGATAAAATAAGTAGCAGCAGGTATGAAACCACTTTCATGTGTTTGGTTAAAGTGACATGATTAAAGAAAAAAACTGAAAATCACATCAAACAGCAGTAGGTGTTTCATGTGCTGGCTTAACGTGGAATGGTAAAAAAATAAGCATAACGAGCAATATCACGGCAGCGGGTATCGAGTGATGCCTTCTTTAGAACTACTCTGTAGGCCCAGGCCGTAGCGTAACGGTCTGGGCACCGGACTGGTGATCCAGTCGCGGTGTGCCGCGGGTTCGACTCCCGGACCCGACACGGCCTTTACCGCATGTCATCCCCCCATCTCTCTCCCGTTTCCTGTCAGCCTACTTTCTATCCCTTAAAAAATCAATAAAAGGCGTAAGCCGCAAAAAAGATATCTTAAAAAAAAAAAAGAACTACTCTGTAGTACGATGCCAGTTTCACGATTTTTGAAATAAATATATGAATCAGTTATTTTTCTTTTTGGATGTTTGCCTATAAGGCAAGACCATGGTCAGTATATTGTCAATATCATGTCAGTATCATATGGTCTGAATCATGTCAGTATCACGTCACTACTCAAGCTCTGAACCCAAGCTCTCTACCGAGTAGCTACGCCCCACACATCCCAGACTCTTCTGCCTCCTGGCTCCCAAACTCCCCTTGCAGTCAGATCTTCACTCTCTTCCACTTTCCTGCCGTAATCTGAAGACTGCACCTCTTCAGACTCCACATCGACCCCTAGCACATCGCTGTCCCCATACGGCCCCTTCCTCAAGACTCACCTCTTCAGATTTCACCTCACCCATGGCCCCTATAACACTTGATCCCCCTGTGCCCCTCCCTGCTACTTGATAATACGCTGATACTCTCATTGCACCTTAAGAGAAAACACCTTAAGCACCTTAAACACCTGCTTTCATATGTGGTTACCTTGCTTTTTGTAAGTCACTCTATATAAGCACATGTTTAATGGGGGGTATACGTTAGTCAGACGTACCAACAGTCTGACATACGTGGCTAGTTGAGACTCACCCGTGGCTCCGACATGCGTGGCCGGTTAAGATGCATGCATGGTCGAATGAACACTCTAGCATTTACTTGTTTACCTGGGTTCTATCTCTCTCTCTCTCTCTCTCTCTATTTTCTTTGGGCTCTCCACAAAAACCCTTTCTTTCTCCCATTCTCAAATGTCTCCCTGGGCAACCAGACTGTCAGCCTGCTAAGAGTCCATTCATTGTGAATAGAACAAAATGCAGCTTGCTCCACACTCTTTACCTGACACCACACATTTCTACCTTAGATTCAGTGGTCGACAGTAACTAAGTACATTTACTTGAGTACTGTAACTAAGATATATATTTTTTTATCTGTGCTGTATATTTACTTGAGTATTTGCAATTTTGGTCACTTGATGACTTTAAATCCATTACATTTCAAAGACAAATATTGTGCTTTTGACTCACTACATGTCTAGTCTAGGAAGTGGAGAAGTAAATCATGTATTAAAGGAACAATACAATATGCATTTTAAAACTTGTTTTAATATTTAATAGCATATTGTTTATGTCCCTCAAGCGTATTTCTAATGTTTTGAGCCTTAATCACCACACTGATTATATAACCTAATATAAACATGTCATTTCTTTCTGGGTTCTGAATCAGTTTTAGCTGCAGTACGACAATGTCCTGAGGTGGTGTGGGTGCTAATTATTTAATATTTGAGTCATCATAATACTGATGCTAGATAAACCCAAGCTTGTCTCCATTCCATGCCAGATTGGAATATCAACAATGTTGTACACAAAGTGGAAATGCAACAACATACAGTAGGGGAGCACAAACACCACAAAACAAATTCCCGTCCAAATAGAGCAGTGGTCCCTCATCGCCAGAGTTAATGTGCAACTTTCCCCCCCCTCACTTAACAGTAAACAAAGCAACATACAGTATAAATAAATGTATATTTTAAAACAGATTCCATGCTGTTACCATAGGCGGAATTGTGAGGCCAGTGAAATGTGCGACATAAGCAAAGAAGAAGAGCCACATCCGCCCGAGCTGGAAGTGATAGCTCTCCATATCTGTAGTCTAGCCTCACTCTGGGCTCCTTAGCGCGAGCTCGGATTAATGTTTTATAAGCTCCCAAGCATGGTACTTTATCCCATTTTGAACCGAAAAAACACTAGTATGGGTAGTACCCCATGCTCGTGCACGTGTACCGCGGATTATCATTTAGGCCGTTTCTACTGTAGGCCTGTGGAGGCTATAGCAACAGAAGCTATACATATACATATAGCATAGTAGTGAATATGTATAGTTTATTATGTATAGTGTATGTATAGTTTCATCATATAGATATTCCACTGTTACCTTCTTATCTTACGCATGTTTCATGATAAATGCTTTTATGTGATGTATTCCCATGCTTTTGTTCTTGCCTAAATGTAAGTCGCTCTGGATTAAGAGCGTCTGCTAAATGCCTAAATTGTAAATTGTAAATTGTAAGCTAATGGAAGCAAATATTTTTAACATATTTATATTTTTAATCAAATCTCGCATTTCTCAGGGATGGCCCAGATGGTAATAATAGCTTTCCTCACGATATCTTGTGGATGGCTTGGATTTGATTAAGACCTTTTTAATATCTCTAAATTTTTATGAATCTAATAAAACCATTACTATGTAATGTTCACAATGCAAGGTGTTGTGAGCTATTCAAAGTTTTTCAAAATAAAAATGTTTTCAGGCCGTGACCCCCAATATAGACCCTCTATAGTCATAGAAAACCATGCCCATATCAAGGGTGTGATCAGTATGATGATAAGCTGGCATGGTGTTTGCCATGCTGAAGCTCTCTGGAATGTGACGCTAATGCGTACAAATTGGCAACATTAGCAAAGCTGTTTGTTTAACTCTGTCAGTGGGCGAAATAAAATATATTTTTTGATTGAGTCAACCCATTAAGACCTGATGCCGATTCTACAAAATAATGCCTACTAGTTTTCAAATATGTTCATGCCAAGGACCCCCAAAATGATATTTGGCCACTGACCCCCATCTAAAAATATTTCGTGCCAGGGAGGGACTCCCGAAGGGAAGATTTGTGTTTTTATTTTTAGTGGTGCAGCCCCTGCCCCTCCAAGGAACAGCAATGTGTGTGACAAACAGACAGACAGACGGTCAGTGGCTGCATCCGAATTGCTAGGGTTGTTCCCTACTCCCTACTCCCCATACGGGGCTCCAGACTCAGTGGACTATAATAGTGAAGATTTCGGACAGTACTTCCTATATGGGGAGCACCGACTCTGACGTCAATATCGGTAGAGGGCGCTGTAGGTCCGCGGGTTCATGTACTTTTTATTTGCATGAAATCCCCATTAGGTTTTTTCAGATCGCCTCATAAAGAACAGTTTGAAAAATAAACAAATCATCCCGGCCGTTTCACTCATTTGGATATGAAGAATCAACTGACTACAAGAAACCAGTCAAAACGCTGCTGCTGAATTTTCGCTTTTCGTCAGTTTGTAAAGTTATTTTTTAATTCATGAATGAATAAAGAAAAAATAGGTTAATGAAAATATGTTTACAGGCATTTAGGCCTATATGTCTATGATAAAAAGGTTATTTTAAAATAACATAGGCCTATGATTATTATGAATAAATTAATATTAGGCTATATCCATTATCCAGCAATATGAAAACAGTGCACCACCTTGACAATATGAAAATATCAGCAGCATGATTGATTAACCAAATGAACCCCCGCTAATCCTGGGGCGGGGGGATACGGCAAAAATAGCCGATCTATAAGCAACGCGACGTCCGTGTTGTGAGCTTGTATCGGGTACTTTTGGTAAAGAGTTACCAAAAGTAGCCGATCTACTGTGTCACAGTGTGACCACTTTAGCCTATTTATCTTCCCCTTCTTTCTTATTATTGCCTTTTGTTCCAGTTTGATTTTTTATCCTTCTCCCTACCTGTGCTTTCTGTTCTAATTATATTTCTCCATTTAACCTGCCCAATTCACATTTTGTATTGTCATTATTGTGTTCAAATAGCACGTTGCATCGTCAACAAGTCTGCCATCTTTGCTATTTGACATATGTAGTGTAAGCAGTGGTTAATGAACAATGTAATGAACAATGTGTAATGTCAGACAATGCATTTCAGTATAGAAATGGACTACTTTTTTAAGTGTGTAATTGTTTTTTTCAACAGATGTGGAAATAACTGTAGAAACTTAGCAGCTAGGTTATTGTTAAATTTACTTAGTTATCTAGTACCTGAACGAAAATAAACCCTCTTAATATGGTCCAGACGCAACTTATAGTAAACTGAATAACTGGAAGAGGAAGCTTCATATTTGATAGTATTGTGCAGCAAAAATGGCCAATCTATAAACTCACAATGTGGCACATTGCAGCTGTACTTTTTCTTTTTTAAGAAAAGAATGTTCGCATAATGACACTCCCAAAATAGGGACGGCAGTTTGAAAGTGGTTGGTGTGAAATGCCATCTATTCTAAGGAAGGACTGCCAGGTGGATACTGTCGCTGTTGAATATAATTCAAGAATCATTTCCTGGCCATCTGCTTCTGAATTCCTTCACAAAATAAGAGCTAATAATATCCCCATTAACGTGTTTATGAGTTTAACATATTTTATGTGATAATTTTATGGATAACAAAAAAAATTGTGTAAAAGTGTTAGGGCATATGAACACAAATGTTGTTGTGAGCGAAGAGGCAATAAACTCTCTTTTACTCTCAATACCAATGATGGAACATGTACTACAATTGTTCACTCAAGTAAAAGTATTAATAACAGTGTATAAAAATACTCCAGTACAAGCAAATGTTATAGGTATTAAAAATCTTAAAAGTACTCAATATGCAATTGAGAGCATGTGTAGATTGGTTAGTTAGTTAGTTAGTTAGTTAGTTAGTTTCATTTATTGTCCACGTGTGGAAATTCGTCTTCGGTCTCAAACAGTAAAAAAACAAACGGTTACAACAACAGCAACAACACTTAACACAATTATTTTCTCATGGCAAAAAGTGCAGGACAACAGTGGCAGATACATTGGAAAAGAAAACTAATCTAGCGAGACATGGTATCATTTAGTGCCTTAATGGCATTTGGTATGAAAGAATTTTTAAAAATGTTACGGTTAGCTCTTGGTACTTTGTACCGTCTACCAGAGGGAAGTAGTTGGAACTCACTGCAGAGTGGATGAGAGGGGTCGTTTGCTATCTTGATAGCTTTTTTACGAAGTACCTCCTTGTAGATACAGCCTAATTGTTGCTGTCTCTTCCCAATTATTTTTGAGGCTAGATTTACTATTCGCTGCAGCTTGCTTCTTCCTTTGACATTTAGATTGCCAAACCACATTGCCATGTTAAAAGTCAAGATTCCCTCTATCAGGTTTTTATAGACTGTTTCCATGATATGCTTGCTCACTCTAAAGGAGTTGAGCTTGCGTAGTAGGTGGAGGCGTTGGTTACAAGTTTTAAAAATCTGGTCAGTATTTTCACTGAAATTGAGTTTGCTGTCAATATATGTGCCTAAGTATTTAAAAGTGTCTACTACCTCCACTATTTGTCCACCAATTGTAATGGACTGCACAGGTTCCTTTTCATGAATGACAAGTTCTTTTGTTTTTGTCACATTGATCCCTAAGGAGCTTTTATCGCACCAGTTCTGAAGAGATAACACATGTGCTCTGTATTTAAAAGAAAGAAAGAAAACATATAAATACTGTGCATGCACGCACACATACTTTGGCTACTTTAAAATAGCCAAAGTACTGTATATAGGGCTGCTTTGACCGGCCTCCTTGGAACGATGCAAGTTGGAAATGAATGCCCCACCCAGTTATTACACACACAGTCCCACCCCCTACCAGGGCCCAGGAAATGATTCCCCGTTCATTTTCTTCATAGACTTTTCAAAAAGTATTTTTTTAAAGACCTTTTAAGCCTCGTACAAAGCCAACTCAAGTTGTGACAAATCATGACAACAAATGAACAAACACAATCTTTTGGGCCGGTTACAACACTTTTGTTGTTTTTCTTCTTTGTAATTATTTGTTTCGTCCAAAATATTGTGTTTATTGTCATGATTTGTCACAACTCATGTTGGCGTCGTCATGAAAGGGGGCGGGACTGCGACGCTCTATAGGGGTCATCAGGTCCAGAACCCGGACAGAGGCTTTTGCGCGGATTCCAGACACCCGGCTATCCGACTGTGAGGTTGTGGAACGCATGTGTCGAATTTGAAGTCGGTGGGGCGAACAGTTCTCGAGTTACGTGGATTCAGATGTAGTTAATGTAGTTAATTACTACACTACTAATTGTAGTAGTGTATAGTAAAACGTACAATATTTGCTCCTTAGATGGAGTGGAGTAGAAGTAAACATATTGAAATTCTCCACTAAAGTATAAGGATACTTAAACAAAGTACAGTACAGTACTTGAGTAAATGTACTAAGTTACTTTCCACCACTGAATACACACATATGCATAGTCCCTTGTGAGGCAAAATCTTTAAACCATGCCTAATAATTAAGATGTTTTTTTCTCTTCTCTGCATCAAGTCTGTGATGCTACGATGTGAATCGCTGAGATGGTAATTCCAGCCACCAGATTTGAATTTCAAAAGCCGGTCTCCCCCACCCCCCTCCCCCCCAAAACTCTTGACTGGGATTTGATCCAGAACAGCTGGGGATAAAAACTACCTTCTCTGTCCTACAAAGTTCTCTACTTCAAAGGAGAAGGTGCACCAAAGGCTGAGGAGGCCTTGGCAGTGGACAGTCCATACATAAAGGAAGCATCTCCTTTGAAGTCCACTAGCATCGGTCAGATGGTCAGTAAAATGCAGCCTCTGTAATGAGCAAGACAGAATTCCAAGCACACTCTTTAGATTTCCTTTTCTCACCAGCGTAGGCGCTGTAAGTAGAGCTGTCACGATCATGAATTGTCACTTGACAATAAATTGTCACAATTTTTATTTTTTTATTTAACATTGGAACCTATCAATACAAAATTTGAGCGGCGCTCCTATGCACAGATTTGTGTGTCTGTATGAGCATGGAATGTGCTCAGCTGATTGGCTGAGCACGGAATGTGATGTATGATGATGATGATGTATGATGATAAGAGTCGAGTGCCGCTCACTTTACACAATTGTGATTTTATGAGCCAAAATTTGGCTGGGCCAAATATGAACAATTTATTAAAAATAGAAATGGGGACGCCCGCCTGCCAAGTGGTCCAGGGCAGGCGTGTGCCACATATAGGCTCTGGCCTGACAGCGTGTCACGTGTTCGAGTCTCGTTCTTGACAACCTTTGCTGCATGTCTCTCCCCTTCTCTCCCTCCCACTTTCCTGTCTGTCTTCACTAATAACTATAAATAAAGGCAATATATATATATATATATATATTCTGTTTGTGACCTTTTCTATAGCCTAGTGTGTTTGTTCAGTAACAGGGTGTGTCTCCACCTTAAATACATTTTCAGGTGGGTTACTACAAGTCATCTTATCAGAACGAAAATACATTGCTTGGATGCACCTGGGACGTATCCTCAGTGATGTATCCTAAGGTCATCAGGGTTTCGGGTCTCGCGAACATCATACCCCTCACTCGGGTGATCAAGTCCCGACTTACGTCCCAGTAGCTACCCTCGATCAGACCCACTAGGGAAAGACCAGGGCCACACAATCCGTTGGATCCACTCCGGAACTACTCTGCCGGGACTGGGAGGCACAATTCTGGCATGTGGAGGGACTAGGTTCTATGGGTTGACTGTCCGGGCCCCTCCTATGTCTCACCAGGTCCTCTCCTGCTCTCACCAGGACTACCGCTAGGACCTGTGCGTTGCACCAGACTCCCAGCACCAGACACTTCATTCAGGAGTGGTGTTTTCATGAGCCGCAATGATTCTGCAGGCTCCACCTGGGCAACGGTGGTACTGCAGGCTCCGCTTGCGGCTCGAATGGCCCTCCTAAATGCCTCATCGAAGTTTTGTGGGCTTCCTCCTCACGGAGGATGCAGGCTGGGGCTGATCATTACAAGAGTAATGAACACACTGAATGCTACCATTGCTTTCCCTTTGCGGGTTGGCTACATGCTTATAGACCTATGTCCACT
Source organism: Protomyctophum parallelum (assembly GCF_964188405.1). Lineage (NCBI taxonomy): Eukaryota > Metazoa > Chordata > Actinopteri > Myctophiformes > Myctophidae > Protomyctophum > Protomyctophum parallelum. The sequence goes on from NC_139707.1 coordinate 29,230,245, forward strand.
TAACCACTTAAGCCCTATACTTTGTCATAGGAATATAGCCAATCATGTCATATTTTATATAATTGGTTTATTTTGTTCACCTGTAATGGCATGCTCACAATAGGGACACCAAGTTGGAAGTGGTTGAATGAATTGTTTCCTCGTCGTCATTAATTACAAAGAAAACATTGCCATTAGTCTGCATTGTAAATGCAAGGCTGCCAAGACTCAAATAGACTTGTAAATTAATAGTTTCTAGTGCCATTCCCTCCGAGGCAGTTAGAAAATTGCAGTTGCAGCTTCACCCGGGTGATGGTTGCTCAGGTGGCTAACCATCTGTGTTCCAATGGATCCACAAGCTTTTTTAAATACTTTTCACATGGTTAGAGGAGAAAAACCTTGGTTGATGTTTCCGTCTAAAATATATAAAAGACAGGCTTAACCACTTTCACAATAAAGGGGAGGCCAAAGGCGTCCTGTGGCACTGAGTGAGTTAATGCCTGTTTAAAAAAAAAACTAAAACAGAACATAGAATGGGATGCAATGAAAAGTGGGTGAATCACGTCTTCTTTGGTGTGAAAGTGCTGCTAATGTACTGTCTGGTCTCTATTGGGATTAATCCTCTAATGCCGCCTCTCCTTCCTAGACTTAATGTCTGCTAATCTCGCATTATGGAGACATACAGTATCAGTAAACAGGACTTGGACTAGAGGAGAATGGCCCTGTCGGATTGCATTAGACATTTCATTCACATAGTGTCTGTTTATCAAGTAATCACCTCATACCAGTGCCAAGGGAAACACGGCAGTGCCAGACACTGGACCCTTTGTTGTTGTTATCACATTAACGGTGTCGTGTGTGGGCACATGTGTTATTTGGGGACAGCGTGTACATTAGTCTGAAATCCCGTTAGTCGGACTACGACGTGGCCGATTAAGACTCACCTTATTTATTTTATTTGTTTGTAAGATGCCTATCGTATCAAAATCGGCCATATCGGCCCGTAAAATGCCATATCGATGTCAAATTGATCTAAAGATAATCAGATTATTTCCACCGATATTAATGACGATATCGACATGACATGACATGACATGACGCAAATAATCGGAGATCGGATATTGGTCATGATTTTAATGAAAATCCTATGCTGAACACCCAGTGAGAACAGAAACAGACACTTTGAAATATCAGTTTGTTGGTCGTTTCATCTCGAGCTTCTGTTGTTGTGCAGACTCTATTCACGGCGCCTTTCTGTGTGTATATCATTTATATACAGTAGGCCTACCTTCCCTTTTTTGTTTGCTGCCCTGAGGCCACAGTCTTCAAGCGGATATTTACTACACATAACTGCGTTCCTTTGACAATTACAGGAACACACCTGTACGCCTTAATATCGGATTGATCCTGCGTTACACCTTTGCTCCACTAGATAATGGTCTCCATACCTGTGTGCATACAGTATGAGGTAATTGGACTGTAAGACATTGCATCTGTCTTGATTGAATGGGGGTGTTTATAGCCTGTGAGAGCAGATGTTCTCCCACCTGTGCATACTGTGTGCCGCCTAGGATTTGAAGCTAATAGGAACCAAGGATGCAGTACTACGGAAGTGGTGAGCCAGAAAGTGACTCCAATGGCATGGGATTTATCAACAGATGGCAATTAAGACAGTGACGAAAGAAAAAATATATACTTACTTACAGAAGAAATTACAGAAGAAAATGCAGGCTATTTGACAGGGCATGACATGTACTACCCCTCATTATTAATGTATAATGAGAAAGAACAGACGATGTGAGATTGAAAATGGCATATGATATAATAACGGAAGAGAATACAGTAATGTGTTCTTCACGAGTGTAAATTAGCTGTCAGCTCTATACAGTGAATACATGTAAACTCCAGAAGAACACCAATGTCCGGTGCATGTTCCAGCTATTGTTTACAAGAGTGCAACAACATGTATTTTCTCCTTCAACACAGACTCAAAAACATGATCTAAACTCTTAACCCAATAAGACCGATTCTACTCGTTTCTGAAAAACGGGCAGTGGCTCTCAAACTTTCATGTCAAGGACCCCCAAAATTATTTTTAATATGGCCGCGGACCCATGTCATAGTCACAAATTCACAATAATAATTATATCAAATTAAAATATTGCACAAAATGTTCACCATGTATCTAAAATAGCAGATCAACAAGCTTATATATTCTATTTTTTAATAGCCAGTATAAATGATGGTTAAAGTGGTTAAAACAATTGTGACACAGATGCTTTCCCGGTTTTAACGGGTTAAAATAAACTTCACTCTGGAATTCAGAGATATGGTTTAAAAATAACAACAATAAATGGGCACAGCCTCAAAGGACGTGTTGTATTTTTTTCTTATGTGTGTGCATGTGTGTGTGTGGGGGCAGGCACAGTGCTGGAGGTGTCACCACAGTCTAGTGATGGGTCTTACTGTGCCAGGTCCCCTCCCCGAGGTGGTGCATGGTGGTGGTGCAGTCAGGCAGAGAGGCAGCGCCGTGCGGCTGGTTAATGACCCATCATCTCAGGGACACTCTGTAACCTCCAGAGCCACGGCTCCTGGACTGAGATGGGGGGGCATTTAGACACGCCTGCTCGGCGCACGCCTAGGCACTGCACTCCCTCCACCCACCAGCGCTAACAACTGCTTTGTGCCGCTCCACTAGCATTTTTCACATTCAAATATCTCACAGTTAATTTGTTGTGTACTGTTAATCCTGTAAATAGAAACCTGGTTGGGGGGGGGGGGGGGGCTTATGTGTCCGGAGAGTCAACGACGCTTCGAGTGAAACAGGGTAGATGTAGATAATGCACCGGATAATGCATAATGCACCTTCCCCCCCCCCCCCCTAATTTTCTTTGTTGTCAGAGATAAGCATCCGTGTTGCCGCAACAATAGCTTTCTCGCGTTGTGGCAGGTTCCATAATCAGATGTGGTTTTCTTGTGAACCCAATAATATGTTGTTCCCGAGATGAGATTTGGCCCTGGCTGTTTGGGGGGGGGGAGAGAGAGAGAGAGAGAGAGAGAGAGAGAGAGAGAGAGAGAGAGAGAGAGAGAGAGAGAGAGAGAGAGAGAGAGAGAGAGAGAGAGAGAGAGAGAGAGAGAGAGAGAGAGAGAGAGAGAGAGAGAGAGAGAGAGAGAGAGAGAGAGAGAGAGAAATGATAGAGGAAGGGCAATCTATCACGGCTGGTTTGTGCGTCCCATGTGTCAGGTGACAGAGATAATGGCAGCCACATCCTCTCACAGGAGAACGTCCTCGTGTTCGCCTCTCCGCTAAAGGGAGATAACAAGGCCTATGTGCTCCTCCAGCCACTCTGGCCCTATGAAAGCAACCCGATCCATGCTCCTGCGGCTTACAGGAGACAGAGTGAGGGCCTCCGCACAACTTTTAAAACCTCGCCTTTAGAAAACAGGGGGAAGATGAGAGCACTACTGGGCCTGGGAGTAATGGCACCTGGGCTCCATTAGAGTGCCAGCTGACATGTTTCACACACACACACACACACATTGTAAACAGTCTTCGGCTCCATAGCAGTAGTGTGATGCACTGAAGTGAACATAATCTTGGCCGAAAACGAAAGCAAAATTACCAGGAACACCTGGCCGAATGAGTACCGGCAGTTTTTTCCCGATTATGTTTGTTTGCTTTTTTGTCTTGTTTATTTTTACCTTGTAAAGAACATTGTTGTATTGTTATTGTTTGTTAAGAATATGAAATGGTTTGCCTAAAATCTTTTGGCAGAATAATGTCATTGGCTGAAATGTACTGAGGTAAGGCACCCCTATCTTATCCCATTAAGTCCATGCAGGAAAGTTTATACTGTACGTTGTCATAGGCTACTTAAAACCGGGAAAGCATCCGTGTCATTATAGATGCTGCTATGTAGCAACAGGAATTTTGTTTATCTTTATGAGTCCCTGGCTGGTGGCAGTGTCCGAGCACGAAAATAGCACTGGCGGTGCCAACACAAACATTAAACACCATTAACAATAAAGAGACAATATGACGTAAACGACGATTATGACGTACATTTTCCCTTTTTTGTCAATGCATTTACTAAACAAACTTTGAACTAAAGATAAACATTAAACCTTTGTGTAGGAGGGCCTAGCGACCCTCAAAAATAATTGGCTACTCCGAATTAAAAAAAATCTAAATGGCTTATAGGAGACATAAGCTCATTTTCCATGATGCTTCGGCCAGTGCATCACAACACGTTGTTAGCTTGTGGATGTGCTCTTTCCGGCAAATGCTGCCCAGAACAGGGACGCTAGGGTTCAAGTGGTTAAAACCTTGCTTTTGAAAACGGGGAGAAGATGACAGCGCTTTGAGCCTGGGAGTGAGAACACCTGCTCCATTAGGGCTTCAACTACAACATGTTTGAGACCCACACACATTGTAAACAATGTTCACTGGCTCTGCATCGGCTGGCCTTGACAGATACGAAGAACAGAAAAAAATCCTCTTATTTCTAAGTGTCACCTATAGTAATGTTGGATCCGCAAAGGTGAAAGATAACCTCCACAACTGGGAGTGACGTGATGAAGGCTGAGAATTCTCTTGCTTTTTTAAAAGGCCGGAAAAGCAGCAGATCTCATTACAGTCGGAGGAGGCTCTTCAGAAAGCTGTCATCGACACTGGAGTTTCTCCTTAATTTCACCCAGCCTATGGAAGCCTTTGCCACCATGTTGAGTTCACACACGGACGGACGGAAGGACGGACTGAAGGAAGGGAGGGAGGGAGGGAGGGAGGAAGGAAGGAAGGAAGGAAGGAAGGAAGGAAGGAAGGAAGGAAGGAAGGAAGGAAGGAAGGAAGGAAGGAAGGAAGGAAGGAAGGAAGGAAGGAAGGAAGGAAGGAAGGAAGGGAGGAGGGGGCGCCCATAATAATCCTTGTGATATTGGAAATGAAAAAGACACTGGGTATTTTTAGATTTCTTGAAGCTGATTGCGGTTGAAGTTTCGTAAGAACGTCATTATGTGAAGTGTTGCAGGGCTAAGAAGCGCATGCTAGTTCAGCGGGAGATCTTTAACGTTCCTATGCAGATTCATGCTAATGTCTCCCTGTTTAGGAATTCAGACAGTGGTGCCGAGCCACAAAATGGGTGATGAATTCATCAAGGAATAAATGAGGCAGAACTTCACACCAGGAGCTCTGAATTTCATCCCGAGCATTAATTCCAAATCTATGTGACTGGCTGTGCAAGGGAGAAAAAAGAAGCCCAGCCGCTTCCAATCTCTGACGTCCAGTACCGAGTCTAAGTCATTTCCATTTGAAAATGATCCGCTAATTCTATGTTTATTTGCCTATTGCCTATTTTATTCTCAAAACCCAGTAATAATGGGTAATGGCAAACCAATTTTGAGAGGCAATGTGCATGGTGACCTATAACCAGGCTAAGGTCAGGGAAGAGAAAATAAACTGAAATTAATATATTGGCTATCAGTGCATGTCCTACATTCACCTAAGCTGACCATTCTATGGCTGCTAATATTAATGGGGAGTTTATTTGGAATATACTTACTTACTTATATTGACAAAATACCTGTGCTGCTTTGCTACACTCTTATACAACAAAGTAGGGCACTAATGTATGAAGAGAAAAAAACATGTTGAATGAATAATGGAGATGCATGGTTTCTGCCCGACAGTGACATTAGCCAGCAAGAATAGAAGCTTGCCCTTGTAATTGTTAGCCTCTGTCAGGGTGCAGTTGCAGCACTGATACTCCAATGTATCAATGCCACATCAAAACGGGCCTGGCATTTGAAGATCGGATTTGTTTGAGGCAGCCATTTTGACCAAGACCACGATTGATTTGAAACAGGCACCCTTATCTGAGGCCCGCCATTGCGCGCCAACTGACGAGAATGATATTGTCAGTTTTGTCACAATGCTGGACGAACATGGCATTATAGACATCCACCCCGATCAATCGTATCACACTGTGATGTGGCTTCCCAGATCAATGCTATAGCTGATTTGAGGCCATGGCTCAATTGTGTGGCGAGTGGATAAATAGCCCTACATGCACCACCACCCTCCGAGACGCGGCAGAGCGGCGAGGCTTTGATTCTCTGGGGTGAGGGGTCAGTGTGATCTTTCATCATCAGCCCGAGCGGAGCGTGATCGTGCAATATATATCGTTAGCGTCTGTAACCGTGGTCAACCTTCGCTATGTGCGCTTCTGTAACAAACGGTACAATCTCTGCTCCCTTGAGGTGTGCGTAAACGATGCTTCCTCCATGCTGTGGACTCTGGGTTTGATATTCCGCGCTCATCTGCTCCCATGGTGTTGTTTCCCAGCCCACAGCGGCTGAGTAATGAACCTTTCTGCCAGAGCTGACCTGTTTCTTCTGCTTGATAGCTGAGTAGCCTGGGGGGACTTCAACACATCTTTATAGGACACACAAGGAGTAATAGCATTACCGCACCCCCCACCCCCCCCCCCCCCCCCCCACCACGCACGCACGCACATCACCTCCTTTGGAAACTCAAGTGACTGTAAGAAGAGGATCAAGCGAGCAAGTTTGTGTGTGTGTTGCAAAGTGCCGGAGACTTGGAAGATCCAAGATGATAAATGTGAACCAGAGCTAAACATCTCAGCACCACTCACAGAGTCACAACATACACGACGACATCAACAAAATAAAAAAGAATAGACTGGGATAAACCCCACAAGCCATTCAGAGCCGTATGATATGAAGTAAGCGATTGACTGATATGGCATACATCCTTCTGCAGCATTGTGAAAGCTTTGTGAAGCTCTGTTGGCGTGCCCAAAGGCCAATCCCTACACTGGTGTGGCGGTTGATGTTCAATATTGTTTATTTTATATGCTGTATATTATGAAGACCTTTGACTTGACAGTCCTTGTGTTAAATGTTGACAGCTGACAGACAGATCCTATCAGGATCTATATTTGTTGTCCTATCATCCCACAGCCACAGTATACTGAACACAATGCAACAGCCTACCATAGAGTAAATATGCCCACTGAAACCCTATTTACTTTGTTGACCGGGGTCCCCCAGGGGTCTATAAATTGCCCCAGATTCAGCATTTTTTTAAATTATTCTTTCTTACCGAATGGGTTTCAAGCAAACCCCCAGAATGGCTGGCCAGCGTTGAAGTCGTCAAGCCTACTGGTCAAAGCGGGAACTGCAGACGGGCCCCTACATATAGCACGTGGAAACCCTGCGCAGCTGGGGTTTAACATTGAGTGCTCGTTTGCACTTCCGCATTTGCCAACCAAATGTTGGTTGGCAAGTAGAGCGTTCTTCTGGGTGCTTCAAAACGCCACTGAGCATCTTCCACTGAAATTAATAGCGTGGGGTGGTGCTGGCGCTCCGGTTCGCACTCTATCCTTTATAACTATATGGTTTAAATTACCGGTATAGTTGTAAATGGTGCATTTATATACAGTAGGGCCTTTATCCAAAGCATGTTACAATGTGCATTACATTCACCCATTCTCACACACTTTCATGGCAGAGGAAACCATGCAAGGCACCAAACTGCTCACGTGAACCGTTAGGGTTATCTTTCTCAATGGCACTTTGACACCAACCCAGGGGAAGCTGGGGATCGAACCGTGGACAACTGTGATTCCCAAGCAGCTGGTCTGCCACCTAAGGCTTAAGCCACTGCCCCTGCAGGTGTCTCTGACAAGTAATGGGCTACTTCTTACGATAAGGCCTGTTTTCCACGTGCCGTATTCACAACTAAACCCCAACCATGGAGAGGATTTAAATGCTCAAAGCTGTCATGTTCCTTCCTCATCAGAACGGGGTGTTTGCGATGACTAATCCAACTTAGCAGTGAAACGGCTATGTGGACGAGTGTTAATCGGGTTTCCGGTACTCTATCTGGCCTTTTGAACCTGTCATTCCTTGAACCTTAAAAGTCACGCTCCAATACTTGAACAGGTTATGACAATCCTCATGCATTATGCATTCCTTGACAGTGCAGCAGCTGTGGGTCTGGACCAAGTGTCAATTATATAATAACATGTCACACACTGCCATATCCAAGTGTGATGTAGAGAGACCACTGTGTCAAGCCCACTCGGAAGCTTCCTCTGCATGTGTGCATAATTGAATGAATGGGGGAAAAAGACATTATCTCTTTAAGTCTCCCAGTTATTTTTATGTGCTGTGCACTTGAATACATTGTCCTGCAGGCAACTTAAGATGGCCCAGTTCAATCAACCATTAATAATAACATAGATAAGCACATTTAGCTCCCTGAAAACAAAACAAAAACAACATTGTTGTTTTGCGTCCACTGATACTGACGACATTGCTGTTTTTTGTGCTAATATTATTGTATTATAATCTTAACATACCACTGCATATAATCTTCACATACCATATAACATACATAGCGTTCCTATTCTTGGGCATACCATAGGCAAACAGGTGAATATCGGGCAGATATTCCCCTCCTGGTGTCACTAAACAATATTTACTAGATGATACAAACAGCTATTTCCAAAATTTAGATAACATATTTATTGTTTATAGGAATGCCAAATTATGACCAATTATCTTCCACATTATTTATAGAATTTACAATGATTATCCTCCTGTCTTTTAAAGGAGGCAACACGTTGAACGTTCAACATTATCTTTGTTAAGCTCTGGTGTAAAGTGTAAACACACAGCACCAGCATTAAGAACCTGTGCAAATTGAGTGCATTCCCATTTCCCCAAACCACATTTTGATGGAGGCACTGCATATCACTTTTAGGGGAATAGCAGGTGGGTTTTTAGAAATTCACTTTGACAGTAATCCGTGTACACAAGGTTGAAAGCAACATGATAATGTATTCAAGTACCTCTAAGCTTGGACCATGCCGTGCTGTGCTGTGTGTGAGGCCCTAACAATATGCTCTCCTCTTAAGCTGGGCGGTTGGGGTTGGAGGGAGTTTCATGCTGTTTTGTGCTTGCTAGAGTACCTTGACGGCTCTCAATGGCAGTCTGAAATATTAAACTCTCAAATTTATGCTAAACCCCATACACTAGCGATTTGCCAACCATGTGGGCCGGGGTCCACTGGTGGAGCGTGGGGATAATGCAAGTGGGCCCTCCAAATAATTTGCAAAACTCTATACCTTGGCTTTTAACCCCGCTTGACTTCCTTCGGTCCTTGTATATGTTTTGTCTCACTGTGATGCTGTTGCTTTTCTGTTGTTTTTCTGTAATGTGTCTCAGTTGTTTTCACTGTTTGTACTTTGTTTTCTCGCTGTTGTTAATATGTGTGGTAGCTTTAGTGCATTTGTTTTTATTTTCTCCTGTACAGCACTTTGTAAACTTTGAAACGCCATTCTGTGCTCCAGAACTGAGGTCATTAGTGACGGAGCAGGGACACCCCACTGCATGTTGTATGCAACTATGTTATAGATTCAACTTTTTCATAGGTTTCATAGATAGCTTCATAGACTTTAAAATGTTGTACATACATTTGTGTTATTGTTAGTTTTTAGTACACATCTGTTCATGCTTGTGTGTATTTATACCTCTTAAAGTACAGTAAAAAGTACATTTGACTTTTAGCTCTGTACTTGGTCGGCTCCTTTCCCCCTCTATACCAAATATCTAAACCAAAAATAACTGATCTACAAGCTCACAACACGTCAAAATCACACAAAGATTTTCTAGCCACCCTGTAGTAACTCTGAGGACCCCCAAGAGGTCCCGGACCGCCTGTCAAAGACCCATGCTGTATATTCTGAATTATGTATTGCTTATAGCTATCTATGCAGCAAATACCAGTACGTATTTCGCAAAACATGAGATCAATGAATAATTGTCTAATAACTCTACCTTACAAATTGTAATTTGCATGTGGAATTCTGATTCATATCCAGTAGCATTTTAATTGTTAATCTTTCTGTCGAGCTGGCACAGCAGCAATCAGTGTTCCGCTTGTTGAATTCACGACACTTGTGACTACCCGTCCTCGCAGCTCTTTAGATCAAGGCTGACACTGACATAATAATCCCTATCGAGGCATGCGGCTTGTCGAAATGAACTACTTTCCATCGTCGCTCAGGGTGGTCACAGTGGTTCTGTGAGAATGTTCATGACGTTTCTGGGTGGAATCAAGTTTGACACTTGCTGTGTTTGTGATTCATTTATTTTCTTCTTTGGCATGCCTCAATTTGGGTTGATTTAACAAATGCTAGTCAGAACAGCCCGCATCACAATTAGAACAGTACGTGTCGGTCAGAGGAGAAGTGCGCACAATGTCACACGGGGAAAACTTAGCAGTTTGGATAGAGTATGACCTCTGCCAATAGGGTCCAACTCCACCACTGACAGGGGCCATGCAGTAAAGCTTTATAAAAAGGACTAGAGAAAAGCAGCAATAATTGTTATCAAGGTGCGAGACAATACATTGACTTGGGTCCATGCTGATGGCATATAGTGCCTCCAGTGAAATCACATAGATAAAGCTTAACCCTAGAACACTAAACATATTTTTTGTTACACCATCACTAAACACAGGTATATTTTACCCAATATAAAATATTCCATTACAAATATCAAAATATATTGCAGTATAGCAATACATAGCAACTTGAGGTACTCTTCTTTAATATGTCATCAAGACTTTTCACAATAAAACAAAAAAATAGATATCATGGGGGCAAAATCTGTGAAAAACGTGCATATTTTTAAAATATTTACCTTGGGGTGCAAATTTCAAATTGTGCTACTGTTACAGTGTATCTACTACAAATACTATTAACATTGAGTTTCTTCCAGCGGTGAAATGTCCCTTTAAAGCTGCACTATGTAACTTTCCTCTTCTACCCCGGATTTTAACCTGGTATCCTGCGCAAGTCCTGACATTTTAACCATTGAGGTAATAGAGCCTGCCTGCTTGCTCAGGGGATACATTGAATCTTTGACCATCAGGTAAAGAATTGTGTCAGATCTGGTGTCTAGATGAGACATGACCTTTGACACAAACTAAATGTCTCAATAGAAGAGCATGCAGGGAGACAAAATGCAACCACCCCAATTGTATAAGCTATAGAACAAAATTACATTTGAATCATAAAAAGGTCACATAGTGGTGCTGTTGTAAAAGTCATGGTTATAGAATGATGTGTTTTTTGTTATTGTTGTCCTGGCTGCCAAAAACAAAGAAAAAAACCATACTGACTTGTTATTCGGATCATGCATCCCTGGTCTTCTGGTGATATTGATGACTTTACTGAAGACGATGGGTCTGACAATGTGAGACTAGTCTTTGGTACATGGTTCTCATTTTATATGGAGATTTGCCTCTCTTTTACATGCATTTGATTAAATCATATATGATGGAGTACTGATTACACAGTTCCACATTGATTACTGATTACTGAGTACGCTTCTGATTGAACGAGTAAGGAGTGTAGAGGTTTCAGTTGGATAGTTTCAATCATGGAAATGGATTTTCTAAATGGCAAAAGAAGCTGCTTCATAGATTTGGCGCGCCCAGAGAGGAGAGCAAACTAATTCAGCTGGAATATTGCTGACTGCCAGGACATCTCCATGCATTTTACGAGCCAAATCATGAGTCAATGTGGATTTCACCGTGGCCTTTTGTGAAGACATTCCCTCCGTGTCCAATCTCTGACAAATCATTTCTAGGGCTATCTTGATGCATCTCAATTGTCCACGGTGGCGGACAAAGCACTGAACCCCTAGCCTGACACTCAGCCAGCATTTTCATTTCGTTTCACCCCATTATTCAGTCTGAAAGCCCTCTCAGGGCAGGCGCCGTTGTCTGAGATGGGGGCGTGGCCAAAGTGGGACTCTTTGGCGATTGGTTCATACTGGATCAATTGGGCCAGTTAGATTTTCAACTGTGAAAACCACACCTTTGACAGCATCACCAGACCCCTCAATCGGCAGATTTATTTATTTATTTATTTATTTATTTATGGCTATAGCAATCCAGGGGCTGGAGCCAGCCTACTGGAACCCCATTACTTCTGTCAAATGTTACTCAAGTGGACAGTGCTCAGTCAAATCTGTGTTGAAGTACTTTCTTTTTTAGTATGCAAAAGTACTACTTTGCAGTATGCAAAAGTACTACTTTGCAGTATGCAAAAGTACTACTTTGCATACTAATTGAACGTCAACTCAGAAATAATATCAATAATAGTTCCTATAGTTAGCCTGCCTAAGAGTGTGAATACTCTCTTCTTTGTCTTATTGTTTTCTTACTCAACATTCACATTTAAAAAGGCTTATACGATGGTCGGGCCATATAGGCCATATGTGGCCTTATTATGTTGCTGTTGCTTGTTTTTGTTTTAGCAGAGTGCTGTTGGAGTCCATCCAGGTTCTTTTCAGTACCATAAATCCACAGCAACAGCTTTGTGGGTCCCAGGGGTGCTCTTGAAACGTGTTCACTGTTCACTGTTTTCACATGGTACGGTCAGTTGTCGCACTGCTGCACTGTATACTGCACTCTCTATGCAGTGGTTCTCAGCCTTTTTTTCTGCATCAGCGCCCACTTGATAGTTATTGAAACGGCCCGGGCCCACCCATCAGACCACTTAATCGCAGCCACTATCATAGACGAACATCTAACCATGTGGATATCAGGATCTAGTGTGGCTCCAATGTGGATGGGACTTCATGTGGCCAGCCTGAGATATTAAGTTAAACAAAAAGCATAAAACATTTTGTGAAAAGGTCATACCTGCAGCATCCATCCATTTGGTGCTTATTGGTGTTTGTGTGTGTCTCTCTCTCTCTCTCTCTCTCTCTCTCTCTCTCTCTCTCTCTCTCTCACATGCACATGCACGCACACACAGCTGTCATAGACAGTTTTCTTTTTTAACAGGATGTGTTTCGTCAATATTGGCAAGTTTGAAGTTTTGCTGCAGCGTGTGATGAAGCTCAGAGGAAGCTGTGCTGAGTGGAGCTGTGGCAATGAGTGACCCATTGTTCTCTTTCACCTGAGTATAAAAAAACAGCTCATTGATGAGAGCAGTGAATCTGCAGCATCCTATTATACCAAGCTGTCAGGCTGCAGGGGTTCTATAAGTCATCCTAACCCTATAAGCCAGTCCACAAGCTCACTATACACGCCGTGGACATAAAGACATTGCAATCTTTGTAAATCTGATATTTGTTTTAGTTGGCAACACACCATAAGACGGGCCTCTTAAAAAAACAGGTGTTTCGCCCTGGTTAACCCCACAAGAGTTGTGTGCCTCGTGCTCGCCGCCTCACATCGGCCCGTCAAGTCACGCTAAGCTAAGCTTGCTAAGACCTTAATTTAAGGGCTCAAGTTGTAATCACACAGGAAACATGCTGCATGCTTTGCGACGTGCAATGCATTATTAATTAATGGATCTGGGATACTGTATTCCCCAGAATCTTGTATACTTTTATTCCACTTGATTAATTTCATGGCATAGGTATTAGTGAGCGCCTTCTTCACCTGCCAACTGGCGCACTGTTGTGCAGTGGCAACAGAGCAACAAAAGAAACACATCAATCTGTACGTGTAAGAGCAGCCATCTGGGGACCAGAAGGTTTGATCCCCATGCTCTATCCCTGGCTTTGTCTCCAAGTGTCATTGATTGTAAAGTGGTTTGGATAAAGGTGCTATTGAAATATAAAACCATTTGCAGTACCATGTATCATATGGAAGAATATAGCAATTAAGTCTCAGGGAAAGAAAACATATAGAATTGACACGTTCTGACCCCAATGACCTGTATTCATCCTCCCGGAAAGCATGCAAACCAATACAGGCATTCCGCATTATATAAAATGTTTGAACTGTAGGAATGGCACTGGCTAATCTCAAAATACATGTATATGACGGAAGCAAATGGATGAAGGATGTTCAGCTCTTTTAGAGTGTGGTAGCGTGCGAGAAAGCCTGAGAGGCAGTTAAAAGGCTTGAATCACTGGCATTTCACAGAAGGGCACTTTGATATGTTTTTATTGATGCTCGCACTGTGCTCCAAATATAACAGGTCAAAATATTGTATTTATTTTTGAACATTTCTTGTTTTCCATTTGCACATCTATTTTGTATGTGACCAGTGTGAATGCAGGCCTTTCAGGCTCCTCGAGGCGGAGTTGTAAAGAAAAATAAATGCAATGCTTTTTTTTCCTGTCATTTTCAAAATGGCATTGCTCTAAATCATTCATATGTTGCATTTTATTCCCAGTAGTTTTTATTATTCAACTGGTGGGAGCACAGCAGAGGGGATAAAGATTCCCACTTGCCAGTTCTGAAATTTCCGCCTCTCTCTCTTTTAAATGGATCCAAACCCATTTCAGAGCATTATATGGACTGTACTGCTAGAGTGCTTGGGGTTGGAATGCAATTTCTGGCAAAGTACGGATGACTGCTTTATGTGCAAGGCCGGTAAAACACCTATTTATTTAGAAACAGAGGATCTGTACTGTACATTGAAAATGATTAAATCATGTGGATCTCGGGATCCACATGGGAATAGCGTGGTTCATGTGGCTGTCCTTGTGATGACGTCTGACTCCAAATCTGGGCGAGGGTTTAGCTCAGTCAGACTCAGAGCCCCATTGATTTCCATTAGAACATGCAGAAGAAACATGGTCTTGTGGCTTATAGTTTGGACAAGACAAATGGCACTGATGTCAGTCTCGTGATGCATCGTGAGCTTGTGGATTGGCTACTTTTGTGCGAAGAACACTGTACGACAAAGCCGATTTTTTTTACCTAGGTTTTCTGAAAAACCTCATGTCCAAAACAAATGTAGCAAAAAATTGCAGATCTACAAGCTCCGAGTGTGTCATTTATTACCACGTTTCGAGCTTGTGGATCTGCTATACTTTTGATGCTTTCGTGTAACACTGTAGTATGATCATACTACAAAAACCCCACAAAAAGTAAAAATATGGAGATAAGAGGTTTCTGCCTGACAGCAACGGTATCTAAAATGACACAGATTCTTACCCGTATTGAAAGCTATAACAACTACTGTATAGGGTTTCCAGATGAACGTGGGTTAAATGGCAATACTTACAGCAACAATACTGTATGTATCTGCCGGCGCATTATTCCGACGGCATTATTCTGACTTGCCCCATTACTAACCCTGTCCCTAACCGCACGCGGAGCCACGTTGTTGGACTTATCGGAGCATCGGAATTACGAGTGCATTATATACAAATGTGGTGCTGATCACTCCAACGGTTTGCGAGATTAGCTCTTGACATGCAGACAAGATCACAGACTGACACACAGACTGACCCTCTTATAGACTGCTAAGACTCCTGCAGAGCCACGCCATATACTTTAGGCTCCATGGATTTACGTAGGCATGTACTTCCTATAGAGCATATAGCAACCTAATGAAAAACCTGCCATTCATTTTTCCCATGGAGATTTACAAAAATATTTATATCAATTATTTTAAGCCTAGAAACCAGCCATCCAAGATCCCGGTGAATCATGACCATAAAACCTTTGATTCTGTGAAGAATGAGAAAAAAGAAGAAAAAAAAAACGTTTGAATAATTAATTATTTGATATATTACATTTAATATATACCCTTTGTTTAGCAGTTTTCGTTTTTCTTTCTTCACAGAATCAAAGGTGTTTTTCAGTGCGTACAGAAAGCCACGGCCACTGCTACGTATGCTCTATTGGCCATACAGCAAAAATAGGGACATTCTGAATGGTGACATTTGCGCGATCGGTTTTCTGTCACTCATTTGCACCACATGTCACCTCGTGTGTCAATTCACATTGGGAAGGTCTGCTACTCACTAGTAAAAGACGGGGAGGTGGAGTGGAGCTAGTGATGTCCATTACAACCCAACTAACGCTTTATTGATCCGCTTAACTTAATTGAGGTGACATCATCTTTAGCTCAATAGGAATTTCCAAAGCTGGCTTTGTTTCTTTAATATATCACATGCACGCACGCATGCACATACATATACGCATGCACATACATAGGCTTACTGTACATGCATGTATACATGCATATACTGCATACATGCATACATACGTGTGTGTGTGTGTGTGTGTGTGTGTGTGTGTGTGTGTGTGTGTGTACTGTATTTCAATGTGTGTTATTTTCCTCTTCCCCCCCCCCCCCCCCCCGAGGACATGGTGGGCTAGAAGCATAGTGTCTGACTATGCCTACGCCTCCACAGTGCACGTGCGTACAATACAGGGACCATTCACTGTTCACACTGTTACTGTCTAGTGATCCATGCTTGACTTTTCATTAATGTGATTACCGCTAGTGTTTCCTCAGCTTCTTTGGGAGTCCAACTGCCAGCACACATGGGTCTCTCGCAGCTGTAAATAACACTCTTCACCTCTGTTAAACAAAAGGAAAAGCCACCAGGTGCCGTCAGAGTTTACAGTCGCAATTTTGTAGAACAATTCACTCCATTCCTGCACAAAGCATATTCAAATGCTGAGGTTGGGGATATGCCCATTACTCAACAGGCAATTTTCCCAACAATTGGTTCAGCCATTCCGATACCTGGGGAAAGAGAAACTTCATTTGAGCATAGCTCAGCTCCACTTGATTAATTGTTATGGGAAAGGGGTAGCGATATGGCAATCTCATATTCACAGTCCGGGAACAAGCAAGGCATATTTTTAGACCAGGAGGCAGCTGCCAGGAGTCACATTTAACTAAGATTCCCAAACTACAGTAGGTGGCAGAAGTCTGTTCTGGCTGCCTCCTTCCGATAAGAATGAAGCTGTTTCATGGTTAAAATCCTGTGTAGGCTGAAGGGCATTTTATTTTTCATATTAACATTAAAAATGTAATTTGAGTTTTTTCTTTTTTTCTTACATTGTGTGTGCATTTCAAGGACGTCTCTAAATCTCTGACTTCTGCAGTGGACGCCTAAAAGAGAGTCGGGAGAGTCATGGGGTGGGAGGGGGGCTCTTCTCTGATGAACAGACGTCTAAAGAGTGAGCTAGTCCAGTGGTTCTTAAAGTGGGGTCCGAGGAACCCCAGGGGTCTGTGATGGAGTTTCAGGGGGTCCTCGCAAAATGTGTTAATATCATGACATCAAAATCAGTTTAACCACGTTGACCCTATTTTATAATTCCACTGTTCAAAAATAGCCTAATATCTTGTACAGTAGATAGGCTATATTACATTGCTGCTACCGCATTAACTCATTCGGCTGAATTTATACTCAAGAACTGCCACAGTTCAAGTCAACGGAAAACCGTCTTATTTTGAAAGCCGTTCGCTTGAAAACAGAAACTCGGGAAGTGTAAATTTGGCTATGTAACGTGTCCCGTGAATGTTATTTAATTCACCCAAAACATACATTTTGTAACCACCGATCAACGGCGATCATAAGCGCTTTAGTTATGAGCCACAAATCAATCTTGTTTTGATCAAAAACACGGCCTGGAAGTTAAATGGATTAAATAAATAAGAATCTGTTTCCATGGACTTCATGAGACATTTCACTTCCGTTTTTGAGTGGTGCAACCACTCCTATAGACAGCTATGTAGGTCCCTGGCTGTGTCTGAGCACGAAAATAGTGATTTTTACCACCAAGTGTCACTGTTGCGCAGCCTAACACACACACATTAACTGTATATATGGTGATGATTCCGGGTGTGACAGTACAGTACAGTACAGTACAGTAGAGGGACCCCCTGGGGACCCCACCACGGTAACTCTGTCATTTCTCAACCATTTCGGACGCTGGGCGGCTCGCCGGAATCGGGCCGTTGCGTTCCTGTGGGTCTAGAACTTCTGAGGACCCCCCGGGGACCCCCACATGGAATTGTACCACTCACTTCAGACCCGTGCAGAACAGAGTTATGAAATGTAACCAAAAAAGACGATCTTGGCGACGAGAGGCAATGGACAATTTGTTTGATAACATCACAGTTTAACAAAAAAGGATGTTAATAGAATGAGATGAGCTGCTGCTGCTGCACCTTAGAAAACCTGCATCCTTTGTTCCCACTGGTGCGGCAGTCAAAAAGTCAAAAGTCACAGAAAAAGGGCACTCACATGGAATAAGGAGATCAAGATGATACTGTATGTCTTGTTTGCATATAAAATCCTTCATTTAAAGATCCATGGCTGAAGAGAGCAAGGCAAATGCTTCAGTCCATGAAATTACTGTCAATATAATGAAAATAATAGTTGCTGACTGTTGGGCAGAAAACTCCTATCTCCATATTTTTTGTGTGTTTTTTTTGTAAGTCAACGGCCTACTTGATCAGCGTCATGCAAAATTATCAAAAGTAGAAGATCTACAAGCTCAAAACGCGGCACGAAGTGATGCATAATGAAGATAATATTGAACAGTTTTGGACATATGAGGTTTCCACCCAGCCGACAGGTACTTCCTACCAAGCAATCTGATTGGGATTGAGGGCTCTTGAGCCATGCTTAAACAAGCATGACAACACACTAGCCATTCGTAATTGAAAACTAATCAAATTATAAATATCAGTATTATCATGTATTGATCAGACCAGTCTCAGCAGAGCAGAGCAGTGCTGCCTCAGCACTGCAGCACTATATGCTAAGCTGCTAGGCTAGCAGCTTGCAAGGGAAAGTTCAGGGTCAACAACCTGATTCAGCAACGTTCGGACCACTGTGAATTACAACGGCCATTACTGGCTAATATTACTGTACAACCTTAAAGCAGAAGGGGCGAACTCCGAAGTCGACTAACGCCGACTGGTCCGGTGCATCACAGGAACAAGGACAGTTAATGCAGAAGGAGGAGAGGACACTGGAGCAGCATGGACATTTTAAGCCTTTTATTAGGTGTAGACAGGATCTCTTCTACTGTGGTATTTAGCATATTTGACTGGCACTGGCCTCACGATCCCACCTAGTGTAACGGGAGGGAATGTGTTAAGAGAATCCACTGCTCGCCGCTTAGGTCCAACCTTTTATCAACATCTACACATCATGTTATTGGATTTTAATTAACACAACAAGGGTTCAGGTTCCTGCACACGGCACAAGTGTGGGGGTGGTCACATTTCAAACTCAAACGAGACAGCAATGCAAAGATAGGTTTTAAGTCTTGCTGTATTGTATGACATGTTGTTGCTGTCGTGCAGAAACCACTTATCTCCATAGTTTAACTTGTGTTTTTCGTAAATTAACGCCCTACATGAAACACGGCACGAAAGTGACAGTATGTTTCGAGCTTGTATATATGCTACGTTTGTTGTTTTTGAATTTGAATCCTGAGAAGTAACAGTTTTGGACATGTAGCACCTGACATAGTTGATATCCACTTTATTGGTATGAAATGTTTGGTAACAATGTGTCCATCTCATGACTAGGGTATGTAGGATCTAGACTAGAGCAAAATCGGGCCATCTTTTAACCCGGCATCATCATTTCAGGCATGTCATTAAAATGTTCAAAACATTAAACATTATATCCTCTCCCCCGACCGCCAAAAATTACTTCTTCAGATCTTCAATTTCACAAAGCATTACAATGTTGTGTTGCGATCTGAAGTGATTCAAATTATCTGCCATATAAATTGTGTCAGTGGCATTGTACTTATCCTGATCAGTATCCTGATAATGGGCCCGAGAGTTGGCAGCACATCACCGAATTTCACCTCAGTTAGACACATTGCATCCGTAATCATCAAATTGATAATTAAGTGTGTTCTCAAATCTATCCTCATTGACGAATTAATAGAAAGAGGCATCGTGTAGCCCCCTCCGGTAGATAGATACGTCACAAGGCGTTCTTTTTGTTGTACAGACATTTATTTGGCTGCTAAATGCTGTGAGAACTGAATAAAAAGACTATATACATTCAGTACAATATTCTCATAGAGAACAATAATGATAGACAACACAGGTTACAATAAACAAACACAAAAGTAACAAATATACCTCATTGGCCGCATCCACTTTGGGGGGAATAAACGGGGGAAATCTTGTCAGTATCAGTACAATTGACTCTGTGGCAGCAGCAATGCACTTTAGCTGTTGCACGCTGAAGCTCTCTCTCTGAATGAACTGTCTCTGCCCTGCTCTGCTAATTATCAGTGAAATCACCCTTGCTCAATCAGCAGAATCAGGCTTCAGCTGCTCAGAGGTAAAGTGACCTTAGTCAATCAATCAATTTATGTTGATTGATTGACCACACACAGAAACATGAAATTGACATGAAACAAAAAACATTATGAACTTTTTAACTTATGTAGTTATTTATAAATGAACTTTTAATTCTGAAGGCAGCTTTAAATCTTGATGACACCTACACATCGGCTCAAGCACACACACACACACACACACACACACTCGCACAGATCTTTATGATTAATCTTATCTGCCGCTAAGAAAGTGGTAATCTAATTATTTGAGGTAGGGAGGGGAGACACTGATGCTAATTAACCTTGGGAGCAGGTGAAGGAGCGGCGAGCCGCTGTTGTTTTAGCTGGTTGAACCAGTGTCTCTCAAACCATGATTAATCGTCTCGGGCCCCCGGTCGACCAATAAACAGGGAGAAAGGACACCTTGGGGGTTTTCGCTGTTATACGAGTTGTGCTAAGGGAGACAACGCAGGTGTGGGCTCGGTTGGGAAAGGGGATAAAGAATGCTGGGAGGCGGGGTGTTGGACATGTAGCGCGCTGTGTCGCGTGTCTACCCTCCCCGCAGGGGTTTCCTCAACCTTGCGAACTCGACGGGGTTCCAGCCTCCGTGCAGAAATGTCAAGCAGAGGGTATCTCAGGTATTAATTCAAACAGTGTGGGGTGGATCCCAAGGCGATGTGCTGATGTAATTACATGTTTTGCCATTATTCATTTCTGGGCAAAGTGATTGCGGCGTTGTGCCTCGGAAAAACACGTGGGAACACAATGCCGTTTGGAGCAGTGTTTTCATGTCAAGCAGCCCCAAATTGATGAGAAGTTGGTTGCGGACCGGACCCCCTTCTGAAAAAGAATGTGTGCCATGCAGGGACCCCCATAAGAGAAGATTGTTTTTTGTTTTATATATTTTTTTAAAGATTTTTCACTTCTAAAATAATAAATAAAATATAAATGAAATAACAGCTCACTGGGGAGTGGGGACACAGTGGCACAGTCAGTATAGCGATGTTGCCTCACAGCTAGAAGGTCCTGGGTTCGATTCCCGCTGGGGACGCTGTAATCCTGGTCTCTAAACTGCCTCCCCAGCCTGATGGAGGGGAAGTGAACTAAGTGTAGTTGGAATAACGTGTTCCTTCCGCACGTTACGTCCAACCGGGGAATCTACCCCCTGTCAGGTGAAATGTAGTCTCTCAAGACAGCCTCGAAACAACAGGGGCCGCTGTTTTCCTGAATATTTGACGATGGGATTCTCAGATTGGGTGAAAAGAAGCAGCTCTCCTCATGCAGTGAAGGAAGTATGACAGTCCGTTGCTCTCCGCAGGTTGGCAGAGGAGTACTAATTTGAGGATCACTAATTTAGAACCCCTAAATGTCCTGAGAGAGACTCTTAGTGTAAACGGTAAACGCAACACAACTTGCTGGCATTAGGTGTTGTTTTTTCTAATACATTTTCTCTCAACTGTCTTTGAACTGTGGGGAACAGCCATTTTATACTGTAATATCCTACCTATTGAAGTTGTGTGTGTGTGTGTGTGTGTGTGTGTGTGTGTGTGTGTGTGCGCACACCCCCGCAGAAAGAAATCTGCCATAGTGTTGAACTGGAAAACATCCTGTAGTTTCATGATCCACCCATTGATTGATTGATTGAAATCTTTATTAACAGTTTGTAGAATTTACAGTACATTTTAAGCACAAACTCAATACAAAGACTGTCAACTGTGAGTGGACGACCCAATTAAGCATTACACTTGTTTACAACAGGGTCCACATTGTTCAATTAATCAAAACATTTAAAGACATACAAACATTTAGAGACATACAAATAGACATTTCTCTGTAGGTAAAGAACAGAACAGGAATTCATCATACAATTCATACATTCCCGCACAACACAAAACGCGCGCGTGTGCGTGTGTGTGTGTGTGTGTGTGTGTGTGTCCCTTCCATACCATCTGCATGGTAATTATTATCAGTCCAGAGCTACAGCAATGTGTGAGGTCACAGATGGGGCTAATAAGCACATCCACGGAGGTCAATGACTTCTATTTTTGTAAATGTGTTTTAATAATGCTCACTCAATATGCTCAATTCCGTTTTAAACTTTACTTCAATTTCACATTGTACTTTTCAGGATTCAAATTCAAACATTAGCAGATCGACAAGTCAGGTTAACCCTGTCCAACGCTCCAAGCTGCCTAGACTCCTCTCCCTCCTGGCTACCAGGCTGTGGAGTGACCCCTCCCCTCTCAGTCAGGTATGCAGACTCACTCCTTATTACACCACAGTCTGAAAACACATCCCTTCTGACTCACCACTGACCCTAGTACTCCTCATTCCATGCAGTACGTCTTGTTGCCTCGTTCAATAGATGCGAGCTACACTTTGAGGATGTATGTTGGTTACTTCTTGTTCACATACAATGTATGTTGTGAACCGTGTGCTCCAGTATCTACTTTGGGGTCCATTGTGGAGGAGCTGAGGCTCAAGAGATTATTTGAACTATGCATCACGTGTTTATTGACTGCCATTAAAGTGTCAGTTTGTCGCTCTGTTTCATCTTTCCCCCACAGTGTCAGATCCTCCAGGCTGTTGTTCAGGGCCCACACTTTGTTGTGTGATATCTAATTCAGTGTTACTTCTGCGAGCTCTCATTCAATTTCAGACTCCATCAGATAGCTCACAGACACGCTCAACTCATCAATCAATCCCAATGTGCCATTGTATAATCCATCTTTGAGGGCCCCATGATGCCATTTTTGTTCAAAGAAAATAGTTTTCTTTTTAGAGAGTAGAATTTTAAATGAGATTCTGAATCAATATATGTAGCAGGAATGTATTTGTGCAAAATGCAATACATTGCATTGTGTGAAAGGAAACACTGCAAAGTGTTCCTACACATCATAGTATATTTTATTGTATCGAGGGCATACCCTGTTATTCTTCAATTGACATTTTGCTGTCAGATACAATGACCCAGGACCCAGAAAGGGTTTCACTGACTTATGCCCCGTTATGTTTGTTATCAAATAAAGTTAGTTTTGCCTTTGCAAACATTCTGTTCACGTAGAAGAAATACACCAAGTGAAATGAAAAGGAAAAATCTGACCCGTCTGAAGTAAGTGGTACTGTACTGTACTGTACTGTACTGTACTGTACTGTACTGTACTGTACTGTACTGTACTGTACTGTACTGTACTGTACTGTACTGTACTGTACTGTTCAAGCTCTCCTCCCTGGCCTCTGTGTCTGTGTGTTAGGCTGCACAACAGTAACACTTGTTGGTGACAATATGCTATTTCCGTGCTCGGACACAGGCACACAGCCACACATATACAGTAGCTGTCTATAGGAGTGGTTGCAGGTTTGCTTATTATAAGCGGCTTTAGGCCTTGTTTTTTCTGTGAAGTTAGGTGTAAATATTGGTAGTTGCAGGTTGCATTTTTTTGGCGCTTGTTTCTAAAGTGTATAGTTGATTATTTGCTCTTCCATCCTGATTTTGTTTAAAATATTAGCTGTCAAACTTTTTTCATGTGAAGGACCCCCCAAATGAATTAGTATTTGTACAAGGACCCACATCTGACATCTGTATTTATTTTTTATTTTTTAATAGCAGATTTACAAGCACAGAACGTGTCACATTGTGACACATTGTGAGCTTGTAGATCCGATGTTTTCAAATAGCCGATACTGTATGTAGGTTTAGAGTGGTTAAACTGATATCTGATATTAACTGATATTATATGCAAAATCTGGCAACACTGCCCTTGACGTGAAGCAAGGAGGAAGCTAGCTTCCCAGATGGCCTCTGAGCCCCTGAGCCACTGCAACGACTCCAGCAGAAACTTTCTGCCGGGCAGAAACCTCTTATATCCATATTTAAACTTTTCCGTTCCGTAAAGTAATGCCCTACCCTACCTATACTTGATCAAATGATCACACTACAGTGTCACCCAAAGTAGAAGATCCACATGCGCAAGCTTGTCGATCTGCAGCTTTTACTACGTTTGAATTTGAATCCTGAAAAGTAACAGGTTTTGGATATAATGGTTTCCACCCGACAGAGACGCTATAATATGACATTTATGTAAAGTTTAAAACATACGTGAGCATTATGAAACATTATTAAAACACTTTTCCAAACAGACAAGTCATATAGACCTCATGCATGTACATTTCATTTATTTGCACATCATTATTTGTTAACTGGCATGTTGTCAGACATGCTTGTTAGCCCCATCTGTGACCTCACCCATCGCTGTAGCTGTTGACTGTGGATTGTGGACATTTTTGACCTATTAGACTAACGTGGGATGCTTTGATTGAATACTTTATTTGTCAAAAATGTAAGCGGCACGTGGTACAGTAGGACATTAAGGCTAAAAGTATGTACTTATATCACCTCCCTTTCCGAAGAAAGGTTTGGTCGCTAGTGCTAGACCATGAACAGAGCAAACTATGTTGCATAATTTGTGAGTATGTTACGTTTGTGGCATCCATGCATGTTCACCATCAAGAAAACGTCAAACCACTAGGCAATTAATTTCATTTTAATATAGGATTTCTCAACGGAGTTGCCAAATGAAGGTGCCCCCTACACTTATTAAACGAATAATGCATAGTTGATCAGGATAGGCTATACAGGTCCGTTGTTTTTTGTCCCACTTTACTCTAATTTAATCTATTTGCTGAATAGCAGATACAAGCTCACATTGTATCGGGCTGCAACGCATTTGAACGCTTGTACGTAGTTACGATTTGTTGTTGAATGTTAGCCCAAGAACAGGTATATGGTTCAAGTGGTTAACATCCTCTAAAACAACTTTTTAAATCCGGTTTCTTGGCAGCTATAGCCTCTGTAAAGTCACATGTATTTGTATAGCACTTTTCACAGACATTGATAATGCTTCACAAAAAAAATGCCATATGTGACTGCACCTGGCAAAATGTCACGCCTGTCTGCATCTTGCCTAGAATGAAAAGGCAGAAAATGACAAAATAAACTCGATTTTAGTTTTTTTTTCATATTAACACAGTTTGAATGTCGAAGAAGGTTTTCATTCCAACAGATAGTTGATTTGGGGACATTAAATGAGTACATTTAAAGGTCAAGTAGGCTTGTTTTTTCGCTAACTTTACCTGTGTTTGGGGGCAGAGAGGTGCAGGCCCTGAGATTTGCATACTGGTTTTCGATTGGTCTTTGGAATGTCTTTGTCAAATCAACCAAAAAGAGAGGGAGAGTCAAACAAAACAAATTCAGAATAAGGGAGATTTCTCGAGAGCTGTATAATCTTTAAAAAGACCCCTGGGTAATCAGCCTGCATAATTCATTATAATTGGCCTCTATAACAAAAATGTAAATTAAAAACACCTTAAATATTTTATTTATTTTAGAAATAAATCAATCTCAATGTGCCATTGTATAGTCCATCTTTCACTCAATAGGGACAACTTCCATTGCAAGTTGATGTAATTTGTCTACATTTGTTCTAGCCCTATGGAATGCAAGTGTTGCTAAAAATATAAAAAAATATTGTAATTCCACACATTCAGGGCTGGACCACACATGGACAAGTGACATCAATTTGCGACAGGAGCGGTCGCTATTGAGTGAACTATTTTTTTAAATAAATAATATATTTAAGGTGTTTAGGTGTTCTTAATTTGTAGTTATTTAGGGCAAATGTATCATGGTATAAAAGGCTTATTATAGCCAAGGATCCTTTTAACAGCATTCTTTTGAAGATGTTCACAGAGGCCTAGCACTAGCACTTTTCCGATCAGCAGTAGACCGCAGGAACAGATGAACTTTACACTATAACCACCTTTTGATATGACGTTGGCAAATAGGTTAAAAATACACCGCTCTGGATGTGGCCTCTGTTCCGGAGCTGTAGAGCCCATGCAATGCCAAGGTCACAGAGGGGGCGCTAACATGCTTGCAACATTCCATCATTATGTCCAAGATGACAGGGATTGTACAGCCTGTGTAGCTCTAAAGGTTGCTTCTTTTAACTGAGTTAAATGGCTTTTGGACCCTGAATAAAAATCAGGCATGGGAATCATGTAGCTTAGTACTAATCTACAGATGAAAAGAGCGAAAAAAGAAAAATTACTTACTGACAACTTACTGCATCATCAACTTATTTATTAGCACGACGGGTTTTGCCGTGAGCTTTGTCAGGTGCTCTCTCTCTCTCTCTCTCTCTCTCTCTCTCTCTCTCTCTCTCTCTCTTTCTTACATACATACATATATACACATATATACTCAGAATTTATGTTGTAAGTAAAAGGCATCACAATGTAGTTGAGTATATCAAATACATATCAAACTATACTTACTTTAAGTAAAAGATGCATTGTGAGATCGTCTATTTTCAAACAGACAAATACTTACGCAATTGGTTAATACAGTATTCAAGATTGTATTTAAATTACAGTCAGTACTTGAGTAAATGCACTCGGTTATACTACACCATTGCACACTGCGTGTAACTTTGGCACAAAGGTTTCCAAGACAAAAGACTCTCTCTAACCTTCAAGTCATTCTACCGCAGATTAACTAACAATAGTAAAGTTCTGTGGATTATAGCTCGGTAATATCACTGGTTGGAAGTCCTTGGACAAACATCAAAGGTCTGCACAGGAGAACAGATGGACTTTGTAAATCCGCCTAGTCTAATACTGAGGGCGTTGGAGTGGCTTTGGCAGTGAGCCTCGGAGTGGGTCGGTGGATTACACCTACAGCACTAATGGGGCTATGTGCAACATTATAGAAGCGGCATGAAAAATGCAATGGAAGATCTGACAACTTATTTCTAAAAGCCCCCTATTTTAGCCACAAATCGACCCAACTACTTTTTTTTCCCATGGCTGCTGAAGAGTCAACAAGCTGTCTAAAATGGCTCTGGTATACGTATATACCAGAGCCATTATACGGACTCTAAGATTAACCTAAAAAAGTCAGAAAGATGCTCATATCATCTAAATGTTTAAATGTATAGAAGCTGTACAGTATATATTGCAACGGAAATTAGTTGCAACCCAAATTCTACCAGCAACCTTAAAATCCTAGAATATTATAAGCGTAATAAATGTTGGAAGTGTTTGCGTTGTGACAGAGTACACTGCAGACCTCATCCCTTGCACATACAATGTCATGGGTTTTGTCCAGCTCACCACCTGTGCTTTACATCATCCCACACACTTCCCCCTACATCTCCAAACTGTGCCACTCAGTGAAGAGCTTCCAAAAAGGCTGTATATGGCCCATACGGCAAGGGAGGCTATGCATGGAAACTAGATGATATATTCAGAGTCTCGGAGCCCGGAACATCAGCTTTCTCAGTGGCTGAGACCCTGCAGCGGAAAGTCATTATAAACATCCTTCTGTTTATTCCCCAAGGTGAGGAGCTATTATCAAGCATGTGGCATATTGTCACCCTCATCCACACCGGAGTGTAGTTTGTTTCTTCCCCTCGGAGGCTGGCCCCCAGTATTATGCTGAGAGCCAGAATGACAGTCCATCACTCTTTTAATCTCTTCCGACCCACAGCCAGACAGGAGTTTGAAATGGGTGTCGCCGCTACCTGCTTTATCAAGCATGACACCCCCCTCTACAGTGGTCTAATACAGCACAGATGGCATGACGGTAGATGTCCCTGTTTGTCACTAAAATAGAAGAGTGACAGGGCCTTTGCGGGAGAATGTGACGCAAGGGAATCAATTCTTTCGTTTGTTAGGAAAATGGGTGAATGTTTGAAGCTGATGAATAAATCGGGAGCACATTTGAATATAAACAGCAGAGCTAATGAGCTACATTCTGTGCTCTGCAATTGCATTTTTCCACCTCTTTTCTAATAGCAATTGCACTCTTGTTGCAATAGGTAATAAAAGTTTCTTCCCCGATTGGTAAATTTCATGCTTGGATTGGATATGTTTGCTGCGGATACAAATTCAAAAATTCAAATTTGTTACCATCTATTTTCTTTTTTTATATCATTGAAGGAACCACATTTCTACGATTCCTTTTTTTTATATTCCAGAGAGTAAACATCTTTTTTTTTTTTTCAT
Organism: Protomyctophum parallelum; assembly: GCF_964188405.1. Taxonomy (NCBI): domain Eukaryota; kingdom Metazoa; phylum Chordata; class Actinopteri; order Myctophiformes; family Myctophidae; genus Protomyctophum; species Protomyctophum parallelum. Next base: position 29,258,410 of record NC_139707.1, read on the forward strand.
TTGCTTGCTATTTCTTTCCCTTTTTACCAAGGGTACAAATCTAGAGGGCACTGTGGGTGAGAAACTGGGGCAGTGCCACAGAGAGCACCTTGACTTGTCAAAGCTTAAATTAGCTCTTGTAGGAAACAATGAGCAACTCCATGTGCTAATCATACACCTTAAAATTAAGTGAACATTATGCTGTCTTTACTCTTTTGCACATTTGCATTGTGAGATCTGGCATCACTGCGACTTCCCCAATGCTGCTCCACCTCTATGAAGCATCTCCAGGCGTAATAGACAATAAAACCTAATCAGCCATTAGCCATATGGGCTTGGTGATTTTGCAGCATATACGATCATTTTTAATGTGACTTTTCTTTTGATCTGACTAATTCAAATGTTTTATTAATGCCCAGAACAAGTTATTTCACACTTTACTGGCGATAAAGGCACACCATTTTCTTCCCTCATTAATCAAGGCAAAAAACAAAGTTGCTCTGTTTTGGGCTCGGCTTCCCTTTCATCTTTAAGCTCTGCCTCTGCATTCGCCGTTGCCCCAGTGTGTTTGTTTAAAGCGGCACGTTACTTACTCATTTGAGCGGCTATGCTGGCGGGCCAATTGCCTGATGTAAAATACACCTCCATTATTTTTGCTACCCTAATAAGCCCTCTCTCAAGTGTGGACATTACTATTAATGAGCACAAATATCCAGCAGCGTAGCTCCACGACGTCCTTGTGCTGCTGGAACTCTGCTTCCACCATCATTATGAACATATTTGTACTGAAAGTTGTTTCAAAAAGGTTTTTTTTGCATGCATTTTCTACTGCAAAGGAGTGTCTTGTTGTCAAACATCTCTCTCTATCATTTGGGACCATTTCAGAATGCTAGACCTCTCTCATCCTGGCCTCGGCAATATCATCTCATCCTAGCCCCGGCAACCAGGTGTTTGTTTTTACTCTCATCCAGTCAATATTGCATGTATTATGGGATTAGAAAGTTATAGAAACATATTATGATGACATGACCACACAAATCCTCCAGGGGTCTTCAACATTTTATTTAAATCCGACCAGGGGTCTTCAACGTTTTTTTTGTGGTCTGCTCCTTTTTTCCCTCTACACCAAACCCCTTTGCTGAAAATGTTCCCCTCAGAATAGGGATGCTAGGTTATTAATCACTTGAAACCTAGCATCCCTAATCTGACGGGAACATTAGCTGGAAATAGCTATGAACATTTTATCACACAAAAAATGTCTGACCCCCTGTAGTAACTCTGATGAACCCCTAGGGGACCCAGACCCCCTATTGAAGACCCTTGTGCTAGAAGATCTCTTCTGCGACCGGAGTAACTGTCCCTGTAGCTGCTGTCCATGGTTCTGATGTAACTGTAGCTGCTGTCCATGGTTCTGATGTAACTATAGCTGCTGTCCATGGTTCTGAAGTAACTGTAGCTGCTGTCCATGGTTCTGAAGTAACTGTAGCTGCTGTCCATGGTTCTGATTGCGAACGCAATGAGCACTAACTATGAGACCCTGCAGATCGTGTCTGTCTGTCTGTGTGTGTGTCTGTCTGTCTGTCTGTCCCGCTGTGACACCACCCGCCCGCCACCAGAGGGCGCAGCTGTAGCACACACACACACACACACACACACACACACACACACACACACACACACACACACACACAGTAGAAAACTTAAAGAAATTACTAACTAAAAAGAAAAAAAAAGTAAGTAATTTATTCCAATTGTTGTTATTGCAATTTACGAGCTGCGTTCGCTTCCCGCGTTTGCGCGTCTTACTTGTGTAACTGTAGCTGCTGTCCATGGTCCTGAAGTAACAGTAGCTGCATGGTGCATGCCTATGCCCCTTGGGAGCCACAACATGCCCCCTGGTGTGGCTATTCTCATTGAATGTTGAACAGTGTTTGTGCCAGGATTGGAGCAATGGTGCACACGGTCACTAGTGTGTCAATGTCTATACCTGCCAAGTTCGGTGTGAATCGGAGCAATGGTGCCTCTCACAAGTCCAGATGTTACATGTGTGACAACCCAGCTTCTAGGCAATTTTAATTAATAATTAATACAAAACATACTGAAAATGATAAATGGTTATATATAATATCATTATAAACGTATAGGTTAAATAAGCTACCCTGCAGCACATAAAGTAATTAACATGAGCCCCACTTACACCAACATTAAAGTAATTAACACATTTAATTAAACTAAAATAATATGATTGTGAAATGACCATTACACCTAAACTAGCCCACTTTTATGTTTGGAAATGTATGTAGCCTGGATTTTACACACATTTGACATGCAGTGTAAAACTTGAATGCAGGAATTCTACTCTATAACAGAAGACTATCATATATTAATAAAAGTATACAGATGTATACACCCTGGCCTATACAATCCTCTTGCCTGGTGCAGAACAATAATGCACGACAATAAATATGAGAGCAATGCATCCGGCTTGCCGAGCTGTCTCATGAACACAATCGGCTGTGTGTCGGAGAGGGAAGTCGGATGGGGAGGAGGGTGATCTTTCTCACTACACCTTCTCCATACGGGCGTGGGCAGCACCTGTCAACAAGGACTATGGTGTATAGGCACTGCTTAGTCCCAGTGGGGGCTCCTCACTGACAGGTGAGCCAGTAGGATACAACAGTATAGTGGCAAGCAGTTGGAGGAATTCAGAGGCATAATGACTTAATTGGGAGAAGAAAAAGGTGTAAAAAGAATTAACTCTGCTATACTAAAAGAAATGAAATGGTTTATAAATACTAGTACTTCTTCCACCACTGAATAATGCTAATTAAGGATCTGTTCCATTTACTGTGAAGCAGGGCATTTCCAGTGAGCCAAGTCAACAGGCGCAATAGCACCACCCTGACTCTGTTTGACCTGAATAGAAGACAACTGTTAATTAGTAGCGTTGCTAACACCTGGTAGCAGCATGAACAGTATTAGCATTAAAGTCATACTGTCTAACTTATTTTCAAATTAAAACAAAGTTATTTTTAGATACATTTTCACTGGCATATATTCCAGATTCCACATAATGTGTTAATTGTGTTGTGTGACCACTATAGTCCAGCAGCTGACAGGCTTCTTTTGTTTAAAGTGGGAAATTTGGTATATAGTCTTTTTTTATTGGCCTAAAATATTGTCTATATACAGTACATACATTCATGAATCCACTTGCTGACCGGCTGACACTAACTAGGGGGTTTTCATGATTCTGAATCCATTCCAAGCATTAGTTTCGCACAAAAAACACCCCTTGGGCTAAAAACGGCCTTAGACGTCATGACAAATGTGATGAGGTTAGCACAAATATGATGACAGCACATTTTGGGCAAGTGGCTATGGCTGTTATAGCCCAAGGAGTGTATTTTGTGCAAAACTATTGCTTGGAATGGATTCAGAATCATGAAAACCCCCTAGTTTGACATGTTACATGCTACTTAAAGCAAAAGGAAAGTTTGACATTTTCTTTTACATTTTTGCCTGCCATAGCATGTTAATGATAGGATCACAAGAAAACCCTATAAATCGAATTGCCCATACCAAGAGACGGCCGGTCAGCAAGTGAATTCATGAATATATGTATATAGACAATATTTTAGGCCAATAAAAAATACTATATACCAAATTTCCCACCCGTCCACCTCGACTGCCGGACTACTAGGGAGGGCTGGGACTTTGTAATTAATTAATCTCAATTAATCATATTATTAATTGACCCGGAACAATGAGAAGCTTTTTTTATTATTATTATTATTTCTTCTTCAAACTGATTTTTGGTATATGATCAATGCATAATTACATAAGCTTAAGCAATATTTTGGATACATTTTATTTATCCAGGTGGTAGGCTACTTAACCAAGACCAACATATGGCAATTTTAGGACTATTGACGTAGTCCGAAATAAATACTCAAATGTGCTATGCATGGGGGGCATGATAAAACAAATAAAAAATATTTGATTAAGGGCCATAACCATCTGTTCTCGGACTAAACACATAATGGCCCCTAGGGACTCCCTTTTTGCACAGCCTGCGGGAGTCGATGGCATGCTGTGGTGATATGCAAAATCACCACACGTTAGCACGTTAGTTAGTTAGTTTGCTGTTGTTGTTGTCTAGTAGTGCAGGGGTTCTCAACGTTTTTTGGCTGGGGACCCCCGGAAACTTTTTTGTTATTAATTAATCGAAATGAATGTGTTAAAGTCTCAGCCCTAGTTACCACTTAAGAAAAAATATCTGCAAAATTAATCAGGCACTACATACTGTACATACAAAACTTCATAAGTCCAAAACAAGATTTGATTAATTTGATTGTGTGTGCGTGCGTGCGTACGTGCGCGGAGACGCTGCTACTTATATCCATAGATATATGCTGAGTGACATGCCTATTGTAACATAATGATTGTAAGTGTAACTCTACTGCACCTTTACTATTGTGTCCTTATATGTACTATTGTGTCCTTATATGTCTTATATATCTCCTTTGTGTGGACATAAATAAATGGTTAAAATGTGTGTGTGTGCATTAGAGATATGTTGTGCAATGTATAATAAAACCTTTCCATGCATGTAATGTTATTTTTAAGACAGATGATTCAATAACATGCACTTGGCGTAGGCCTATACTGTACACTCAAAAGCCGCACACGTGCACACACACGCACGCACACAGCTCCATTACAGCTGTTGCCAATACAGCTCTACTCTGGGTGACAGTGCAGTGAGATATGAAGTGCCGGTCGGGGGATTTCACCGTGAGATTTGTGAGCCAGTAATTGAGAGCCGAGGTCAGGGTGTCACCTGCAAGTTAAACAGCTCCCAGGGCCCCATACCTCTGCTAATGAAAGGTTTCACTCTCTCTCTCGCTGTCGTCACCTCTGTCCTCCATCAGCCAAACGCTCTGTCCCTTCTTTTCGGCAAGTGAGCAGAACCGATATTAATGGCTGTTGTGATCGCTCTACTATGTAAAACAATCTAAAAGCCAGGGGGCTTGAGGCGCCGCACTGCGCATCGCTTCAGACTGTTTCTATAAAGACTCATGTATTTGTTCCAAGTGGATAATTGTGCTGCGCTCCTTGTGAAGATCATGCTGAGTTTTTCTCTCTCTCTCTCTCTCTCTCTCTCTCTCTCTCTCTCTCTCTCGTCCTTCACATTACTGTAGTTAGATGGGTTCCCATAGTCCACTGAGTTCAGTCAAGTCTCTGCTGACTGAGGGAACGGGAGAAAAGAGTCATTTCCATTTAAATGATATCATTCCAAGGAGTTTAGCGGTGCTTCCTGCCCCACACACAGAGATGTGCGTGTGTGGTGCCTATAACCTCCCGCAAGGTCAACTAAAAAGGAAAAAATGAAATGTAAGCGTGGTAATTGATTTCCCCTTGTGTGTGGACCTTTTGACTCTTAGAAGATTTATTGCGGTGTGTTTGTGTTGTGACAGAGGCCTCTTCAGTGTCTTCCGTCCATGAAATGCAATTGCTTTCATCCACCAGGGATGTTAACATGGCAGCTGCTGCGACGCACTTAAATACTGGCATGATGCAGCCGCTGAATTATACAGCTATTAGCCCACCCAGATACTCTGTATGTACATTATGTCTCTCTCTCTCTCTCTCTCTCTCTCTCTCTCTGTGTGTCTATCTCTCTGTCTCTCTCTCTCTCTCTCTCTCTCTCTCTCTCTCTCTCTCTCTCTCTCTCTCTCTCTCTCTCTCTCTCTCTCTCTCTCTGAATAGCTGAAAATAGGCTAAATAAATAGCCAATCTAGAAGCTCACAAGATCATCTATTTTCGGCATGAATCAGGCATAACTCTGAGCACAACCCCTAATGCTCTATACTGTATCTCTTATATATTAGCCCTATAACCTTGTTATGCAACATGCAAGCACACAAATTAGCTTATTATGGTACTTTGCAGACTAAGGTCCACTGTGGTTTCCCTGGTCGGTCCCTGTAGGATTCTGGGAAGGCAAAATACAGAGATGGGGCCAAACTCAATGATTACATTTTAACTGCTTTAACCCATTCAAACCAGGAAAGCATGTTAGATTTAGCGTTGCCTAATCAAAATGAGCATGCTTACTACTACGTACTACTAGCCTACTACTTCCCTTTGTGCCACACTGCGAGCTTGTACATCCTTGTACATTTTTGAACATTTTAAAACAATCCTGAAAGTCAAACATTTTGAATCATTTGCCTTTTTTATTAATTTATTTTAGTTTATTTTGCTATTTTTACAACGTGGCTCTGCAATATCTCATAGACATAAGGGACTGGTGTGTCATTCTGCAATATGCTGTTTAGAGCTTATAGATCAGCTATTTTTGTTGTGCGATGCCATCGTTCAACCAAGTTTAAATCAGGCTTTTAAGTGAGCTGTAAAGTAGGATAGTTACTCCAGGATAGTTATGCCTTTGAGTCGGACACGCGGCCGTAACTCTTCATTCTTCGTGTAAACACAAAGGCATATAAATGCAAGAAGGGGTGACAATTTTTATCGTCCCCATAAAGCAGACTGTATTGATAAAAGGGTCTGCACTTTGGCACAATATTGCCGCTGTAATTTATTGTGTGGGGAGGAGAACAAAGCATTAGTGTTAGTGCAGCATAAAACCATCGCCGATGTATGAGTGTGTAAAAGAGCTGTGTAAACAAGATACCCTAATACCTTTAAACAAGTGCTTAGGGTATAGGGAGGGGCCAGCACATTTAGTGAGACGATCACTTTGCCACACCTATGTGTAAGGCCAGTGCAGCATGATTATATATATATATATATATATATATATATATATATATATATATATATATATGGGGTTCTGACTCCTGAACACACATGTCCCTGCTGTTGTGCTGGTACAGGGTGCACACTGTTTTTGTCATTAATCAAGTGGATTTGCTATAGCTTCAGAAGGACAAAGAAATAGTAGCTCTTTAGCGTGGATATGGGTGAGTCATTTCAAAGAGGATTTGTCAAATGGGACCATGGATCTATAGCAGACAGACAGAGGTGAAATATGTTCTTTGCTTCAGTGGCGTGACATGTGTTAGGCTAACGTGTCTGCACAACACGTGATGGCGTGATGGGGGGTCAAAGCATGAGTCTCGGAACGGCTGAGAATAGTATGGTTGGTTTCTCTGCGGTTTGTCCTCTTAACCGTTGTTGCCGGGGATTAGATCGGCTTTGTCAAACAAAGTCGCAAAAGTCATCAAGCTGAAAATACAGTGGCATCGGAGATAGAGAAGCCGCCGTCAGTAGTAGTTGTCAATGAGAGGGCTAAACATGGTGAATCATCAGCTTTTCCTGCCAAACCACCCGTAACCAGGCCTACACTAAAGCCGTCAATCCTTGCCATTCATATCTCTGCCACCATTTGAACCCAGTGCACCAGCTCCAGTGGTGGAAAAAGTACTCAAATGTTTACAAGCTGCACAATAAGTCTCATTATTCGGCTATTTTCAAATGACCAAAATGTATTGGGGTTGAAGTGGTTATGTTCTGTAAATTATAATCACAATCTACAAAGTAACTAGTAACTAAAGTTTTCAAATAATTGTAGTGGAGTATATAATTGCCTCTGAGATGTAGTGGAAGTAAAAGTAAGTTCTTAAGTACTGTACTGCACTTATACTTAGTAACCTTACACTGCTGATTTCTGCCACCATTTGAACCTATGTGCACCAGCTCTGCGCAGTAAAATCATGATATGTTGACTCTGAGATTGTGATCCAACTCTGTGATTGTACAAATGGAACCAGCAGGTCCATGTGGTACAATCTCAGAATTACATTTTTTTTTAAATAACACTGACACCTACAGTAGTACAAGAACAGATCTTCAGATGGTGAAGGCTCTTAAGGACCTTTCTTATTCTATTTATCATTCGGTTGAGCAGCTATAGCCTACCATGTGCTACAAATTAATTATTTAACAGTGGGTTTTTTACCTGCATCGTCATGTCACAGTATGCAAAGACAATGAATGTTTAACCAATCAAATACGTAGGACAGGTATACTCGTCATGATTAATTAATTTTGCGCCATGCACTGATTACGCATGACGAGCACGGTCATCATAAGGCGTTTAATATCGCTGTAACATTGCCTCACTGTGTGTCATTCATTGAATCTCTCTGGTTGCTATTGCACGGTTGCTAGGGCCCCTCCCGCACTGTTTGTTTTCACTCAACCACACTGGCTCCTGTTTAAGGCCGCGTCTTTGCAGGCTTTTTTCTCGTAAACTAAAGCGCTATATGTGGTGTTGAAGAGTTTTCTTGAGGTGGTAAGTGGCAAATCTAACTTTAGATTACATTTGAAAACCCTGCAATCAAAAAGATAAGCTCTGAGCCGAATCTGTGTTATTTCCGCCCCCCCACCAATTGAAGGTATCATTCTTATGATTATGATACATCAAATGGCGAATCATAATATCAGATAGATTTGAAGGTTTTTTTTTTTTTTTCTAAGTCTAGGCTACCTTTTGCAACATCAATGCGAGGCTGACTGAGAAACGGCATCATATTTTCTTTTCTTGTCCCTTCTGTCTTTTATTCAGATCAAATAGACTTGCTTTACTCCACTCAAAGTAAATTGATAAGGGTATTGTTATGATAAGTAGTCATTCGAACAGCAAATTGCTTTCCCTGCTTCTTAGTTTTTTCAATTAGCCGGCCTACTCAGATCATCGATCCATATCGCAGAATGAGCCTAAATCTATTGTATGGTGGGAAGCGGCACAATGACGGCAGGGAAACTCAAACTAATAACACCAGCATTCACCATCTATTACGTTTAGGGGTTTCAAAACCCCCACTGGCACGCAGAAAGCACAGGATAGAGAACTGAGCTAGCTCAGAAGATTCTGTATCGCCCCCAAAAATGTGAGACTGTGGCGAAAGAAAAGTTAGGCAATCCATTCTCAGAGGAAGGGTACAGTAGTTAGACCAGTGGCCCTCACATTCCAACAACTCACATTCCAAGGTCCCCCATTACTCCGAGAGCTACAGACATACTACCTTTCTTTTTCTGCTAAGTTCGTATATATATACGGACCCGTCACTAGAGGATGCTAGTGGACCTTATCAGGGCTCGAGATTAACGGCGTCCCGACGTCCCGGGGACGGTAAAATATCTATTTGGGACTTAAATTTATCTCATTCGGGACGGTTTTGGGACGAGAGGAGTTTTTACACTGAAAATGCGCATTTCGTGTGCAGCGATGAGCAGCATGAGACCAGCAGCGCTGCCAGCGCCGTCAGTCAGACAGTTGACAACAACGAACGCACACACCATCATTCACCCAAAGGAATCCTAGGAATTATATTGCTTTTGCCCCGTGGATGGGACATTTAGATTTAGATTTAGATTGTTTGGAAGCATGGATAAAACCATGGTTGTGTGCTACAGAAAGGTTCCATAGGGACATGGGGCTACACTACAAAAACGTTTAACGTTAGCTTCCATGCTAGGCTTGCTAGCTGGCATCGACATTAAATAATATGTTGGTATATATCCTCTGAAGCAACAGATGTTTTCTAATGCTCAGATTGTTCTGGAAATGCTGCCCCAACACTGGAATGCACACCCCAAAACGTTCTCATTCCACAGTTTTTATTGTTGATTTATTGATTCCTTCGTCTTAGTATTCCCCCTAATAAAGTTGTTTTTATTTGTTTTCTCATGCCACCCATCATGTAATAGACATTTGAGTATTCATAGACTACCTGCATTGGTAGTCTGTTGGTCTTGATCAAGTAGCCTACACCAACGTTTTATAAGCTACTGTAGTCACTATTCATTGATTCACTGGTACACCAAAATAACATTTGAAAATAAATATCACTGTTCTCAGGTCGAATATTGATATGCAATTAAAATGTGATTAATTTAGATTAATTAATTACAAAGCCTCTGATTAATTTGATTAACATTTTTAACCAAGCCCTATTTTTCATCTGGGAGCATTTTGACTGAAAATAAACATGACCCCAAACAAATAATGTACTGCATGTATGTATTCAATACATGCAGTACATTATTTGTTTGGCTTAATTGTATTTCTATTAAAATAGGAATACAGTTATTCATTTCACAATTTGAGTGGTGCTTTGTTTGTACTTTTTTTTCCCCGGGACGGTATACATTTACTTCGGGACGGTTCAAATTGTATTTTGGGACGGTTCCGGGACGGTGGTGAAAAACGTTAGTCTGGAGCCCTGGACCTTATCAGCCAGGTCCGTATATATACCGACCCCAACGTATACTCTAGAAGTTGGGTGGGGGGCGGTCCCCTTGGTTTCGCAGGCACATTGTCAACAGTGTTGTGAAATGCGTCTGGGTCTCGTGTTACCAGTCTTTTGTCTCTCGCAATTTTCAAATGCTTTGTTATACAGTCTGGAGCAACGGAAGCTCTATGATGAGTAAAATATAAAGCGGAAGTGGAGCCTCCTCCCCACTTACGTTTCGTCTTTACAGTCGTGTAAATTTGACCTAATATAAATCGAAATCATCTAAACATAATAATATATAGGTTGCTGCTTAGCAGAAATGGAAATGAAAAATAAGCTCTAAAGATATTTTAAAATATATATTTTGTGAACATAAATAACAAACAGATTTCAGGAGGTACAGTTCGGTGCAGACTCTATATTGAATTCGGAGATTGTGGAATAGTTTATGGCTACGAGACTGCACGTAGCCATACAACTATTCCACAATCTCCGAATGCTATCCGGAAGCATTTGAAAATTGTGGGAGGCAACAGTCTGGCCACGCAAGACTATGAAACAGAGGGGAGACACAGAACAGTGCAGCAGAAAATGGACATCACCGACTGTGTGTGTGTGAGTGTGCGAGCGTGTGAGCGTGTGCACATGCTTGTGTGCGTACGTGCACGAAAGAGAGTGGGTGAATACACTGTAAGAAAAGGTTTTATATAAAGCCATGAAATGTGCTTTCAGAGACACATGATTCGAGCACATACAGTTGGTATAATGTTACACGCACACACACACACTCTCTCTCTCTCTCTCTCCGACATGCAAGGGATTTCTTTATGTGAAGGCGTGTGTTCTCTGCGAGGCGGTTTCAATATCAAGCAATTTATTTGAGAAGTGCTTCCCTTGCAGAATTAGAAACACATCCAGAGGAATACTGTACTGTACCCCTTCCACCAGTGACACATATTTCCGCTTTTTGGGCGCCTTTTCCCTGTGAAATGTCACATTCTGATGAACTGAATTGTTGCCATTTGATTTATAAATAACTAGAGGTGTGCGTGAGTAATCACTGAACTGTCACTTGCAGTGGTGGAAGAAGTACTAGGCCTGTATTCCAAATCTTCCAAAAACATGTATGATAATTTAACCATGAAAGCCCCATTACACTTCAGCTAATAGCTGATCTTCAAACTTGTAAAGGCAAGACAGAGCACATTGTTGCTTCGGGAAAGAAAAGCACCGGATTTATACTTAGTTTGCCAGTGTCGAGTGCTGTATTTTATTTAATATTGCAGCAATGGCTTTTATTTCAGCATGCTAACTTTCCAGGAAGACTAAAGGCCTATTCATACTCCAGTTTTATAGGTGTTACAGTATATGGTGACTACCAAAACGGTGGTTTGTAAAAATGTGTTTGTGTCTACCGAGAAATCTTCGTTCCTACTCTCACCTATGGTCATGAAGTGTGGGTAATGACCGAAAGAATAAGGTCGCGAATACAATTTTCCCAGATTGCATTTTAATCAAAACAAACTTTATTCACAGCCCATAACGTTTACAAAATGTTTCGAGTGAATTAAAATAAGATTGTGGGACAGTTTACATAGCCGTTGTTTACTATAGTTCACATAGTTTTGGCCTTCAAAATAAGATAATCTGCATTAGACCCACAAATCGAGCATCGGATGGGCTTCATAAAATATAAATTATGCATAAGAAAACATTGAACCCACAGTCTACAGGCAGCATATAATTATGCACTGGAAATGTCAGGGTGCTATGAAACTGCACTACCGCTGCGCAGAAAACTAGTACACACATTTACTCAACAAAAAAAGCAATGCATGCATACTTGTTGGCATACATTATTTTGAATTATGACTCCCCTTTTTGTTTACCTCCCGTACAAATGTAATTCCTAGGAGCCTCCCGCACAGACCTTTACATAAAGCATTTATATTCTAAATCAAATTACCAACGACAAGCGCACATTGCCTGAACTTCAAATTGATAAATACACATGATTTTCCCCTGGCCGCAGTGGCGCCGGGCCTCTGCGGCTTTGGCTTCTTAGTCTAAATCATAAACCTTGGAGAGGCCAGTGTGAAACAGCTTTGGTTCGCAGGCGAACACCTAAATGAGGCTTATACATTATTGAACGCCCCTCTGGTTTATAAGGCCTTGGGCAGAAAGAATAAAACTGACCAATCTCTGTAAACGTCACTGTAACACCGTTTATAGTTTATGATTCTGACGGGGAGTATTGTACCTTGACAGTTTGTTAAGCGTGAACTGGTCTCTTTTTCAGCAGTGCAGTGATTGCACGAAAAAGTGGGCAGATTTATTTCTTCAGATTGGTTTCACCGCCGATGCTCTTCTCTTTCCTTACGGGGCCATATGGACTCGGTCATGTCGTGAATGATGGTGGCTGAGTCACAAACTGAGTAGCTTTTTAATTGCTACTATTTTCTTTACAAAACATGGAATGACTCCAGGTTTGACAGGTCTACAGATGGCACACAAAGTGTGGGTAGGGATATATTCTAATCATGGAACGGAAACAGATGTTGCTAAATTGTCATGACAATTATGTTAATTATTTGGGGGGAGGTTGTGTAATAAATGGTGTCTCAGCCTTTGTCTATTGTACAGTATACAAGTAAGATGCCTGAGGGAGAGAAGCGATAGGGCCAGGACTTAATTTTCGGGGTTGTTGAGAACTCTAGTTTTCGCCGGCTGCCGGGCACGGCTGCCGGGCACGGCTGCGCAACTAACTTTGGGGAAGGCCCGTCTAGAGTTTAAATGGACAGGTATCAGTCAAAAGGGAGACATCGAAGAGGAAGGATGGGTGGAGAAGGATCAACATTATGGAATGTCAGAACAGGTTCTGACATATGGTATATCCATTTACTAATATATATTTTTGTTATAATTTTTTTATTCCACGATTTTGCAACCCAGTTTTTTCACCAATTATCTAATGTAATCCTGCCAACCTGGGGGGCAGTGGACTGACCTCATGCCTCCTTCTATGCATGCGGAGTTCAAGCTGCTTCTTTTCACCTGACAGGGGGGAATTTCCCTGGCCGGACGTAGCGCGTGGAAGGAACACGTTATTCCGACCAGTTCCTTTCCCCTCCATCAGGGCGGGGGGAGGTAGTTTTTTTAGAGACCAGGATTACTGCATGTTTTTGTGAGGGTACCTACCCTAGGGGACACGGGGAGAACATGCAAACTCCACAGAGATATTGATGACATCAGGGATCTCCATATATTGGCTTAATTGCGACAGCAAGTCGCATTTACTATGATGATTATGATCCCTGATTTACTATCATCCTTGCTGATGTCATAGTGATGTTTAAATTGTCTATATATTAAAATAGATTTTTTTTGGATATGTATAACATGGATGTATGTGTGTAAGTATATGGGTGTACATATGTTTATATGTATACTCGTATTACTCTTGAAGAGCAGCTTAACTGGCACAGAATCCAGCAAGTAATTTCAGCTATAGAGGGGTGGGAGTTTATACGTTTTTACTTCTTCTCACTCCTTTTCGGATATGCTTAGATTTCTTTCTTTTTTTATTTTTCCTTTTATTTCTTCTTGCTATTTTGTAACTATTTATTTTAATTGTTTTTCCTTGTGAAATGCAAGGAATTGTTTCTGTTTTATTGGCATATTCGAAATAAACATGACAAACAAAAGTTTACGAGACGTGGGCACAATATATGCAGGCTTTCCCCATGTACGGTATGGGGATTTTGAGTGATACACTGACGGACACAAAGCGCACGATTCCATCTGCTGAACTCAGAAAGCCTTGGTAAACTAGAAGAGTACAAAATAGTCTCATGTGTAAAGCACATCAATGTTTAAAAGTAAGTCAAGGCAAGGGGCCTTTTTTTGATTTTCAACTATATGGATTGGACCCCAACATTGTTCACCTTTATTTTTGCGGTCTATGGACACCAACACCAACTCTGGTATCGCTGCCCTCCACACCCTCATGTCTTGAGCTCTGTAGTGTTGTTAGCTCCACTCTTGCATTGCAATGTGACATTTTGTGAGCTTTTACATTGGCTATTCTTGCTATTTTGAAAAACCTTGATACTTTTGGCATGACATAAACATGAAAAAAATCGGGACGCAGAGGTAAAGTGGCTAAAAGGTAATGACAATGCGCACAATAAAAAAAAAGTGTGAAGATATTTTGTGGAGGGAACATGCCTATTGAATATGCACTCAAACCCATGACGTTACCAATAGTGTCACAAGCCAATCTCTGTGTGTATCATATGCAAAAAATGAAAAGAAAAGGCCGCCAAGACGGAGAAAGCTTGCGGGGGTTTCTGCAGTGTCATGAATCTCTTGAGTAAACAAGATCCGTCTCACTGGTTCACTGACATTCGGGCAAGCCAGGCAGCCATCGATGCAGAGCAGACAGCTTTGGCACACGCTTTCCTGCCAACCAAGGATTTCTTGACTCCCACATTCTTTATATCAACCTTTTCTGCCAGCTGCCTAAGAAAGGACGGAAAAGGCTACTTGAGAGAGTGAATGAGACCTACTTAACAGAACCCAGTGTGTCACCAGTTTAGAGAGGTTAGCCTTTTTTTATTCATTGGGGAATTCTGCTTTTATTGCAAGAATATTTAGCAATAAGGTCAAGGAGCCCTCTGCCATGCCTTTGAAATTGAAATGGAGTTGGAGGTGGAAAAGTTTTACTGGAAGTCTCTGAAGAATTGGCATTAAAGCAAATCAATAGCTGTCAGAACAACCTGGAAGAGTCTGGAGATACGGTATATATACAATATGCATGCCTCAACAATAAGAAAACCTTGGCACATTAACAGTATGCGTATCTACTGTAACTCATCTCATTACAAGACTAGAGTATGGGAACAATTAAGCACTCCTTTTTGAATAGGAAATCACTTTGACATCCTGGCTCCCGTGGCCCTGATCTAAATGAAAAATTGTAACGGTCAGCAATAACGACATGTGAATAGAAATGAGTATTACTACCGGTATTTTGTGGCGCAGTGCACATGTCCAAGACTTCAACCACTTCCAAACTGGTGTCCCTGTTTCGGGCACATCGTAAAAATCTCCTACAACAAGCTCACAGTGCGCCACAAAACACAGGTGGTTGTAGAGAGGGTATGCCAGAGAATCAGCAGAGTGCCCCTGTACAGTACTGTGCTCATAGCCACAGGCAAAATGGCGGCACTCTGTCACCACTGCCATGCACAGAGGCTTTCCTCAAAATGTCAATCTTTATTACCTCCATGATAGAAAATGGCGAAGTGCAAATGTCATCTCCATAATAAAGAGCCCGTATCACATACAATTAAGTATGCATGACATCGTGCCAGCCAGCCTCCTAAGCAAATGGGCCTCATTGGCACAGGCCATTTCTAACCTTTTATGTAAACAGCGAAGCTGAGGTTCCATTGTGTCAATGGCCGTTATTCAGCCCGATATGATAAGTCCAACACAAATCGGAACATTAACCCATTAAGACCTACAAATGCCTTCTAAATCTGTAGTTCTTCTCAAGGACCCTCAACATGATATGCCTTTGGCTGGGACGTCCCCCCCTATTTGTTGTGCCAGGGACCCCGCAGAAGAGAAGATTTAAAATATATTATTCAACATTTTTTTTAACATTTTCAAGATGTTTCAAAAATGCAAACTTGCACAGCAGCCATATTGGAAAGAAAATGGGCCTCTTCCTTACTTCCGTCACAGGTCTTACCAATTATATTAATACTAATTACGGCTCTGTCCCATTTAGCACAGTGGTTCTTAAACGTTTCAATTTCACGAACGTAGACAACCGTAAAGCCGTTTGCAACCCCCTAAGGAACATGAGGGTACCTGGACCACACTTTGAGGCCCACTGGTGTAGCAGAGCTGTGTTTCCAGTGAGCCAATATGCACAACACCAGCACCCTGACTCTGTTTGACCAGAATAGAACAGACCTGTGAATATGGCTGCTGTGCATAGAGCCTATTGTCATTTCTAGACGCTTGCCTGAATAATATCTACAGTGGTATCCTAAATTCCAGTTTTCCAGTTCAAATGTGGTTTGTTGGATATGTGGTTGTTGATAAGTTGTGCAATAGGCATCTATTCACATCTCCTGTTCTTCTGCTATCCCGTTCCATGTCTCTAGACAAGTGGGGGGATAATTTAATTTAAGCGAGCAAATAAGACCAGTCAATGAACTAATCTTGTCTTTCTACAGTCCATTAAGGAATTGTCCATCCATGCCACCGGTGGCCGTCCCCCAAGTCTTGTTAAAAGTAGCATCACTTTTGTTAGATGTGGTAATGGGTTCAATTTAGTGTATATTATTGCTCGGATAAATTAAATATATTTTCAGTCAGCTCAGAACATTATTGATCCCATTGACATTCAGTTCAAACAGTTTAATCCTTTTAATTTGCTTCGTATTGATGAACATGGACTGACATTGTGGTAATTGTAGCTAATACATTTATTTTAATTGCTAATGCAATATATTTGTCAGCTCAGTGATGCAATCAATTTCAAGAAAAGGGGCTCGCCAAGACTCGCTGTCAGATTCTAAGTAGCCTACTTACTGTATACAGTGGTGTAAAGTAACTAGGTACATTTACTCACATAGCCTACTGTACTTAAGTACAATTTTAGGTATTCTTTACTTTACTGGAGTATTTCCAGTAAATTATTAAAACTATTATGCATAGTATAAAGTACTGTAATTTAACCCAACCCTGCTAATACCAGGTAATTATATTCAAGGGTTTAGGCATGCTTAAATGCCTAAATCAAATTCACACAATTTTCCACTGCACAGGATCACTTTTTATTATAATTATAATAATAATAATAATTATTATTATTATTTAAATGTCTATATAGCATACATAATTCGGAACGAAGTATTTTGTGTGTGTCACTGTGTGTGCATACAGCACGCCTGTGCATTGTCATACAGCAAGACTGTAGGATAAAGGAGGGTGACTTCACGGTATGCAGTAATGCTAATGTAAGCTTCATGCAGAGTTTTCTTTTTTTCTTTTAACCATAGCAATTATTAATGCAGGACAGGAGAATTAGCTGATTTAAAACGGAAACACTTAAGGTCGACGTGAAATGATGGAGAAGACCTATTAGTCACCATGGGACCGACCATAGAACGTGGAGCTTCTTAATATAGTCATCTACTCAGCACCCAAGAGGCTCTGCCGTGTGGAGTTCATCCAGCCTCAGTCACTTTGTTTGAGAATCCTCCTCACTGCAAACACAGAGCGTTGGCTGGGGACAGACGGAGAGAGAGAGAGAGAGGCGACTGGCAGTGCTGAAAGAGTCACGCCAGTCCAACAGAAAATTGGGCCAGGATATACAGTAGAGCTGCTCCCTCCCTGCTCCCAGTGCCCACGCCGTCTTCAACCCCAGAGACGATGACGGGGGCCAGCGAGTGTGTGTGTGCATGTCAGCCAGCGAGGTCAGCTTCCCAGTCCCTGTGTATCTATCATAGCTGCCAGGGAGGGGTCATTCCTGTCGGATCCCTCTGGCTCACACCGTCGTCTCAGGATCAGCGGGGACGCTCCGCTGCCCCGGCAACCCCTGCAAATCCCCCGGGGGCGGGGGGGGCACAACCGGCACGACCTGACACTGTTCGAAAGGAAGAGACGCCCTGCAGAATATAATCAGCCGTGTAGATAATGAATGTGATTAGAAGTCAAACTGGATGAAGCTACGTATATAGCTTGCTAGAACTGCCACGTAATCGGAGACCGGTATTAAAAAAAATTGTAAGAGGTTTTGCAAAGGGTTGTTGTTCACAAGCTTTTGGATTTCTTTTTTTTTTGCCAGCGAGGACACATTTGCACATTTGGACTAAATGAGGCATATGCCGTGGTGTGAAATTGGTCATTTAAACCTTTAGGCTTAATGCAGTCAGAGTTGCGACAAGGTTGTTCTCTTTTAATAGTCAAGTAAATCATTCTTACTTGTATAGCACATTTATATACATTGTAAACACAATGCAACAAACAAAAATATGCATGGATCTGCAAATAAATAAATGCATTTATGACTCCCTTTGGAGATGTATTTTTCATCACTATCACATGTTTTGTTTGAAATACATCGAAGATGCGATTATATTCCATTTATAATGGATGAAGCCTTCAACCCTCAAACACTACACTCTCCAGTTGGCGGGTGAGCAGTGATTCGCCAAATCACTGGCCCCCTCATCTAGACTTCCAGCTATAGATAAATCCACGGAGGGGCGCCCCGGGCGCAGCCATCACCGAGGCATCGCCGGCCAGGTGCGCCCCGGGAACCCCCTCACGGACCTGCCCATTGTCCTTTCTCTCATGCCAGAGCCAACAGGTGGCTCTCTCTGCCTTGTGTGTTCTTGGGGAATTTAAGGCACTGGGAGGTCTCTATGACTATGTCATACTTGGCAGACATTCAGTGAAAATCTAGATTTTAATCAAGAGGGGAAAAGATGGGGCTGTGGGTAACCCTCGTCAATTACGCCTACAGGTTTAAGTGGTTAATGATAAAAAAAGTAATAAAAGTAGTAATGTGAATTTGAAAATTAATATAGATCCATCTTCCTTAATAGCACCCAGGTTTCTGACCTCTCTAAGCCTCGCTTCCTAATAAAGAACACTGTGATGTTCCTTAATGTGTCTCTTTATCTGCACGGCATTTCCATTTTGAGACATGGCAAGGCTTTGCCACAAACATTATCATTCAATATTTTAAAATGAGCCATCAGACTTTGTGTGCATTCGCATATTACAAGGGTTTGTTTGTGGCATTTGATTTGATTGCACACATAACTCTGCAGTGACTATCTGAGTATCTGTAGCCTGTGCATTCACAAGGGGTGAATGATGCTACAGTATAAAACCATTATCATAGACATGCCCAGCATATTTTACTACCATGACCAGTTCAAAACCCCAAACATTGATCCTGATGCTTGTCTGTGATGGTGTAACCTCATAACCTCACCAAATATGTTATTCTCAGAGAGATCTTGGAATTGCTTTTATGCAGCTACAGGAAGCCATCTAGATTAGAAGATACAATTTTAGATAACAAAGACATTTTAGATAACAAACTTATCCTCATCTTATCTTTTCTTTTTTGAATGCATGTCCACTTGAAAATACTCACAGGTTTTGGGAATTTTTTCATGCATATACATAATGTAATAAATGTGAATTATGCTGCTTTAATCAAAGTATCATATCCGTATCATGTCAGTATCGTGTCAGTATAAAGATCAGTATCGTGTCAGTATCGTATCGTGTCCAGTGTCGTGGTCCGTATCATCATGTCAGTATAATGGTCAGTATCATGGTCAATATTATGGTCCGTATCATATAGTATCATGTCAGTATCATGATCAGTATAATGTCAGTAAAGTGGTCAGTATCATCAATGTATCATGTCAGTATCATATCCTGCTACCCTAATAGACAGGGGGTACACGAGCACAGTTTATCCGTCCTCTATCTCCGACCGAACCACACTTTTACCACACATCTCTCTATGCAAAAAACAATCTGCACGCTCCCAGAATTAACATAGACTACATTTCAGCCACCCAAGTGTCTTATTTACAGTACAAATATTACTTTTGTGAAACACGCTGTTGTTGCGCAAGCTCAACAGCCTACGTCAAAATCGTCATGTTGGGGCCAGTCCTTCAGTGACACACACATTACATGAACCACACGACCGGGATGATTTCTTACCCCTCAATGTTGTGAATTTGGACGAAACCGAAACAGATGCTTCTGACAACATTTGCCTGTGCTTGCTTAATAGTTGTACTTCTGAACACATTTGCCTGTGCGTGCTTAATCGTTTGCACGCCCGACGCCCGTGCATTCTGTGCTTGCGCATTTCCCAACTCTCAGTGATTTATCCACACATCGCCCTGTGTGTGTGTGTGTGTGTGTGTGTGTGTGTGTCGCGTCGCCCTCCAGCCGCAATTGCGAGTGTGCGCTGAACCCACACTATCCCGCACTATCCATTCCATGCACATATTAGTCCTATATTTACTACAGTAGCCTACGCCTGACAGACAGTGTTGTCGTTAAGCAGCTCGACCCTGCACCTCAACCCTAGCTGACAGGAGTGACGGTGCTGTGCTGTGCTGTGAGTAAACTGACAACGCTTGGCTTTCTGACATCCCTTTCTCACAATCTACATTCTACAACAATAGATTTGTTAGTAACATTAGGTTGTGGCGAAGTAGAAACGTGGAGAGCAGATAGTGTGTTTTGGACAAACAAGCTAGCATTGGTGTTGATTTGGGTCAAATGGAGTCCATATGGC
Organism: Protomyctophum parallelum; assembly: GCF_964188405.1. Taxonomy (NCBI): domain Eukaryota; kingdom Metazoa; phylum Chordata; class Actinopteri; order Myctophiformes; family Myctophidae; genus Protomyctophum; species Protomyctophum parallelum. Next base: position 29,279,017 of record NC_139707.1, read on the forward strand.
TGAAGATAAATGAACACATGATGTCGGTGGGAGAGGAGTTATTGTGTGTTTTGGACAAACAGCGTGGTGTTGTTTTGTGTCAGCTGAAGCTTCATGTGTTTGTGTTGGAGCGCCTCAGTGTGGCCGTATAGGTCATGTGCAACCTCTTCCAGAGAGAGATGGAGACACTAAATCTCAGCTGGAGAAACATGTTTGCATGCATGCATCGCTGCCTTGCATGCTGTGTGCTACTGTTGAGTCTGTCACTCACTTTGACTGATTTATGGCATTGTCTTTCTGTTAAAATCCAACTATGTTAAAGGCGCAGTGAAACGGAAATGGTGAACAACATGAAAATGGTGTTTCAACATGAAACACCGGTCTGAAGTTTCTGAACCAATCAGAGCGTCGCATCCCTTCAGGCGATGGGACGGTAGCTAGGGACGGTAGCTATGCTAGGCGCAACAGCGTGGTGTTGTTTGTTTATAAATCATATGGTCGGCCAGCACAACCAGTTTACTGTTATGTGGCTTATTTCTTCCATATAATGTTTTCAGATACATATTCTAGCGTGATGATTAAGTTGAAAGCGAGTAATACACTGTCTGGATGTTATCTGGAATGGAAATAAAAACAGAGTATTCTGTAATCAATAGCAGCTGTGATGGACGGACGCACAAATATGGGAAATTAAACGGGTGAGCTTCATTGTTATTGGCTTTTATCGATGTGTATCTCTACACGTCATCATGCAGCACGTTTTCGTTTTAATAAATAAATAATGCAATCGTTTTTATAGACCTTTGATATAAAAACACACAGAAATTAGAATTTTCACATTTTTTTGGCATCCATCGTTAGGTATGCCCATGACCACGGATATGGTCTAAAAGTGTGAAAAACGTCTTTTTCATTTCACTGCACCTTTAATTTAAGATCTCTGGACATATTAGGTAATTGTTTATTAACTGTGCACACGTGTAGCCTATTGTATGTCAGACTGTATGTCTGTCACCCCACAGTCACAGACCAAATGTTGTTATTATCACACAGTGATTATAACCAGTTTCACTTTAACTTTAATATCGTGGTGGTTTCTAAGTATGTGTAGCCCAGGGAAGTAGACTTTGGCGATCTTGCATTATAGAAGGGTCGGTGTCAGGGAAAACACTGTCCACATTTTGAAGGTGTGGGAGGCGGGGGGACAGAAGATAGTTGTGAGTAGTAGGGCAACAAAAACATCAGCTACAGCCCTGTGTGTGTGTGTGTGTGTGTGTGTGTGTGTGTGTGTGTGTGTGTGTGTGTGTGTGTGTGTGTGTGTGTGTGTGTGTGTGTGTGTGTGTGTGTGTCAGTGTATGTATGTGTGTGTGGGTGTGTGTGTGTGTGTGTGTGTGTGTGTGTGTGTGTGTGTGTGTGTGTGTGCAAGCGCGCGCACTACACATACTGTTTACCCAGGGTGTGCGTGTGTCAGCCAGCCAGCACACACACACACCACCTCAGCAACTCTCATCGCCACAATCATCGGATGCCAAGTTCTTCCGCGCATTATTTATTTCCCAGTCCCACCCTTAGAGTAAGGTCCCACCACTGATTCAAAGTCAGCAGTGACTGTGAGTGTAAGTGTGTGTGTCACTGTCAACATTATTTTGTTTTGAAACAAAAGCGCATCCCCGCCGGTTACAAGAGAAGGAAATACGTATCAACATGGTCACCTGTAAACTCACTCATTTACAAACAAGCTCACATCACAACAATAATCCATGTAATAATAACAACAATAATAACAATCACAATAACGATACTAATAATAATAACAATAACAATAACAAGAAGAACAACAATAACAACACTAATAACAGTACAGTACAGTACAGTACAGTACAGTACAGTACAGTACAGTACAGTACAGTACAGTACAGTACAGTACAGTACAGTACAGTACAGTACAGTAAAATACAGTACAGAACAAAGAAGTACAGTAAAGTACAGTACAGTACAGTACAGAGGACAACATTACAGTACAGTGCAATACTAAGGAGTGCAGTACAGTACAAAGGGGTACAGTACAGCACTCTCATCGCCCTCCCGCTATTGCCTTCTTCCCATTTGCCACACATCGATTGGCGCTAGGATGAGCGGGCCGCAGGCCCGCGAAATTCTAGTATTGATAATAGTATGATAGTACTAATGATAGTAAAACGGACACAATAAGTTGCGCTGCAGGTGGTGTCAGGGAGACATAGCAGGAACACCATTCCTCTATGAAATCTACCAAATCTCTTTGCCAGCTCACACACAGCGCGAGGCTTCAAGTGATTCAAGAACTGAGGCCAGGTAGAAGGCAAGTGGTTTCTGTCTATATAGCAGGTTAACCTGGTTGGCAAATCCTGAAATTTGTCACCCGCTTACTTTTACTACTCGGGCAACTGGATTGTCTGGTTTTCTTAATTGCCAGCCAACCAATCAATCTGATCCTATATTTAATTTCCAATTACCACTAAAACATGAAGTGTCACATACTGTCCACACTGTCCTGCAGTACTTTAACTACAATAACCCTGACATCCCTATTTAGGGCATTTCATTATTTTCAGTTTTTAGATCGGCTATATTTCAGTGATGGTGCAGAATCTTGCCTCTCCGTGGTCCTGTTCCTCCCAAGTTTTTAAATCACTCAGACCTACATATTTAACTTGGTACTTTTTCACCATTTGCAGAACGAGTACAGTATGAGGGCCTGATGGCAGCTTTGGGAAGGAGGGATTGCCCTGAATTTTTGTGGCCATTGCCTGCGAGCGAAATATAGTTGTGTTACCTAGACCTTGTCTGTGCTCACCTCAGCACAACACAGGAACAAATGGACCATTAAGCTAATGGAACCAAGCAGGCAAAGCACATGTTCAGCTTCCATCTTCCCAACAACTCACAGGGAGCCAATTACTGCTAAATCCCCCCCCTTCACCATGAAAAAAACAAAAAACAATGCCTTGCTCCCAAGCAGCTTAATGAAGGAAAAAACTGCTTACAAGCTGTTTGACTTTTAAGATAATCGATTTACAACATTGTGTGGTATTAATTAGTTAATGGTTAACATTGTGTATGTGGAACAGATTTATTCTTCCCTCAGGGGCGATCTGGGAAAACAGGGTGTTTCTCTCCCACTGGAGTTAGTGGGACATCATCTGGATCAGTTTAGCCAAAACATCTGGACCAGCTCAGACATCCAGGGAACACTCCAGATGTTGAAACACCCAAGTACATGGAACGGAAGGAGACTATGCCACCTCTACTGTATAGGAACCCTCAAACAAACTTTACACTTTCTCAGTTTGACTTTGAGGGTGTCAGTCCTAATCACTAGGCTACACACACCTGAGGGAAGCATGGATTGCAGTTCTCAGTAACCACAATTGATTTCAGGACTCCACAGAGTCCAACATGACTTTATCTTGACTTTTCTTCAAAGCCAAGAGTTAGCTTACCATAATGTTCTTGGTTCTCCTTAAAAGCAAAAGGTTAAAGCCTGGTTGGCTGTATGTAAGAACAACATGAACATAGGCGTAGAAAGATGACACCAAATTATGATTTTACAAATTGTGCTAATTGTTTAGAAACAGAACACTAGTGTGGGGGAGTCCTATCATGCTGTTTCACAAATCACATATTGGGAGTTGGCTTGCCAAACTTTTCAGATTATTTTGTTTTTGTCTTTCAACCCATTAAGGCCGATTCTACAAATGCCTTCTAAATCAGTAGTTCTGACAACTTCTTTGTGTCAAGGACCCCCAAATTATTATATTGGTTATATGGACCCCCATCTGAAAATGTTTTGTTCCAGGTACCACCAGAAGAGAGTTTTGTGTAAAAAAAAATTTAAACTAGATAAAGTGCCCCTCGACGCACAGGTCTCCAGCAGGACAGGTCAGGTTGTGTCCTCCTGGTGGCGCTAGAATAGGCCAATGTGAAAAGGGTGCCTTTACTTCTAATCACGAATCAGTGCACGTTTACATTTCGAGTCAACCAATAGTGTATAAGCCATTAATGTGGGGATATGTTCTATAATTATGTGCCATTATTGCCGAAGATGTGAATAGACAACATGAATTGACACTACTGTAGTCCTTTTAATTATGCCCTTACAATGCTAGCAAGGAAATTGTCAGTCAATTCCTTTCTTTTTTCTTGCCGGAAAATCTGTTCACTGCTGAGTGTTGTCTGTGAGTGAATCATACTGGACTCCATTGTTCGATGTTCTTAGCTTACATCAGAATGATCAGGATATTGTCAGAGAAAGCAGGGCATGGGTACATTCTAATTACATTCGAATTACAATTACTTGACACCAAAATCATCCCGACAGTAGGGTATGAGTTGAAACCATGGCACTCAATGAAGTAGTATAGTTGTAGTAGTTTATTTTGGTTATTAAAAACGACATTCTCTCTCTCCACTAATTCACTATTTATTTATTTGTATCAATCAGTCAATTGTTCTTTCCTTTAACCCAGGGGTTCCCAAACTGTGGTGCGTGCACCCCTTGTGGTGCGTGAGCACCTTGTAGGGGGTGCGCGACATGAAAAGGCTAATGGTGGTGCTATGGTTTTATTTTAAATATATTAACATATTATGCCAATATATGGCAAGTAATGCAGAATATAGCCTATGCTGCATATATCTTCTTGCTGCGAGAGTGAGGTCTAGCCAACACCAACTCGGGATTCCTGGATCGCTGCCCTCCACAAATTCCTATTTTTTTCGTTTCACACTAAACCCAAGTGGTTTAGGTTCTAAACACTTATTTGTAACACTTTTTAAAGGTGTCAGTGTTTAGATTATAAACAGAAGAGCATGTTTAAATGCCATGATTGCACTGAGTCATCTGGCTAGTGCTACTCCTTCTCATTGGGAACAAGTAGCCTATTGTAGAGTACAGACTACAGTACTATGTATTCCCTACCTGGTAGGTGAAAACAAGCCACCAGATTAGCATTTGAATGCCTGATCTGCATGTGTACAATAGGACAGGCAATGCGGTCCACCCCCCACCACCCCCTGCCCCGGACAAAAGAGGTGTTAACACATTGAGTACGCCGACTGCCTTCAAAATATAGGCTATAGAATACCGGAGGTGTCTGATCGCTTTTACTTTGAAAGCCATGAACCGGAAACACTTTCCTAAAAAAGTTGACTTTACAAAGTGACCTCAACATCCCCGATCATCTTAATATATTGTTTTACGCTCCAAAAAGCGTTCATATTTTGCGGGAGAGACGGATGAGGAGCAGAAAATAAGCGCCAGCATATCGCTCTATTCATCACCACGGAGAGCGCCCTGGATTAGGAGCTACGAGTCATTCTTTCCGTCTCGCTAACGTGGGAGTCAATAATAAGCTAATAGTTGCACTGAGCGTTAGCATACGGCAAGCGAAAAGCGAAATGCCAAAAAAATAAATAGGAAAAATTCTGAATATTAATATCTCGCCCCGCATCGCTGGGATGTCGCTAGGACGTCCTCACACGTCCTTTGAACTCTACTCTACTCTATCCTATGACGTTCTCAGGCGTCCTACGTGCTGTAAGTGTTAAGGTGCGTTCAGACTTGGATGGTTAGAGCGGAGTGATTACATATAAAGTCAATGCAAAGACGAGAATTGCGTGAACGGTCGCAGCGCGACCTGGCACGGTACAAATGGGACGGACCGAGGCGAATATATTCCATAGAATAATTATATATTCAGGTCTAATTCTTCATGGGTGCTCGAGCCCCGCCGCCCCCACAGAGTCTACGTCACTGATACACACTGTATTGTATCTGATATGTAGGGTATTAAAGGTGTCTTGAAAATGTGAGGCAGCCAGTGAAATGCAAGGTGCATGCAAATGCCAGGGACAGTATTTCACTTTTATGTGTACAAAAAGAAAAGAAAAGAAAAACACATATGACAGCACGTTGTCAAGTTTTGTCAGGCTGTCCTCACTTGTAATAAAGTTCAAAGTACATGTTTTTGTTGCAATGATACAGTAGTTTGCCGTTTCTAAGACGCTGTGGGGGGTTTTGGGCTGACAAAATAAACTTGTTTAGTAGTAGCAAAGTGTCATCTTAAAGTAGCATATTCCCCAGCAAAAACAAAACTTCCGGCGGTACAAATTTGAACCGCCGCAGTAACTCAATTGCCTATTGTTGCCATCCTGTGGGCTGTGTGTTATGCATCTTTTTTATCGGCCCGCAGAGAACACTGCGTGAATTTACAACAAGATGAGGCTTGCGAGGAATGGACTATCGCGCGCTATAGTCTGTTGCCTATCCCTCCCCCAGGATGCCATTACTGTGAAGCAGCACTGTTTATGAGAGGGAACTGGAGTGCGAGGGCAGACAGAGGTACTGTAGTGCTACTGGATCTTTGGGGTGGGTACTGGGTTGGTGGGAGGAGGGGATCCTGGGAGAAGCATTGTCTTTTGGGTCTGCAGATTCACACCAAACTTTTCAAGCTTCAATGTTGGGCTCTTTTTTTCTTACTCTCAGGAGAAACCTAGATTTTCCAGTTTACCTCTGTTGAGCCTCCATTATAACCCGATTTTCAAAGGGCCTTATCTCCAAAGGTTCGAGAGCTGTCCATGGTGGGCCGCCGCTCCTGTCAACCTGACAGTGGACAATATGCAGAGAGAGAGAGAGAGGGGGGAGAGAAGGTTGCAAGCCCCCAGGCAACGTTGAAGACATCTTTCTACTGGTCAAAACCTGGTACTGCAGGCGGGCTGGGCCCAGGTTAGGACGTGACGCAGAGGTACCACAAGAACAGTACGAGGGGTACTATGATAGGAGCCAACCAATCATATCGTTCGTTCTTTCGGGTGCTTCAAAACGCCACTGAGCAACTTCCATTGAAGTGAATAGCGGGGCTGTTGCTCCTCAATCCATTCTCTAGTTCTCTGGGGGTTGTCGTGGGATTCAGAATCCAGCGTAATTAACTCACTCGCAATCTTTCATAATTCAATAAAAAACAAAAATTGTATCGACTTAACTCGTTCTTCATGGTGGTCTGAGCCATTGGGCCAGAACTTGTTTAACTTCTTCTTTGCAGTCAATGAGTTAACCACATAAACCAGGGCTATTCAACTAAATGATGGGGCCACATTGTCAGAAATCCAAGGGTCTGGGGGCCAGACTAACCCTAACCCTTGTGTGCAACCATACATTAATGAATCCCTTTCAACCTGCTGTCCCTATTTTGGGCTTTTAAATGGCGAAAAATATTTAGAAGCTCAAAACACGTCGCAATGCTTGTTGTGAGCTTGTACTAGATCTGCTATTGCCACCCTATATTTTTTTCCCTCAAATGACGCCTCTGGCCCAAATGACTGCTAAACTGCAACAAATGCCTTATTCCCCACTTTATCAGGTGATAACCATGGTCTCTATGGCAACAGGCGGTTGTGATTTCTTGAGTTATTCGCTGTACATGTGTCTTTCCTCATTAGCTCTCCTGTCTAAAGGCTTCTGTCCAGCTCTGCTGGACATTTAACACAGCCAGCCAGGCACCCTGAATCCCCTGCTTACTCTCAATCTTCATAACCCACCATTGTTCCCTGCCCCACATGCATTATGTCCATCTACCCATTTCCCTCTGAGATGTAGTAGAGTAGAAGTAACCATAGGCTATATTACAGTTATTGAGTAAATGTACTTGCACCACTGGTGTCACGTGTGCGTGCGTGCGTGCCTGTGTGTGTGTGTTAAGGTTGGGCGATATGCCAATTTTTTTCAACCGCCAATCGTCTGACCAATATTCGCCGATTGACGATGTATTCGTGTCATAAAAGTAAAGTGAGAACAGCTCACTGCAGGTCGCAAAAAAGCCAGATCTACAAGCTCTCAAGGCGCCGCGTCCTGCCAGTTTTCGCAGCTCCGTTCGCTAGGCTTTGAGAGCTTGTAGATCAGTCTGTTTCTGCAGACTGCAGCGCAGCTGCGCAGCCAGGGTAACTTGCTCCCTTCCCTCCCCGCACCGGCCGTCGGAGGCTCGGAGCGGAGCAGCGGAGCCCACAAGCTGCTGCGGCCGGGCTGATCCACACAGGCTCTCAAGGCATCGCGTCCTGCCTGTTTTTGCAGTGCCGTTCGCTACGCGTTGAGAGCTTGTAGATCTGTCTATTTTTGCAGCGCTGGTGTCGGGGTTAGTTCACGTTGTCAATAAAAATAACTTGGATTACAGGCGGAGATGAAGTTCAATCAGTGGGTTGCACCAGTATTGGCTACACGCTAAGCTAAGCGCTAAGCTAATGAATGATCCCCGTGCCTATACACTAACACTAGTAGACAGTTTTTTTATTTTCCCCCCCGCCACTCACGGGTGGCGCATTGGGATTGTGATGAGACACGAGACAGCAGTGTGCATTCTGTTGTGACTGTATATTATTAAACTGCATGGGTCTGGACTCCGGAGCTTAAACAACATGTAGGCTACAGCCTCCCTCGGCTCCCAGCCGTGCCGCGGTGCCCGATGCTGGCTGCTGACAGTGCTGAGTGCGGGGACTGTGGGAGCATACCATTATAACGGGGGATTTCCACCCGGCCGCTGTTACTACTTTGCTGGGCCAAATTGATTCACATGTTGCTCACACTTTACAGGTTATCTGGGCTAAATCGTCCCGAGAAATCGCCTAATAAAAATATTCGGCGATTGGATTCGTATATTCGCGATTGACGATGTATTCGTATCGTCACCCAACCCTAGTGTGTGTGACTTCATATTTCACAGTAAGCGGGAGGGAGGGCTTGGGGTACCTGACATTGAATGGACATATGTATATCCACACGCCTTTCATTAAACATGCAGACAGAGACGATCGGGCAGTCAGAGATCTCGCCATGAGCCTCGCTAATTCTCGATCGGGGAGGGACGCAAGGTCCCCAAAACAAGCGACCCCCCCAGCTTCCTTGGGTTCAAAAAGAAGGTGATGTCTCTTTGGAGTGGAAAGGAGCAGACAACGAGACGGTGCGCGTCTCTGAATCTGTGATCACTGACCTGTCAGTGTCAATCAACGCACGCGCAACAGTAAACCGCAATGACGGAACAGTAAGTGCGCTCCCGAGTCCCTACCAACGGTGCGCGTGCGCATCATCTAGCGCTCAGAGAGCAGCATTGAAAACGGCACTGGCCCGGACTACGGCTGCAAGGCAAGCTGGCGTGCCTCCAGTCAGCTGATCACTTCGTGTCCCACTCAATTCTAAAAAATGCAGAGATTGATGAGGACATTCTCATCTTCACAGTAAAGGCACGCCAACCAAACTGAATCTATCCATCTGGTATCCCAATAATCATGACCCTCACTGTCTACACCATGGACAGCATCAGACCATAGACTGGCATAGAGTCTACATATGTCCCATATATTAAACGTCTGTAATATTTACAAACATTATTGCCAAAGATGTGTCGTCTATGTTTGATTCCTCTGTTGTGTTTCACAAAAATGTCTGTGTGAAACCAGAAATGTTTCAATGCAATGACCCAACCATATTTGCAAATATAACTGCAAATACAGTACACCAGATGTCATTATAATTTATGAACAGCAGAGAGGTCTTTCTATTGGAAGTTGGCTGTGCTTTTGATTCAAGTTTAGAGGAAGCTTTCCTTACTAAACAAGTAAAATATCAACCATTAGTACAGGCCATTATACAACTGGGCTATACGTGTCAGCTCATTGCTTTTATATTTGGCACAACTGGCAGCATGGGCCATGTCCACAGGCTAGTGGTCAGAGGCTTGAGGATTATGCGGTTGTCCAAGTGTAAAGCAAAGCAGCTTGCAACATACTGTTCAATCCCTTCCATTAGTCGGTCTATTTGGAGAAGGTGCTTTTTGTATACCCATGATTTTCTTTCTTTGTTGGTAATATGACAGACTGATCGTGACCAATGTTGGCTGTGAATAAGTTCATGTGTTGCCTATATTCTGTACATTTAGGGCTTGTTTGGACTCGAGCACTGAGACACATGATGTTTCGAGTGTGTGCAAGCAACTGAAAAATATTTTTGCCCTTGATAATGTATTTTGTAAATGTGGACTCAAATAAAGTAATTGAAATGTGTGTGTGTGCGTGCGTGCGTGCGCCAAATCCTGGGGGATTCAATCGCTTTTATTTCCAATTCCTTGTCCCAGATGCCATTTCTGGTCTGTGATCCTGGTTTCTCTGCTCTCATCGGTCGACTGGAAGTGATATGCGCCGACAACACACACACACTAGTACATGTATGACATCATAACATTCGGTCGCTGATTTTTTGCTTTTCAAAATAAGGGTTGAACGGGGGAAAATCCTGGCAAATGGCAATATAATAACAATTAATTAATTAATCCTGGCAAGTTTTCGAGGCTGGCTTCCCCCCCTCGCCCCTCACTTCACATTGTGTGATTTGTTTTAGTGTTGTCTGAAATGATGTGCTGGACGCTGCATCTGGAAGGAGGGCGGTTGTCCAAAGGGAGAACAAGCTGCTATAGTAGTGAAGCACAAAGTGCATGTGGTCTTTTGAATTAAGCCTATATATTTTTGCATTTATTTTTTACTTGGTAATTTTAGCTTTTCAAGTGTTGTAAAGCAAAAGCATGCACTTGAACTCAAGTACAAGTTTGACATGAGCAATTTTCAACTGTAGTTGAGTAACATTCTATAAGTATCTGTTATTTGACTCAAGTACTGGGTTTGAGTACTTTGTCCACCCACGGGGGAACCCTGAAAGGCCACATTAAGGCACTTATGTATTGCTGTGAGAGTCAACGTGGTGGCAGACCACAGGCCAGGAGTCCTTTTTCAACCGGTTCATTTCATTATTTATAGTATTATGTTAAATTGAGTATTACTACCTAGGCCTCAGTATAGAAGATTAATTTCTCAGGCAAATTTTCTCTCTAAGCTCAGTGTGGAGATTAGCATAGCAAATTGGCACTGATGAATAACCCATTATCAATATGAAGCCAAGGTGGTGTTATGAATGAGGGTTATATAAGCCACTTTGTTTGCTCATTAACTGAACAATGAATCTGTCGCTGAATCAGCCTTGTATTTAGCACTGTTACCGGAGCAGTGGAACGGGCTTACGGTCGACGTTGTGTTAAAGGAGATTTCAAGAACAGAACATTACATGCTAACTTTGTCTCATCACACACACCTCCCTAATTGGCTTTAGGGAGGAAACAAACGACTGCAAAACTACAGTAATGTAGTTGTTTGTACACAGCAAACATCATCCGTGTTAATGTAAGTCTGAAAGTGTAAATTGAATGTTATGCGTACACTTTCAGAGTAAGAATTTACCATTTAAGTGATATAAACTTTGTTGTACGATAAATGGCGAACATCACAACTACAAACTCACAATCCGTTCAATCTGCCCAGCAAAGCTCTGGACAGGGTTGAACCGGTTGGGGTCCATGGGTCAAATACATATTAATATGGGGGGCTTGGATTTATTTATTTTTTAGAGTTACATCATCATATACTCCCTCACGGAACCTGTGGTCCACTCCACTGACACAAGGGTCTCTTTTTTTTAATAGGGGGTTATTGCGGCGCAGAGAGGGCATTACTTATCACCAAACACAGCACCAGACCATGACACTTCATCAAATCTCCAAATCAATATCCGTTATATATGGTGCAATGTGGAGGTCAAAGGTCATGTTCAGAAGGTTCAGTATTATTGATTGACACTTTGTTTTCACAAGAACCCTACCTGCGACGAACCTTTGGCCACTTTTAATACCCTAGAAAACAAAAGAAACAAATGAAAAAAGACCATTACTGCATAAAAAGTAATCAACAAACTATACAATTACTATGCAATACAAACTGGTCTAAGATTGGCCAAATTGTCAAATAATTTAAGAAAGATTTAGAAAAATGCTGATCTACAAGCTCACAACAACTTAAGAGCTTGTAGATTTGTGTCAAACAATATTTGTGTCAAACAATATGTAAGCCTCAACTCCTACAATTCCAAGTGCTTGTCAGGGTGGGGATCCTCAGTCCAGATCAGGGCAGGTGCTCCGATATAGGCCACCTAGGCGGCCACCTACAGTAGGTCGCCTATATAGGGAAGGAAATGAATGATGACAATTGCGTGATCGGTATATCCTATCACTTGTTTTCGTTCGCAGTTCACATACTTGTTTACATGAGTGAATGAATACCTTGTGATACTGTCTGTCTGTCTGTCTGCGTTGTCTGGCTGTTAAACTGACAATGCTCGCAGTCGCAGTTCACCTCTCAGTGCTGCAGTTTAGAGGAAAGAAGTTGAGAAATATGCGTGCTATCTTTTGTAGCATGGGACCCGCTTAATTAGCAGGACACAGTGATGATAATGGCTGTATGGCTGTGACTAGGTGTTGTGTGACATTACCGTGGTTGTTTATTGTTTATGCATGTGCCATATGATATGTGGTTGTGATGTCTTTATGTACAAGACTTAAAGAAACAAAAATGTTTAATTAGTGTTGCCTCAGGACCCCACTTTGGGAACCACTGATCTAGTCTCAGCAATGCACATCTCTAATAAGGCTGCCCTTGTTGTGACTATTTATTGCTGTACATTTATTATATGTGGGGCGGCCATAGCTGAGTTGTTAGTGAGCCCACGTCGGGAGCCAGAGCCCCTGGTTGTCCCACATATGCGATTCCAGGCCAGGTCAGCAATGTGTCGATGTGTGTCCCACCTGAGCAAGACTCTTAACCCTGAATTGCTCCCTTTGATTGATTAATTTAAATATTTATTAACAGTTTGTAGAATTACAGTACATTTCAAGCACAAACTCAATACAAAGACTGATAACTGTGAGTGGACGACCCAATTAAGCATTACACTTGTTTACAACAGAGTCCACATTGTTCAATTCATCAAAACATTTAGAGACATACAAATAGACACTTCTATGTAGCTAAAGAACAGAACAGGAATTCATCATATATATATATATATATATAGGAAGCAAAAAGGGAAAAGATACATAAGTGCCGTAGAATGGCTGCTCACTGCTCCAATTGTTATAGGATGGGTAAATGCAGGGGACGAATTCCACCTACAGTATGTGCATATACTATACATATAATAATGTGACAAAAATCACCCCAAAGGAGTGAGGTCTATTCTATTCTACTCTGTGTTGGATGAGTCAAATGAAATGAACAAATACAGTTTAACACTCAATTATCTTGCTAGCAGACTGCCTGAAATGGAAAGGTCACTGTGCAAATGATGCGTATAGCAATGTGTGACTTTCACTGGAACTTATCAAATCCTGTCTCAAAGTATATTAAAATATGTACAGTGTTCACATACATCCAGTAGTGGAACGGCCTGTGAGGTAAGAGAATACACATTACAATATCTTAACATAAATAACGGTTATTTTATGAGGGGGAACATGGGTCTGTCTTACCGTGTGCCGTAGGTATCACTGCTTCTAAGTTTATAAGTCACCTGGGCGTCGGCCCGCAGGTGTCAGGTAATTTGGTAGATTAACAGGCGGCATGGGAAGTACCGCCCATTCTGCAATTCCAAGCTGACAGCGCGTCACTCTGCTTCCCTCTCCCTCTCTCTCACCGGGGTTGCAAACCTGTGGTGTGCGGTCCCTGACCGAGACGCCACAATACATACATACATACATACATAGCCTTAGGTATGCGGTCTAGTCTAACTTGGACTCAGGGGAGTGGACGCCTCTGCCTTGCATAGTCCCCATTGAATAGGCAGTTTGCCCTTCACTGGTAACCCTATTTTGGACTTATTTTTAATTTCTGAAGGTATTGCGGGCAGGAATTTTTACAAAAAAGCCCCCCTTTTAAAATACATACACACATATATACTTACATACATTTTAGAAGTTGAAGCAGTTTTTAAGGACCCACTTTTAGGCCAGTGCACCAGAGCAAGCTTTTGCCTTTTTAAAACCACATACATACATGTATACATACATACATACATACATACATACATACATACATACATACATACATACATACATACATACATACATACATACATAGCCGCTCACAACTTGTAGCTTGTAGATCGTCAGTTTTTGCTATAAATCCTCCTTTTATTTTTAAATACATTTTGAAAGATTTTGACTAAAATGACTTGCTCAAAATAGGGGAACATCAGGTTCAAAGTAGTTTCTGTTTAAAGGAGTAGTTCACACAAAAATATGTATTTTCTATCAATTCCACACCCGATGAAGCCTTGAATTCATACAGATCTATTTTTCCTTATTTTGTTGTATTTAAATTTATTTAAATTGTTATGTTTTGCCTCCCCTAGGACCCGTGGAAGGGTGAACGGGAGGGTAGGCTGGGTAAGCGACGCGTGAACACACTTCTGCCCAACCTAAGGGGAAGGGTTGCACAAAAAGAAAACACAAAAAACGGGGAATGTCACCAATAACAATAACGATGTAAAACGAACCTTGTACCTATCCCTGAATAAAGAAATATATTTAAAAATAAATTAGCTTAGGAATTCGACAAAAATATATATACTGTACATCTCCATGAATTCATGGCTTCATACTGTACTTACTTACATATAGGCCTTTAAATATTCTGAGGAACATAGACCATTGATGAAACTCCTCCATCCACTTCAGTCTTGCGCCCTCCACTCCAGTTGTTGCCATGACATCTCCTGCTCCATGGTTCTTCTCCAGGTGGCTCTAGGCCTTCCTCGCTTCCTCTTGCCTTGCGGGCTCCATGTTAGAGCATGTTTTGTGATTGATCTATTATGTCTTCGAAGTGTGTGACCTATCCAGTTCCATTTCCTCCTCCTGATTTGTGTTTCTATTGTCTTGTTGTCTAGTGAGGTCCCACAGGTTGACATTGGAGATGGTGTTGGGCCAGTAGATACCTAACCTAGGAGGAGTTGGAGGCAGCGGTTGAAGAATGTCTGTATTTTGTTGAGTATGTTGGTAGTTATCTTCCAGGTCTCTGAAATGTAGAGTAGGGTGGATTTGACATTTGAGTTGAAGCTCAAAACACGTCACTTTGCAGCACGTTTCAAGCTTGCAGATGTGCTACTTTTGATAATCAAGTATAGGGTGTTCATTTATTACCCTAACCCACAAAAAGTTTGAATATGGAGATAACAGGTTTGTGCCTGACAGCCACGAAATGACTGAGTGCTCTGTCTCATCCTCTCCATGGTCTTTTTGTTAACAACGCCGATACCGAGACACCTCTCCTCTCTTTTTATCCCATAATAATTCTCTTCCTTGTGCCTCACTAATCACATCATCACTAAATATTGCCATTGATTCCTTTTTGGACAATGAAGGGATGTTGAAGGTCATTCATCATATCGGCGACTTGCTAATGCTATCAGCTCTTGGCACCGCCTTTTAATCATTCCCTTATACTAAAAGCTGGCGGGACATAAACCCAATACATTACATCTTGCTGAGTATGAAACGTTATTAGAAAGTTGCAAAGCTGGTGGATTGTGAGGCTCCCTAACTTCGCCGGGAACTCTTCTCAGGTTACATTTTGGAAAACACTGTGCCTAAAACGTGAAATGGCTGATTTATACTTAGTTGCGTGTCGGTGTCTCGCACCAAACATAGCTTATCTACAAGCCAAAAAAGGTGTTGCGCTGGAACACGCTGTGGGCTTGTGGATCAGCCGATGTTCGTGGCGAGACACCCGGCACATATCTAATGCTTTAGTTGCACCCCATCTACCACTTCTGAGAGCTGACACGTAAATTAACTGCAATGATTTGGCCACAAAATGAACAACAGCACTAATGAGCTCATATATCACTTACAGAGACTCGGCTCAACTCTATCTATCTACAGTAGGCTATATAGTACTAGATATCATTTACTGACATATATCGGGCGTAATGTAATTTGTCTGCAGTAAAGTGTTTTTGCTTTTCTGTTCACTTCTATAAGGTACGTTAACAATAAAGTTGAACTGAATATAATTTCCTGGAATTTAATTTAACTTCTTCTTATTTTTCCGGGGGGGGGGGGGGGGGGGGTCAGTCGGTCACTGCTACAATCTTCTGGCATGTGTGTTCCTTCTTCTGGGTTATTATTGCGACAGCAGATTTAATTCAAAGGGTGAAAAAAATATATTGAACGTGATATTGTCCAAACCAAAAACGAAAACCAAAGAAAAGAACCGTGGCAGGGGTTTGTATTTCATCATCATAAAACCGAGATATCCGGCGTATCCCCCCTCTCATTCCAGACCATTCCCACCTCCAGCCAAGAGGTTAGCTCATTCCAATCACCACAGCATAATTCTCATACCAGTAAAAAGGGCAGGGTGAAATCCAATACTCATGGATTTTGTTCCCGTCTGCTGTGGGGGAGATTATTTTAAACAACAATGCAGTATTATATTTTTTGGGCACACACCGTACCTAATTCTCCCATTGCCTTCATAAGAAGCATGAAAAATAATACTTGCTGAAATGAACATTTTGGAGCTGTGTTTGATTTCAACACCTTGTGTGAATTGTGAGGTGCAGAGCCTGGGCGTTGGGTTGGTGTGGGGTGGGAGGGTAGCAGTCCGACTTTTGTTGTTATACTTAAGTAAAAGTATCAATACTCTAGATGTAGAAATACCCCGATAGTCAAAGTAAAAGTCCGACAGTCAAAATGTACTTGAGTAAAAGTACAAAACCGTTGGCATGATAAAACTGTAATTTGTACAGATTGAGTAATTGTAATTACTTACTTTCCACCACTGGACTTGCCAAAATAAGTGAGTCTACATACACCTGAGGTACCACTTATTTTTTCATCAATGAAACATTAAAATCTGTGACATTAAAATTCACTATACAGTTTTACCATAATCACAAATGTAGATTAGCTAAAATCTCTCCCCGTTCCAGTAAACTCAACCCAGCGGCGTAGCAATATTTTTTTTTAAATAAGCCTAAAGAAGAACATAATTGGCTTAAACGGCCAAATAGGATTAACATCAGATGACTGCCAATTGAAATGCACATAGTGCCCAAGTCCTGCCCCGGACCACTTTCTAAGCAGTGCTCGTGCCTCGATGACCTTGCAGGAGTATACAAAGGCTAAACATGTGCAATTTGGATAGCATATTACATACTTATAGGTTCATATATCAGATATTCGACTGATATAGATGTTAAGTTCTTAGCTTACGATCCTTGATGACTATTTCTATGTATTTGATGTATGTGTTGTTCTTGCTTACTGTAAATCGTGCTGGATTAAGAGCTCTGGAGAATTTGCTGAACCTCAATGTGACTGCCTGGGACTATGATTGAACATCATGGGACCATAGGACTAGCTTGGCATAATGATATGCCCTTTCTGTTGAGATGGCTGGTCCTCAGAATGCTTTTAAAAAGTTGACTTTTTGATTACATTGATGTTTGTTGTCCAAAAACTGTTCTGGGTCCGGGAATTGAATAAAAACCTGTGTTCTCTAATGTAGTTATTATTTAGTCACAGCTATTGCTAATACTTTTCATTGGTTAAATATTGATAAAAACTCACAGACAGACATAATCACTTTGGACATTTTTCGGTTATAGCGGAAATAAGAGAGCTATAAGCTCACACTTGTTGCTTTGTGAGCTTCTAGATATTTTCGTTATTTTTGAATGACACTTGCAAGACATTAATTTGCATGGAACAAAACCAAATATAAAGTTGAAATATTGGAGATGCAAGGTTTATGTCCAACAGCAACATCCGGTTTAGCCTTTCTTGATTGACCCACAAGCCAACTTTGAGCAAATATGGTTACAATCGCTATTTCATAATAACTTCTTAAAGTGAATTCGGTATTGCATTCACCCTTCAACACTAGCTCTGCCGCCTAATGTTGGAGGTCGGTTGACTAGTAAATATATATATATATATATATATATATATATGATTAAATATAGAAACACATCATAAACGAGGCAATCTTTCAACTAGCTCCCGTGGCAATCATGCTTCTTTGTGCTGCTAGTGCCGCGTGGCTCCCATTGACGGTCAGGTGTGATTGTTCACATTCATCATGTCCCACCAATCTGAGTGGAGAGGCGTGTTACAGAATCCCTGAGCCTGACAATGGAGGGAGAAAAAAAAGCAAAGCACAGTGATTGAACTTCAAGGGAAGCAGGTGTCAAACTGCTATTGGGTGAGAATGAAACACTGACCATTCACTTCCCCACAACAATTTAACCGGGTAAGTGACCTTCAGATAGCAGAGAAAAATTATCCCCACCCGAAGATTAGCAAGGGAGAGATTGCTCTAAGGCTAAGCACACACTTTCGTTTTTTTCCCCGCCACAGTTAGGATTGTTTCAGTCCACGGAGTTACCAGGCATTTTATAACATCTCTTTCGGGTGGAAACCAAACTTACTTTTCGGGATTCAAAGTATCAAAGTATGCAGGCGTGCATACATAATAAATCTGTGTAATAAAATATGCTGTATTTTATCTGTAACGTATGTATAGTCCTTGGGTGTGAATTATTGTGTCTTTATCACCAGTCAGATCCGCTGCCACGAGTCAGGGCCAATTCAACAGCCATGGCTTTCTAAGGTCACCACAAAAAGGTCGCCAGTGTTTTCTTGATAAATCACTCTTGTCACTGGCCTGTCTCTCATTCTGTCGACGCCCCCCAGTAAAAACCTAACCAATGCTCAGTCACACCTCACCTCGTCCCGAGGCAACAGCTGGCGTGCGAGCTGTGGGAAGATGGATAATGCTCACCAGCTACCCTGAATAAATTCCACCGTTGCTCCACTCACTCTCGCCGCAGTCTGCAAGCCGAGCGCTATCTACCTATGCACCGGATGTGGTGGTGGGAAATGCCGGGGGAGTGGGTGTTGGGGGGGTCAGTGGAACCGAACAGAGGCGACACATGCATGTTGGAGTAAATGCTGACAGGCAACCATGGGGGACTTGCCATTTAATCTATGGAATGACAAGTCCCCCATGGTTACTATGGATTCTACAGTGTGCCGACCTGTATAGCTCTATAACACCTGGATGCTGCAAAATATAAGTTAATAAATTCCACTATACTGCACTGTAAAATCTTCAAATGTAACCAAAGGGATACATAATGGTCAACCTAGTTACATTTTGTACTGTCCACTCTCTGAGTTACAAATGGATCATTTAACGCTGGAGTGTTTTACAAATAACTAAATGAACTGCACGATTAATCGGCCATCATATCAGTATTGGCTATATTGGCCTTAAAAATCAGTATTGTACAGATTAGATAATATAAATAATATATTTGTTTTAACCAATATTTCATTTTGTAAGATTTATGTTTGAATGTGAAGCTGAAAAAGCCTTTTGTGACGATGAAGCTTAAAGCTGCAGTTTCAATCATTGTTTTCTGGAGAAGCTTTCAAATGTTGGAAAGATGTTGAATTAAAAATACTATATGTAGGCCTACACTGTTTGAAGTAAATCAGTATATGCATCAGCAGGCTTAATAAATCAGATAACAAGAATGCTTTGTTTATTATAAGTGTGCATTGGCACCAAGAGTGCAATGCGGTTATACAGTTACTGTATAACCGGTATAAAGGGAAACCTTACTAGAAACTTGTACTGCAATATCGGTATTAGTAGCATATCTGCCAAACTTTTAATATTGTGCATCTCTACTGAGGATTGTACTGTGTACTGTAGGCAAATTCAGTGCAGTGTTGAAGATCTGCGCCTGCCGTTCGGTCTGGTCCTGAAACTGAAGCTGCTGCGGCGGTGACAGTGCTACCGATGTCCCGATAAGCGCCCCTGTAGCTCCTGCAGGAAACAATGCTGCCATGTCCGCTGTAAATGATCAGTCCACCTCGACCAATACACTATGCGGCCATTGCGTGTCCTCTAACAAAATGGACAATACATGTGTGTACTCTTTGTTGTTGTGTATAGTTATTAATGTGCGACAACGCACCAAGTGCACTGAATAAACGAACGACAAGAGAGCACACCAGTGCGTTCAGGGCGCATTTTCAAAGCGCCCATAATGTATTTGGGAAACCCAGCCATTGTCTGTTTTATACCTGGTTGTAATAATAATAATAATGCTAATCACATATACTGTGATTCCTATCAGTAGATAGTTACGGTTGTTAAAGCAATTTTATAAGCATGTGCTACTGATCTTTTATCAGTGGCAATCCAAATACAGTGCTTTGTAGTGGAAATGCGGGTGCATGGAAATATTGTGCAGAACCTATACTGTCCCTATTCAATCAAATTAGAACAACACTGATCACTTTGCAAATGAACAAGGTTGAACCATGAAATAAAACCCATTCTACCCCTGTTCCACTTTTAGCCTTGGTTACTAATAGAGGTAAGTGCCAAGAGGTACTGGCGTGATAAATGGGATATATGACCCGAGCAAATGAGAAGAAAAAGCAATTTTGCGAGATGACACACCATGGCAGCCTTGATTTAAGCAATATTTTCAATTCTCTCGTGCTATTACACGGCTTTACAATTAGGGAATAAAGCAATGTCATCTGAGGCAGGTGACCATTGCCCTCCGTTTAATTGCGTTTCGTTCTTGACTGTAAATCCGACAGACAGCGGTGGTCCACTTTAATCTACATTTCAGTTTAACTTTTTTCCACACTGCACCGACTTTGCAGCAGCACGCCACCACCAACAGCTCACGTCCGAGCCTCGTCTTTGAGAGTTACTAGAAGGCATGGACAATTAACCGAAAACATATTGAAACTGATATTAAGAACCATTAACTAACCATTAATCTTGCTCATGAAGGTTAGTCGAATAAGCAAAGGAGCTTTTTTCTATACATTTGTTGTATTTTATATATCAACAACACCAACTACTTCTAAGCCTGCATTATACTTTGTTGTGCAATGGCAGCATAGTGAAAATAGAGTATCTAGTATTCTACAAGCTTGTAACGCGTTGCTTGCAGATCAACTATGTATTTAAAAAAATGTTTTTGTCATGAATCATACTTGTGGCAAAAGTTTGAAATCATCGTGATATTGAGTTGAAGTCATACCCTGCCTTCCAGCGTTGCAATGTTCTCATGTCATTTGTGATGCGATATGATTGGTTACACTGCTGTCACTGATATGCTGTCGCAGGACTCCTCAGGATAAGGATGATGCATGGGGAGAGGTCTGTGCTCGGATCTGCCAAAGACAGTGGATCTTCGGCACTTTGTCTTTGTCCATCTCGCTGCGGTGTGTATTAATCGTAGCTCTGAGAGCCCATGGGCTGTCTCTCTGCAGCAGTCAACAAACAGCTTACTACCCACCCTTCAAGACAAGAAGACACTATAGGTATCTCTGCTGTCGGACAGTATGTAGTATGTAAAAAATAACACAATACTGCCTCATCAAAGTTGATATGGTGACGAAAAAGGTTAATTTGGAACCACTGTTTTAGTCTATCCATGTATAGAATGATTCCTCTGTAGGCCAATGCCATGGATACTGTAAAATCATTCACATACCGGTAAATATTCATGCGAGTATGAAATAAACACTAACTGTGAACGGGAGGAAGAGAGGATGACTCAAAAACATGAAAAAAGAGAATGAGCCACATGGGGTTGTATCTGCAAGTACTGCAGTGATGGTTAATTTCCTTTTTTAGTGAACATCAAACAAAAGAAAGAAGAAAATGTGCAATAATTCACCTCAAAATACAACATGACAACAAGGCCATGTTTAGTCAAGTACCAAAATCATGGAATGTTCTAACTAAGAAAGACTTTTTGTTTTTTATTTTCCATTCTCATCTCTGTATGTCGTAGGGCTGCAACTGTTCATTATTTCCATGGAGATTATTCTATTGATTAGTTTGGGAAATCGAATAATCAAAAGGTTTTTGTTTATTTTATTTAAAGAATCAACAGGAAAAACATTCATAGTGTGGGAAATATCTAATCTAAGCTCAGGTGTCGCAATGATAGATATAATTTTTATTTGTTTTAATCAATCTCAAATTGATTGTTTGTTAAACCGATAACCGCTAATATTGTTTTAATAATCAATTTATCCGTTCCACTGTTGCACCACTGTATGTCAGTCAGCACACGAGGCAGCCAACCTCCTCAGCACAGCAAACAGGACAGAACGCATGATGCAACAGCACACATGGCTTTGTACACTCTCCAAAGCCCTTCTATTTCACCTGCGCTCCGGGGGGTCTGAGCCCAGAGATTGACTGGCGACCGAGGACCAAAAGAAAGGGTTCACCATGGTAGCACTGGGAGTATAAGGAAGAAAGAAAGAAAGAAATACGTAAATAAATAAATAATATGCCTCTTTGGCTGTAAGATGCAGGGGCCAATTTGCTGTGCGGTGCTGAGGCTGATGTTGCAACCCTGCAACCGGCAACAACCCCGCAGCTTTATCTCTCCCACCTTTGATGTTCCTCCTGCTCTTACTTTGATCATTGTGTCATTTCAATGCGTCCTTCTAATTTGACGTGTTGCTGTAATTACTTTTTCCCTTTTTGCATGCTCTCTCTCTTGTTCTTTTTTTTTCCAATGGTGGGTAGCTTTTCTTTTGATTTAGACGTGACTAAAAGTTGCTGATTTTTGTCTCTTTTATTAACTAGATCACAGAACCGCCCATGAATGAAACTTTTGTTCTTTAAAAAAAATGTATGAGGTTGTTAGGGAATAGGCACCCTGCTGGGTGGCAGCATCTCATGCATTTCAACACCAAGAATTACTTTGGTACAAAGTAAGAGTACTCATGAATGTCCCATTTCACATATTTTGTTCCAATTAATTTTGCGAATTTCCTTCAAAATGGGGTGAGTAATTGAAAGAAAATAAGTCCTTTAAGTTTTTTTTAATAATATGAATCTTTAATATATTTGTAGTGGAGTAAAAAGTAGGCTATACTATGTAGTGGAGTAGATGTATAAAGTATTGAAAATGTGTGCTAGTAGTCAACTATACTCCTGAAGGGTTACCATAGCAACCAACGTAGTTGTTCAAAAAGAAAGCTCCCCAAAATGGTTATGCAAAGTCTTCATGGCAGCTCAGATCATTACACAAAAGGGAGGACCAACGCGGCAATCAGCCTTCGTCAGGTCCCACTCAACATAATGATGTAAATTCTCCATTCAATGTCAATGGGAATTTATCAAAAATACTGATTTGCTCAGATACATACGTAAATTATCCATTCAAATGTGTAGGACGAAAATAGGAGATTTGCTCAGACACATATGACATCAATTCTCCATTCATTGTCAATTACATTTACTGTTTGTGTTGGGACAAAAATCTACACTATAGCTGAATATAGGAGGGGCTAGCTCCTCTAAAAAATACTAGGATGACATATAGCAGTGGTCTCAAACAATGGGCCAGGATCCATTTTTGTGAGTTGTAATTATTACATTTATTTTCCATTTTGTACAAATAATTTTCATTACTTTAGCCAAAGAAAAAAAATCCCCCCAAAAACAACAAATACATGAATGCACTTGTGTAGATCAGCTCTTTTCACTATTAGTTGTTAATCCATAATGGATTTTTTTGGAAGCCCATGGGTCCCCTGGAGACAGTAGACACCAATTTTCAAATGCAAACAAACATTTGCATTCAGCTGAAAAAGTTTGGAAACCAATGATTGAACTTGTCTTGCTGCTGTTAACATTTCTACAACACACACAAAAAAACAGAAGTGCGGTTCTTGCCTGAGTAATAATACAACGTGTCAAGTTTGTTCTATCCGGTGACTTCGGTTTGTTTTCTTGTACTTGCTCGGTGGAACGTTGCATGTTTAGAGTACTGTATGTAAATCAGTGTTTTGTTATTTTCTGTTGATGAAATCCTTGATTTCATTCCATGTTTACAAAGAATTCTGAGACACGCACACAAACTGTTCCAATTCAGAATACACAGTACACACACAGCACTCCCAAAGCTGATGTCACACATTGTCAACCCGGGCAAAAAGTCAATCATTTTTGTGAGTGCAGAGAAGACAAAGTAAAAACTACACACAATGTCACAAGGGGAGTGATGCGAGTGTTGTGGAGTGGCCCTTTACATTATCTTTTTTTATGTTCCTGTGTATGTTGCCTTTCTCAATTTTTCTATTGACTATCCACTTTTCTTTAACCTATTTAGACCTGAGGACGATTCTGTCAGAAGTATCTCAAACATTTTCGTGCCAAAGACCCCCAAATTGAATTTGGCCGTGGACTCCATCTGAAAATGTTTTGTGCCACGGACTCCCAGAAGAGAACATTTATGGTTAAAACGAACAAATCATTGTTTAACACAAATCTTCTCTTCTGGTCTTCTTATTCCAAATATATATATATAGTTTATATGTATAGTCTCATAATATAGATATTCCACTGTTACCTTCTTAGCTTACGCATGTTTTATGATAAATGCTTTTTTGTGATGTATTCCCATGCTTTTTGTTCTTGCTTAATGTAAGTCGCTCTGGATTAAGAGCGTCTGCTAAATGCCTAAATTGTAATTGTAAATTGAACATCAGGTCAAAATGTGTGTCAGATCCATGTGTCTAGCTTGAGACACAACCTAAATGCCTCAAAAGAAGAGCAGGAAGACAATACAACCACAATTGTATGTTATATTGTATTAACATACTGTACTCATTAAAACGAGTTACATCGTGCCATTTAAGTAGAGTGCTTGAGTAAATGTACTCAGTTACTTGATGCTAACTGTACTGTGGTATCTTCCAAAATACCACAGAGAATAGACAATAGCCAACATGTGACGTGGCTTCCAGCTAAAGGGGAGGGGAGCGCATTCCATAATGTGGGGCTACGACAGAAAAGGCTTGATCTTTTCTCTGGTCTTCTTTGTGATCTTAATAATACAGCATAAGGGCCGATTCATACTCCTATTTTACCGTTGTTTCGGCGCTGTAGTGCCGAAATGATTTCGGCTCGTCAGAAATTTTCAGTAGCACCTAAGAGCCGACTTTAGGACGGTACCCGGTACTACCCGCCCTCCCGAACCTCAAATGACGCCACATTGTAGGCACTACAGAGCCGAACCATAGACTGTAAAAAATATGGACAAAGCGTTCCCCGGGTCTAACATGAACGTAAAATGAAGCCTGTAATAATATGCTAATTCCTGATGTAAGTCGCCATCTTTGGTACCAGCTGGCCATTGGCTGGCTCCGTTTTGTATACCAGCTGGTCATTGGCTGCCCAGACAACGAGGCGGGACTTCCCCCCTTCTTCTCCGTTGGTTTTTATTTTGACTCGAGTGGGAGGGGAATCCCGATCATAGACTGTAATGGTAGCCACGCCCCTCAGAACATACGCGATGGTTTTTTTTCTTTATGGTCATTTTTTTAATTAATGGGACCATAATTTTCCAAAAAGAATATTATGACATTAGAAATGAGACTTTAAACTAGTGACTGGAAGAAGAAAGTATTCATGACCATGTTTATTAAGGTAATACAGTCTAGGTGAAGTTGGGCCAAAATACATGGGCCTCTATGGAGCTATGGGGCTTTTTGGGTCCGGTCCAGCGCCACAACAGGCCATTATATGAACTACCGATTTCAAATGAGGCTTCACGAAATATCTGGCTGACTGCCCCCCTGAGCCGAACCGACTTTTATTCAGCTCTAAAATAGGAGTATGAATCGGCCCTATGACTAGGCCTATATTATACGTTGAAATGATTATACCAAATTCTCTAATTAGAAACTAAGTTGGCAATACTGGACTACACTATTAGACATCACATCATTATGAGCAGTTCATAATTGTATTAATATATATTCTAATTTTACAAGCTAAAGTCGGCAGTATTAATGGCCAGATTGATCACCATCCGGATTAGTTAGATGATATTTCAATTAAATCACCCCCCCCCCCCGTATCTATGCCATGATGTGATATCAGATGCATGTTAATGCCATTGTTCTTAAAATATAAATATTTTTTGACACAAACTCTTTTCTTATGTAGAAAGACAGTGCCGGTTTATGTGAAAATAAGGACATAAATGTGCCAGCAAAATGGTCTGCGGAGGTCTCGATTACAGCTTAAAACTAAACTGGATGTATGTATAAATGCAGGAAATGAAGCCCCTTAATGAGTATGGAACAGACGGATACTGGCATGCTGGTTCTATTGATCTGGCTATTGACAAACGACAGCTTCCATGCCTTGTCTTGTCTTAAACTGTCTTAGCTGTCTTAAACTGGCACTGAATTCAAATAAAACTTGCTTTCCACAACTACATAATATTGATATTTGTAACTGACATATCGGCACCCATGTTGAAATCATCTAAAGAGACACAGACAGATTGTAAATAACTGGTAACAATGGTTGGCTTTCTGTCAATACATTCAAGTCAAGGACCCCCAAATGAACATGTAATTGGCTGTCCCTGTGCCCTGGTTCACCCCCCCCCCCCCCCCCCCCCATTGAAATTATTGTGTGCCAGGGACCGCCATAAGGAGGCCATGTGGTGAAACGGTTTCACAAATATTCAAAATATTTGTCAGTTTCAAGTTATTTTTTTAAATAGCCAAAACATTATGGGTTAAATTGGTTAAACTGATTTTGATGCTATACATTTTTTCTTTTTGTCTGGGGATCCTTTGGAAACCCCTCAAGGACCCCTGGGGGTCCCTGGACCCTATAGTGAGAACCCCTGTCATATAGTGGGCTGGCCCTCCCTACATTAGACCAGTGTCTAGAGTCAGATCTTATCTGACTTGCTCTCAGTATTGGCTGATGAGTCGATCTCAAAGAGACTTGAGGATTTTCTTCTCTCTACTTACACTATATACAGAAACACTGAATAGTTCCTTGATTAATCTTGTACTTGGATAATTTAATGAAAGCCATGTTATTTTACTCTCTGTAAATGGTTTTAAGTCCTAAATAAGCTCCTGTAGATGTCTGGGATATTGATGTGTAAAATGATGAGGTTAGTGGACAGTGCATTGTGGGATGAAGGGAGGTAAAAGCTTAAGTTAAGTTAACTTAACAGTAGTTCATATAGTTCCCAGACTAAATATTTTTATTTTATTTTATTATATTATTATTTTAAAGGGGTCTACTTTTATGAGCAACCCAGACAGTTTTTAAGTTGCTTATATTAATTTTATCAGACATGCCAGACAAATTCATTGTAACATTCAAACTCTTTATTTGTAATTTTTTAACCATGATAGATTCATCTAACACAACCATCCTTGGTTCTGGTGACTCATACATGTCTGATAAAATGAATATAAAAATATATACTGATTGAAGCAACTTAAAAACTGTCTGGGTTGCTTACAAAAGCCAGAATAAAATGACATACTTGAAAGTGTAATATCCCTTTAATGTACTTTTGTAAGATTGGGTCCTGGGGGAAATGGCTAAATTCTTTTGAGTCTTGAGCTGAAAAGGTCTGTCCGCCTAATAGTGCCTGCCTGCAGTTCCAGACATTGCCTGCTAAATACAGTCATTTAAAATGTAGGCTACTGCCATTTCTTGATAACTGCTAGGCTTCCTTTGACTTTGAGTCATACAAACTCTGGTTATTTTCAACCGTGATAATTACTTTTTCATCAACCGTGGTGATAAGCATCTCTTTAATGTGTCCATGAATGAACCAAAATATTTTGTATCATTTAGGGCAGTTATTCTCAAATGGGGGTACATATACCCCTTGGGGTATACACGGCTGTAGCTTACTTCAGGGGGCACATGAGAGAAAATGAGAAATGGGGGGGAAACCTTTTTCGACTGTTATGTTCAATGATGAAACATAACAACAAACTTTGTGTGAACTTGATGATCTGTATAGTGTAAAAAGAAATATCTGCCCAGGAGACATTCCATGTTATTAGGGGTTTCTCTTGCAGTTTTCTAAGGAAAATGTTGCAGTCTGTCAAAGTGGCTTCCCGGATTCAGAAATCAGGGAACAAAACGTGTTTGAGAACCACTGATGTAGACTATGTTTATTTGTGTCAAAAGCAAAGCAATCATGTTGCTATGCGTTGTGCAAATTCAATTGTAATGAAGTATTAAGGCTTGTCCATCGAGTGTCATTGGAGTGTGCGGTCCCTAAATATCTTGCCTACCAGCACCTCCTCCACCTGGATGTGCACGAGAGCTATCTGTTATAAATAAACCCAATATATCTATATATATATACTAGAATTTATCCCAGAGTTACGTTGCCGCGCACTATGGGAAGAAGGAAATTGCGGGAGTTGACTCCACATGTAGTAACGGATGGGTTATTAGTTATTATTATGTGTCCTTATTAGTGTAGTGTAGTGTAGTCAACACGTTATGGCTCATACACACTGCCCGGTATTTGCTCCGATTATGCTGTCGGGGAGCATTTTTGGCGCTGGCCGACAAAACCCCTGATCTGACGTTAAGCTGTGCCCAAAAGTTATAGATCACACAAGGCTTTGCAGGTAGAGCACATGACATGGCCCTAAAAATATATATAATTTTAATATAAAAAACTATTTTTGCATCTGCCGCTTGAGATGACCTGAGATGACTTGATTGATTGACATAAAAAAGGGCCTGTCAGCTCAAACACACAATGCAATAGTTGTTGTTGCGTACAATCATCAGTAGCAAAGTCAAATACCAAAAATAAAAACCCTACCATTTCCATTTCCATTTCCCCCCCTCTATTTCCCATTCCATGTGCGTTTGTCTTATAGTTTCTCTGGCCTCTGTACTACTGCCACCTACCGTCCATTCATTGTATTACACAGTGGGTGAAAAAAACACACCCCTTAAGACTAAACCCGAGCCATCAGAGGTGTGGCTTCCAGAGGTACCTTTGACATGACATTTTGTGTGTGTGTGTGTGTGTGTGTGTGTGTGTGTGTGTGTGTGTGTGTGTGTGTGTGTGTGTGTGTGTGTGTGTGTGTGTGTGTGTGTGTGTGTGTGTGTGTGTGTGTGTGTGTGTGTGTGTGTGTGTGTGTTTCGATGTGCAGGGCGTTGCTGAAAATGAGCACCTGTGCTCAGCTACTTCCCTGGGTAAATAAAGAAAAAAAAAGAAAGGTGCCTTTCAAAACCTATAGAAGTCAGCCTGGTACAGACGAAGGGGACACCACTGTATGTAGCCTCAATTACATTTTGTAACTATTTTCTGCAATGGGATGATAGTTTTATTTGGTGGGTATATGACTGGTCGTTTTGAAAGTAGCTCTGAAGTAAAAAGAAGTGTGGGCAGCCCTGTTATAGATGAATATATATATATATTCATTCCGTGGGTAAATCCCTGTAGGCTACTCACATATTGGTAGCCTATATTAGGCCAATATTGGCGTTTCACTTGAATAATGTTGTGTGCGCACGTGCGCGTGCGGAGAAAGACAGAGTTATTTAATGAAAGTGAAGATTATAACGTCCTGTATTGGTAGCCTATATTAGCCCAATATTGGCGTTACGCATTTCACTTGAATAATGTTGTGTGCGCACGTGCGCATGCAGAGAAAGACAGTTATTTAATGAAACTCAAGATTATAATGTGCTGTCTCGCTGCAGCCGTGTATAGGCTGCACGGCTATTCCTGTGTGTGTGTGTGTGTGTGTGTGTGTGTGTGTGTGTGTGTGTGTGTGTGTGTGTGTGTGTGTGTGTGTGTGTGTGTGTGTGTGTGTGTGTGTGTGTGTGTGTGTGTGTGTTTGTGTGTGTGTTTGTGTGTGTGTGTGTGTGTGTGTGTGTGTGTGTGTGTGTGTGTGTGTGTGTGTGTGTGTGTGTGTGTGTGTGTGTGTGTGTGTGTGTGTGTGTGCGTGCGTGGCGTGGCGAGAGAGAGAGATCGTGGCTTCCAGGCGTGCGTGTGCGTGTGTGTGTGCGCAATGAAATGTACTCGGCAGTATGGCTGGCAGGCGAAATGGCGAATTTGAACGGTGTAATTGTAATAGTTTTGGACAAACCAAAAACTGTGAAAGAACAATGTTGATGTAACTAAGAGATTCGCTGAGAGAGCGATATTTAATATACAGAGATTTAGCGAAATCGTGAGGCGAAAATTCCTCTCCTTCCTCGTTTCTCTTCTCCTGGGGGAGATCAAAATCAGATTCTGAGAGCTAGTGTGGGCCTATTAGAAGACAGGGCAGTGTTACTTTGTAAGCGAGTCGTAGTGTGTGTTGAATGGCATTTGAATGGCATTTGTGGGCTTGTGAATTAATTTTCTCACATGTAATTTGTGCTCACTTGCATAGACCTGGCGAATTTAGCGTGGTGAAAGGGCAACAGTGTTCCGGGGGTGTGGGTGCTTCGGGCGATAATGTTTGTAGTAAACAAATGCATTGGCGGCGTGAGTGTGGACGGGAGGCATTTTTGGTGGCACTGCCAGTGCCAGTGTTTGGCGGGTGGTGTCGAGTTTTGGCGTTCGGCGCGATAGGAGGAGATAGGTCCCGAACACTGCGAAGGTAAGTGTGTGACGTCACTGCCGTGTGAGTGTGTGTGGGTGTAGTGTGTAAGATGGTGTTGTGGGTGTTGCAATAGCGACGTAGCTGTTGTGGCTTTGGGTTTCTTGCCATGTGTTGGGTACAAGTTCTCTAATGTTATAATAGATATACACAGTATATCGACCTACTGTATAGTGTATACATGTCCTTGTGCGATCGATGTCATCTGTGTTGGCACTAGAGTGGCACCTGGGAAATAGAAATGACTCATGAGGTGTGAAGTAATCCCCACAACAGGTGTGCAGGGCTTCATACTGTATAATGACTGAGAGCTATTCAATGGAACCAGCATGGTGCTTCCGCTGGGCTCTGTAGTAACGGCAGCTGTTGGGTTTATTGGGCTATATGCACATAATGCTTAGCCACATAATTAAATTTCAAAATAAATATATATGTATTAAATGACTATAACATATCACTTGTCACAGAGGTGCCGGATCTATGGAATGGAGTTTCAGAACACAGTCTAAGAGGTCACATACCGTATCCTGTTCTGGTAGGTTCCACGCCAAATTAAGCAGTTACAGTTTATCCAAAAGGATATGTAGGACCAATAATCGACTTGTAACCGAATAATCAAGAAGCAACTTCCATATCAACGATTCAACACAAAACAAATTTGAATCGATGTTTAACTAAATGTATGTACACAGAAATTGTGAAAAATCTTCTATTTCTACAAAGAAAATATATATATAATGAATTATTTGTATTCAACGCAAAAGTTTAGATAGATAGATAGATAGATAGATAGATAGATCGTTCTATCTAGTCCATATAGTCAATTGTATAAGATTACATGTTTGTACCCACAAATATGTAAATGTTCAGATCCAGCAGCTAAAACCCTAATGTTCAATCCAGTGCTGTATGTAGAACAGCAAGAACAGGTTTAGAATGATAATACCTAAAGATAATTCTACATGTGATGTGCCATTTATTTGGCATTTTCAGGTAGGGGTTCCGTGGCCGAATGCATAATCAATTTCAGGGGTCCTTGGCACGAAAAGGTTTTTAGAACCACTGGTCTAGTAAACTGACCACTAGCGTGGGGCGGCTCCTTTCACACTTGTCGATTTGGCCTGATATGATGGTCAGTGAGATTTATTAATTTTGTTTTGCTATAATCGCTGAATGCGGGTTCGTTCCAGCCTGCACCAGCTTCCTTAATGATATATTTATAGTAGCCCCGGCCTGCAGCTCTCAGGCCTGCTGAGCTCCAGTGGTGTTTGTCCACAGGGGGGAAATGGATTAGGTTGACTCAGGGGTCAGCAGCCGCTCCTGGGCAGGACACAGCTGGGTCGTACTCTTCAGATGTGCCTCC
Source organism: Protomyctophum parallelum (assembly GCF_964188405.1). NCBI lineage: Eukaryota > Metazoa > Chordata > Actinopteri > Myctophiformes > Myctophidae > Protomyctophum > Protomyctophum parallelum. The sequence continues at coordinate 29,310,778 of NC_139707.1, forward strand.
TCCAGCAGTGTGCCTGGTTGCAGCGCATACTGTAGTACCACAAACCCCATAGTACCACAAACCTCTCAGCTGCATGGAGGCTTCTCACATCTTTGTTTGCTCGTTATATTTGTCATTCTGCGTGCGTGCGGGCGTGTGTTCTTGTTCCATAAAGACATCCTACCCAGGATTTTGAAACCCGGCGAGTGCCAACATTTTGATACTGTGTGTATCACAGCCCACAGCCCATATACAGTATTATTATTATTATTTATTTTTTTAAGATATTTTTTTGCGGCTTACTCCTTTATTGATTTTTTAAGGGATAGAAAGTAGGCTGACAGGAAACGGGAGAGAGATGGGGGGATGACATGCGGTAAAGGCCGTGTCGGGTCCGGGAGTCGAACCCGCGGCACACCGCGACTGGATCACCAGTCCGGTGCCCAGACCGTTACGCTACGGCCTGGGCTACAGTATTATTTTGAGCTTCATGCAGTATTAGTCCTACCCAACCACAGCATGATACTATATTTCTCAATTGAAGTGCAGGGAGTATTAATATGCTATATCGACCAATCAATCAGGATGTTGATTCAACTACCGTATTCTATGAAACGTTATGGATGGATGGAGAGTCACTAATGTGAAAGTGTATCAAAAGTTAGGATGAATAGTTTGCAATTATTGATAATGACTGATACACGCAAGCACGCACACAGAAAAACACACACACACACACACACACACACACACACACACACACACACACACTGAAACTGTTTCTTAAAATCTTTGTCTAGACATGGTGCTTTTGTGAGGTCTGTAATTTATTTCCCTTTATAACGACACTGTGGCAACAGTGCATTAAATTGTGGGACAATGAGATGTGAAAAAGCAATTTTGAAATGTATTTTTTTTAATCAGTCATTCGTTTAGACACGCATAAAAATGCTATTGGGTGACAAAGAAACTCTTTAAAATTAGAACCTTTTTCTAATGGGTAGCAGCATAGGCACAGCATTCTGCCAGGTCTCGTTATGGTCTTGGACTGAAATGAAAAGGAAGCAATTACGAGTTTGCATTGAAGAATGGAACCTTGTTTTCTCTTGTTAGGCAAAAGGAAACAACGCAAAACACAGATCAAAAGGAGTCTGTTATACTAAAAACAGACTTTGATGTCCTGATTGGATGCTTTTCCCTGATGCTCTCTGTCTGAAACCTCTGTCTGTGATCTGTAATTATGAACCACTAGCATATCATACCTAGCATATCACCATACACATACGCGTGCGTGTGCGTGCGTGCGCGCCCACACTCATGGCAGAGAAAAAATAATTAATTTTTAAATAATATAAATGTTATTCTAAACCGGCTTGAAAATGTTGCGATCACGTGATTTCAGGGTGTAATCTCCTTCGGATGTCCTCGAATCATGCACAGTTTGCAGAAGAGCATATCATAAACCCCTGAAAACACCAAATGAGGTGTGATAGAGTTGTCAGTGGTGCTCTGAGCCTTGGATATGAACCAGCCCTATGAACTGAAGCATATACTGTAGTTCAGCTGAGGAAAGGACCTACAGTATATAGTGCTTCAGTTCAGCAGAGGTTTGATTGTTTGCTGCTCCGCATGCTCTGAAACCTTGGCATCACATACTGTAGGCCTACATGTAAAAATGCCACGGTCAAAATTGTGAAAGTGATTGACCTACCTTATTCCAAGTCGCTGTATACAAAAATATGTGTGATCCATTACATTCTGCAGTGTGTGGGCACCCTCATTTGTCTCATAAAAATGACATTGTGCCCCGGTCATTTATTTTCTCCCCAGATTTGCAGGATGTAGAGAAGAATTTTCGTAGCAAGGTCACCATTTAAATGACTCGATAACTTTGCTGTGGGAATATTGTATTATCCAAGGCCACTTGCATACCTAGGAGGCATTCACATCCATATTCATATGGTAGTTATAGGGATTCAATCTATTTTTTCCCACATCTCCAGAGCTCAGAGCAATTCAAAGTGCAGACTAACTGGGACTAAATATCTGACAGTGGTACACATGTGTTCCAGAAATGAAAAGGGCTGTCAACTGGAATGGACATGAATAGATCTCCCTTCAATTTCGTGAGAAGAACATTGAGAATGGTTCGTGATTGATGCACTGCAAATTGAGTGTTAACACATTGATTGCTAGAGATTTCTGAGAGCTCAGGCCTGGTGGTGCTAAGCGATTAACATTGGACTTTTGAACTTTTTCGGGGCCCACAGCGAGGGGCCTCGAGAATCACACCGCATACATCAAAAGAAAGCCCAACTTGTCCACTTCAATTTTTGCAACAGTGCAACAGTTGCACTGCTCACTTCACAGGGGTGTGATTTTTATTATTATTACAGTATTAGTTTTGAAAGCAGAGAGTCTTCTGTTTCATACGGTATATAGTATGTACATGTCGCTATAGGCCTTATTTTGTGAATAATAGTTGTTCAGGTCCATGCCTTCTCGAAAGTTCTCTCTGGTGGCCGCAAGCTGCATTCAATAAACAATTACTGACAACCTGTACATGAGATCAATGTGTATATTGATTTCCTAAAAGTAGACATTGAGGGCTTTTATTCGGTGTATGGTATGTATAGGAAATAATTTGTGTTCATTTGTATATCTGCCTGTTAATGTCTGTGACTAAATGGCTTTTGTATGAGCTAAAGAATGAGCATATATGGGACTGATGATGGAATATTGGGGCTACGTTACTACTGTTTTGTTTATTTTTTATGAAGATTATGATGATGACGGATCAAGACCCCCGGCGAGCAGATGGAACGAGCCATTAGAGTGCACTACTTCATTTCCACCTGCTTAACATTTATCTGCTAGAAGTATTTAGATGGCATTTGCCAAGTGGAAGGTAATTGGATACGGATTGCCTAGCCAGCTAAGGACAGGACCTGGTATTTTAGTAACATCATCAAATTTTAGGGTAGTAGTTTAGAATGTAACAAGTAATTGGCTTTAGGACATACGGTAGTACAGTATAATTGTCTCATCACACAATTATGATGACATCTCAGGTTTGTATTTATTTTTCCCTTAATGGCCCAAGGCCTTGAAAGGGACAGTTGCGTGCCTCTACAATTTGCAGCTGTCATTCACCACATTGCAGACACTCTTAACTCTAATTCAAGGATAAACACAGGTTTGAGTTTTGACGAAGGTAAAAGAGCAATATTACATAAGGTAACCAGGAAAGAACTGAAGCGGAGGCGTCTTTTAAAATATTATACATTGTATTAGGTACATGGGCTCTCTAAAATGGCCAGTCAAAAATACAATGTTTAATTGAAAAATAGTAAAAGCCCTGAACTAAAAATCACGAATAAAATCCTAAATAGCTAACTAAATCCTATAAAATACAATGTTTAACGAAAGTAAACCAAAACCAAAATGAATAACTCTTTTAAAATAGTGTTACTTCTCAGAGTAACTGGGAATTAGCACAGAGGGGATGCAATGAAACGTTCAGGGGCGATATCAGCCTGGGTACTTCTGGGTATTTGTCTACTTCTTTACTTCACACTGCAATTACAAAGAATGGAGGCCAGTTCATCTGTTCCACACAACACTTAACGACAGTTCTGGCAGACATAAATGATAGGCAGGTACTGCATAGATTGTTACTTACAGACGAAGGCAGGTATGATCCTGCCTCCACTCTAAACTCGGTGCAGTACAAGCTCCTCTCTCCAGCTCTCTCCGTCTCACGCCTGGGTTCATCTCACGATGGTTCTTTTCACGTCTGGGTTCGTCTTCCCAAAAGTTCGTCTCACTCCAGTTCGTCTCACACCTGAGTCATTGTGAGACACACCTGTCTATCTCTACTTTACTTCTTCACAACGGTCCCGCTCGAGCTGTCTTAGTTCAACTCGAAGGGAAATGATGTGGTGGAAACCGTCTCTTGTTCAACCCCCGTCTCACTGCACCGTTCCGTCTCACTGCCTCTCACAGAGCTCTCCTCACCAACACGTCCACTCACTCTGCTGTCTTCCTTAAGACTGAGACAGTGCAGTCACGAAGATGCCAAAAGGCGTCTCTTCCTGGTTTTTAGACAGCTGGTGGATGGAAATTAAGCTCCACCCACACGGCGACATGCGTTCCTGGAAATCTGGCAGTGGTTGGAGCTTAATTTCCATCCACCAGCTGTCTAAAAAACAGGAAGAGACGCCTGCCACGAGCGGCTTTTGCCGCGCTTTGACCAAGGGGCCAGTGAGGCTTTCCAACTTTGAAGCACGGGGCCCTAGTGGTAAGAGGAAGGACTGCAGGCGGACCCGTGGATTCATGACGAGGAAACCCCGTGCAGCTGGGATTTAACGTTGAGCGCTCGGTTGCACTTCCGCATTTGGGCACCAAAATGTAGTGCCCAAATGCTGAATCGGCGAAAAAAGGCGAAAGTAGACGGTCCTTCCGGGTGCTTCAAAACGCCACTGAGCAACTTCCACTGACATGAATAGCCCAAGTGTGCTTACACCCATACCGGTCCATTCAAACCTCCATAGACCCGCCCCAAAGTCAACAGCACAGCCTCGCTTGATCTGGTGCCTAAAGGGGACGTTCAGAAACACAACACTTACAGACACATACATCAACATAATCAGATAGTAATATTACAATGACACAATATTACTTGCTCTGGTGAAGGCTCATAGCCAAAACACGTTGCATTCCTTTTTGGTGTGTGCCAATAAAGAGATGGAAATGTGAGTACTTTGTCCGCCATTTATTACATTTTTGGATGAGCTACTTTTTAGATTTTTTTTGTATGTGTTTTTATGTATACTGGATTTGATTTTAGCACTCCACTGAAAACCATTGCTGATGCGCAACCTCTTTTTCTCATTTAAACAATATTACGGACTTAGGGTAAATAATAAAGAAATAAAGAAGATATTTACAATGGTCAAAATAAGGGGAAATTAAAGGTAATAAACTAAAAAAGAAAAAGAACAAACTCACAGATATAGCCGATCTACAAGCTCAGTGTGTAATTATTTTTAATACATTATTTTAAATAATACATAAATAATGTACTGTATAGCAACTGTATATAGCAATATGACACAGATGTTGTCCCAGATTGAAAGGTAAAAAAGACACATAGGTTACAACAGTTCTAAATTGGTTGAAATTGGGGAAATTATACGCCTACAATGACATGCCCATAAAATAATAGAATAGGCCAGGTTGAAAGTGTCTAAAACAAAGTTTATATTGTAATGCTGGTGCTATGATGGTTCCTATGCCTCATATTGTTCTTATTATTAGCTTATAGTTATTGTTACAGCATAAGTGAGTATCTCGTATTCCTTATATAATCTCACCTTGATAACGGAATTACGTGTATGTGGGGGCGGGTACATGGAGGTACATGGTCTGTGGAGTGTGGACGGAGATTTAGTTTTCCGGTTTTGTTCTTGTATTGTGATTGTGACGCTCGCTGGCTTTGGTGTCGACCTACGTTCCTCTGCACCGAAGCTAGAGCGCACTGAAATCTACTATTGCCAGTCTGACAAGTAAAGAAGTTAATGTGGTATTCCTCGTCCTGGATATGCCTTCCTCCTGAAGTTACCCATTGTTGATGTCTCGCAAAAATATATTTGTCAAATATTTGCACAACCTCTATGGCTTGAGCTCTCCACTCCTCATCCTGTAACCAGGGCCATGCAGTGTAGGCTCATGCACTCTCGCAATCACTTTGAAATCTGAGCTTAGCAAGAGAGCGGAGCAGTTTGTGCCAAGGGCCGCTTATCTCGGTGCACGAAATGCGTCTAACAAGCAAAGAACATTGTTGTTTTTCTTTATCTAGACTGAGCTCTGTTGACATGGCATAATCCTCTAAAGAGACCAATGTGTCTAATCTCTCTGACATTTCACAAAAGTCAGGAGAAAGAAACAATACTAGACTGCAACTTTAGACACAACATTTTGTGACCCAGCAGCGCAGAAAATAGATGTTCAGCCAGCGGCCGTGCTGCTTAACAGGGGAGCTCTCCAAACCAAGTGCAATCTGACTTTGGTCCAAAACTAAATGTTAACTAGAAAAAGTGCCCCTCGAGGCACAGCTAGGTCTCCACCAGGAGGATAGGAGTGTTTGTGATGTTTGGACAAAATGTTTGGAGTAATATAAACATCTTTCATTCTTTTTTAATTTTTTTATTTTGGAGCAACAAAAAGAAAAGTGTTTTGCAAAAATCCATCTCATGGTGGCGCTATAACAGGCAGATGTGAAATATGCAGGGCAAAGATCGGCTATATATGCCCACATATAAAGCTGTACACAGATCAGTTATAGGTAAAACATGATTTGTCCTGTTATAGCACCACCATGAGGCTGATTGAAAACTTTTAAGTGGCATTTCTTCCTCTGCGTAGTGGGAATGTGCATGCGCAATTTCACGGAAATCGCACACTGTGTTCATGATTTGAGCCATTTTGTTCTAAATGGGCCATTCGTGCAAACTTTTTTTTTTAATTAAAATTTTTATCCCACGATTTTGTAACCCAGTTTTCTTTTTATTATTTATTTGTCTAATTATTATTTATCTAATGTAATCCTGGGTGCTTCACTTCCTCTGCCAACCTGGGGGGGCAGCGGACTGACCTCATGCCTCCTTCTATGCATGAGGAGTCCAAGCTGCTTCTTTACACCTGACAGAGGGGAATTTCCCCGGCCGGACGTAGCGCGTGGAAGGGACACGTTATTCCGACCAGTTCCTTTCCCCTCCATCAGGCGCCCCGGCTGGCCAGGGGGAGGTAGTTTTAGAGACCAGGATTACAGCATGTTTTTGTGAGGGTATCTACCCTAGGGGACACGGGGAGAACATGCAAACTCCACACAGAAAGGCCCTATCGCCAACCCCCGCCTCGGGTATGGGCACTGATGACGCGGAGGAGGGAACACGCCGCCAGTGCCCACAGCGTCCCCAGCGGTAATCGAACCCAGGACCTTCTAGCTGTGAGGCGACAGCACTACCAACTGTGCCACCGTGCCCCTGATTCATTTGTGCAAACTTAGCAATCGTAACCAATCAGCATGGAAAAGAAAAATCTAACAGATCTGTGTTGATCACATGACTATAGTATAGAGATAGTGTATACCGATTTGCGTGATGTATGGATAAAATCTGTGTGTCTGTGTGTAATATAAATAAATATGTTTTGCAACAATCAGCCTTTTCGTGGCATTATAACAGGCAGATGTGAAACATGCAGGGCAAAGGTTTTTTCTTTGCCTATAGGAACATTTTTAAGTGGCATTTTGTCCTTGGCCTAGTGGGAATGTGCGTGTACAATTTGGAAATTGCACGTTGTGTTCATGATTTGTGGCATTTTGCTCAAAGCGGACCAATCCTGCATGCTTTGGAAGGCAATCTTAGCCATTCATGATGGAATATGGGAAATGGGACAGATCTGTGTTGATCACATGACTATAGAGAGAGTGTATACCGAGTTGCTTGATGTATAGATAAAATGTGTATGAGTAATGTAATGACATGTGTTTAGCAAAAATCGGCCTCATGGTGGCACTATAACAGGCCGTTCTGAAGAATTTGGGGCAGAGGTTAGTCGTTAGCATCCAGGGAGTGTGTGTGCAGAGTTTGGCATCGACAGGGCCAACAGTGCCAAAGATTAGCTGTACACGGACGGACGGATACACACGGACGGACGGACGGAGTGCAAAACATACTCTCTCCCCATGCCTTCGGCCGAAGCAAATATGTTTAGTTAAATCTAAAATAGACAAATCTGCCACAGGAAAATATAAATCGGTTTGGCACTCCTCAGTTTGAATTACATTTTGCTTACCCCAGAGTTGTACTGTATGTGACCAATCAGAGCCTAATCTGTCTAATAAGCCAGACTCATATCACACAGACTCATATCACACTGTCACGTGAATCCGCCACAGGAAATTATTTTGTTTTTGCCACCGGCAGATTCGCGTCTGGCCACTGCGAGACTAATCAGAGTCCACTATTCAAAGTGAGACTTCTTTGCTGTAACGTTGCAATCTGTTTGTAAAGACACCCCTTGGAATTAAATCTTCCTCACCAAATCAACCGAACGGTTGTGGAGAAGTTCCAGGTTATGGAAGGTTCAGGGTTTAGCCTTAGTTGTGGGAAAAGATACATTTGAGTTATGTATGGAGAATCATAAATGAACCGCAACCCCATGGTCTCCTGCCCCCCATTGTCACATTTGTCAGCCATGAAATGTGTACCTTTCTCCACACACAAAAGGGTAATTCTTCTGCAGGGCTCCACCTATATTGACTTGCAATTAAATCTGGGACAGGGGCTGTGGCTAGAGATGTACTGTACTCGACATATTTTGTTACATTTGATTACTAATCTTTGTTAACAAAGTATTGCTTTTTCCCCTTCCCATTCAGGGGAGGATTACCCAATGGGCCTGTTGGGCTTGATGCAGTCGCCTCCGCGCGACTTGCATCGTGGTCGCACGGAGGCTCAAGCTCAGGGGCCTCCCAAAGGTGCAAAGTCAATAATGCTTGATTTGGGATCGCACTGGAATGATTGGCACCAACATCAACAATAAAATATATACCCATGTTGAAGAAGAAAGTATTGAATAGGTATGAAATGCTTTATATTGAATGTGCAAGTGACAGTATGCAGGTCTTATTTTAGTTTTAGTTTAACAAAATGTTTTTATTCCTAGAGTTAGTTGGTTCTACAAGGGTAAATGTTGTCATCCTTAAAAAAGAAAAAGAAAACCCTTCTTGTGCACGATCTCTCAGAGAACTATGACAGCACAGCGGTGTGACACTACACAGAGTTCCAAAGTGTATTAAGACATGTGAGTCATCATGACAGGATACAGAACTAGGGCCCGATAGAGAGAGAGGATACACAAACAAGAATAGAGGTAGAAAACATGATGTTCTAGCACGAGCTAGATGACAGTTGCACTACTACAACAATGACATCCTGTATACTCGGGTCCTGCCGTGTCTTGATAAAGTAGAGCACATGACGGTGTCAGAAACACACACAGACACCGTAATATGCTTACACAGCTATAAGATTATTTACAGCCCTTGGGATGTGGGCCAAGCCATAGGCAATATTAAAACAGATTCACACTCAGGACATTGTGACTGCTAATATATTGAGCCACCGCAGCGGCATAACCCCCTGCCAGGGGAGGTTTTTTGTCGCTGTCGGATGGAAAACTAGATAGGTAGGTAGGTATAGGTACACAGATAATACAGTACCATAAAATAAAACAAAATACAAAACAAATGATATAGGGTACTCGTAACTCATAAACAAACTGTCGTCTAGTCAGGATGCAGAGGCAGGCTTTGGCACGTAGCGTTGATACGACATTTACCAGCTAAACGTATACACTGTTTATTTATTTAATGAAATGTAATGCAGGGTAATTTAAAGAATACAGTCTCATGACCTACGCTGTGCTGCATGAACAGCTCAATTTAATGTATTATGATGCTCATGGAAAAAGGCACTAGGGCTGCAACTATAGATTATTTTATTAGCAATTATTCCTTCCTATTTTTGTATTATTTGTTTGAGTTTGAAACAAATAAAAACTAAATGTTTAGCTTAGTTTAGCTGCTATTTTGCTATTAACCAATAATGGCATGTCCACACTAGGGATTGATTATTAATCAATATGTTCCGTTAACTTATTAATTATCCTTTGCAATCGATTAAATCGGTTCGATTAACTGCTTCACCCCTAAAAGGCATGATATGCTACTGTGCATGCAGACCATCTCTACTCTCTCTGACACATGAGACTTTGAGACGTTTCAGGGAACTAATACGAACCCTTGTATTATAATATCATACTTGAACAGCACAACGTTCCGACGGTAACCTAATGAGAGTGTTTAATGAAAAACAATCTATCACAGTGGGAGGCCTGCTGCCTCCCCCAGCCTTGTGCTGCTTGGACCAGCACAATGGATTAATCTCACTGGAGGGCCAGACAGTAAAGGATGTCCTTTTAATGAATATCATCTACTCTCTAGCTCCCATCCGAGGACTCACATGCCCTTACAACAGAGGTCCACAACCCCCCCCCCCCCCCCCCCCCCCCCCAACGTGCATACACTCGCGCGCGCACACACACACACACACAAACATACACACACTCTTGTTTTTTCAAACGTTAACTACTTAACTACTATACACCTCATGTGACAAATTGTGAAAATAGCACATATAGGCCTATCTACAGTAGCCTACAGGCTTGATGTGTTGTGACCTGCCATTTTCACTTTCTCTTGAAAAACATATATTCATTATTATTACTGTTATATGACAATAATTTATAGCAATTACCCAAAAGGCAATTTATGATTTTGTGCCCCAAAGGGGGTACCAGACCCCAGTTTTGGTACCAACTTAAATCTTATAAGCTGTTCAGGTCTGCAGCCTCTGAAACAAATGACCTCTGCTATATTTTAGATAGATCTGCTTAGGCTATTTTCGGAGAGTGATACCTACACACATACAAGCATTAGATGACTTGTCTTAATTCTACTGAATCTCTTCTCCACTCCATAATATTTTATTTCAGATTTTATTTGTTGACGAAAACGAAATTGACAATTTTAGTTTTATTCAACATAGCATTGTTTTGATTTAGTCAGTGAAAAAGGCTATAGTTGACGAAACATTTTCGTCATAGTCTTAGTCGACGGCATTGACACTGCTGGGGAATAAACCCGCTGACCTCCTCATCACAGAGGACGGCACTCTAACCACAAGACCACTGAGCCGCTGAGCTAGTATACAGGAAGTACAGTAGCCTTGGGAACCAGCAGTTCCTGAGTCATGTGACCCATAGGTCATAGGTCACACCTATATCTCCTGGTTCTGTAGCGGGAGACAGCTTGATGTTTTCATTTAATTTCAACCTTTGTGAGGGATATTTCACTTTCAAATAAAACCACCAATCACTAGAACCAAGGACGAGACCGTCTTTAAATACACATCCCTCTGAGACCCTCTTTGAAGTAGGCTCCCTCTGGACATGACGCTAGCTAACTTGTAGGGCCTGCTGGTTCTCAGACAAAATGCATTCCTCACATTCCTTCTTATTTCATTGATTATACTTAAGCTTGGCCGGAGAAGGCTTTGTACTTGGAACACCAAATATCTTAGTCGAAAATAGCCAATCTACAAGCTCACTAGACTGACTGTTTTTGCTCAATGTTAGTCCCAGACGTATCTGTCGTGCCTTTTTCTTCTCATTTGTTGGAGAGGGGTACTCTTTAGATCTGTTTTCTCTTTGTGCCTGTGGCAGTGGACACTGTTTTGTGTTTTGGAAGCTTCATTGTAAAGCCCTTCACACACAACGTCGCAGCAGAGCCTGCTCAATCTCTGCTGCCATGAGTGACAGTGGCGCTTGTGAAAGTGTCAGCAATCAAATTCACACCACTGATGTATCTCAAACTTGACACCTTTTTCTTGCTCTCTCTCTCTCTCTGTCCACTGGCTTTTTCCTCCATCTCTTCACAGATTGGAAGTGCCGACAGAAAATGGAGCTTTTCCTATTGCCAGCTCCATGTTTGTCTTTACGACAAAAGCAGCAGCAGCAAGGAGAGAGACTATCTGAGTGCTATCCAAAGGTACTGTGAAAAACCCCCACAAATATATGTGTTCAGGTTTCAGTACCCAGCACTGGTCTGGTTATTGTGTTGGTGAAATAGGCTCTCTGTCTGTCTGTCTGTCTGTCTGTCCGTCCATCCGTCCGTCCGTCCGTCCGGACAACTGCAGGTCTGGCCGACTCAACACCAGGCACTGCACTCCCTGTGGGGGTGTGGAAAGCGTGTGTCGAATTTGAAGTCGGAGGGGTGATCGGTTCTTGAGTTACGTGGCATTTCCATATATACCCTAGCCTGGCTGCGGTAGGGAGTGCTTGTTTTACTATGCCGGCGGTGGGGGTTAGGGTTATAGGTTATAACCACTTGTGTGCAGACCAAAACACAGCCCAGCGCTCCCTACTCCACTGACAACCAATCACAAGCCGTAAAAACCAAAACCAGCCTAGGAAAAAAAAAACTCTCGTACAAACAGACGTACAGAGACATGGTGCATTTATAGATAGATGTTGTGCATGCACACACACACACACACACACACACACACACGACAAGGTTTGATCATAGTGGGAGCTATGGGGAAAAAGCATGTTCCATGAAGTGAGGTACCAGGAATAGCTATAAAGGTACAGGAAGTGAGGTGGCCAGGGTTCCATTTTATGTTCCATTAAAGAGTAGTGGTAGTGGTTTGTCAAAGAGACTCTTTTAAAACCAATACTAAATCATAATCAGAAATTGATGAACCACAGAGTAGTGTGGCCGGAAAACTTTGAGATCTGAAGAAGAAAAGTTTGGTCAATGAACATTTCTGAGGGTTTAGCTCAGTTCAGAGAATTTGAACAAATTTGGTGAGGAATATTTTTTTCCCTTTTTTTTAATATCCCACTTTTTTTCCTTTTTGAGCAATGCATTGCCTTTTTATTTTCTGACTTTATAGATTACTTTCTGAAAAAAGATGTACAACTTTTGGTTTGATTTTGATACTTAACTCATAGGAGACATTGAAAGGAACTTTGCGTTGACGGACTTAAACAAAAGTTTGAACATTGTCATTAGGAAACGAATGATTGTTCAATTGAAGTGAATTATTATTTTTGTTTGATCAAGTTTAAATCACATGCAAATATTGCAAGCCGGGGCGCCTGATGGAGGGGAAAGGAACTGGTTGGAATAACGTGTTCCTTCCACGCGCTACATCCAACCAGGGAAACTCCCCCCTGTCAGGTGTAAAGGAGCAACTTGGACACTCAGGCATGAAGGAAGCATGAGTTCAAGTCCGTTGCTCTCCCCTTGTCCCCCATATATGGGGACTAGGTTGGTGGAGGGTGTGTAGAGCCCAAGATCACATTAGATGATTGACACAGGGGTGAAAAATGGGTTACAAAATCGTGGGATAAAAAATATATTAGACAAATATTGCAATTTAACAAAAGCAACAGTTTTATGTTTTCCTTTTGGTCTGCAATACAGTTTGATTATAGTATAAATATTTTTTGACGCAGGTACAGGACATTTCTTTCTTTTAGTTCTTTTTTTTATGGTTCTGATTGTTATAGCATATCATTGTAGCATAAGCAGTATATTGTACGTAGTTGGTAAAATGAGGAATCCATAAATGGTGTTCTAGTTGGATGGTGCCTGGTCCCTGTGCAGTGTGGGTTCATTGGAACAGCACCATCCATTTGTTCTAGCCTGTCCCCGGGGTGCCATTGTTTTTTTAATGGGGAACCAAAGTGTGTGTTTGTACGATCCTTCTATAAGCTGTATCCCCACGGCAAGAGAGTCGTGAACTACGACCCACTGCAGTTCATTTCAGCCCCTCATCAAAATCAAACAGAAAAGAACCTCGTAATCTGCCTGATGGCCATTGACAAGCCCCCGTCTCTCTCTCTCTCTCTCTCTCTCTCTCTCTCTCTCTCTCTCTCTCTCTCTCTCTCTCTCTCTCTCTCTCCCTCCCCCACCTCTCTCTTTTTCCCTCAATCTCTTCTTATTTCTTTTACAATCTCTTTTCTTGCTCGCTCTCCATTTCTGTCTCAGCCCTCCCTCTCGTCGTTCACTTCAAGGGATTTCTAGGGACATTTATCACATTGATCTATACATCGCCAATACTGCGTCAGCTCATTTTTAGAGGTGGGGGTCTTCAATTCCCACTCTGACAAGTAGTTTGGTGCAACAATCAATGCGAGGTAAATAGTCTTGTTTCAGTGCCTTCTACTGGCTGTGCAAACCTGCCTGACAGACAAAACATGTCTGTGATTATGATTAACCTTAGCATCCCGTAATGGGAAAATAGCTGATCTACAAGCTCACAATGAATGCATGACAACGCAATGCATTGTGTGCTTGCAGATCTGCTATTTTCGGCAAAGCTTTTTAGAGACTTTGGGAATCTGGTCAACTAAATATAGGGCCGTTGGGAATCCAGTCAACTTGTCAAATTACAGTCACTTTGCTGCAATTATTTTTAGGGTGAAATGATTATTTTCTTTGTCACCCTTGCTGCTAGCGTTTTCAATTTGGCACCTCTACTACATTCTGATCTTTTTCACTATACCTGCACACATTGTAAACCCCATGGGCCTGTCATAATAGTTGAATATTTGTAAAAAAAAAAAAAATTATAAAAAAAAAAAAATACTATTATTATTACAATTATTTGAAGGGTATTAGTTTACCAAGTATAGAGGATTTAAGTGCTCGACTCAATTGACTCTGTGGATGTGGGTGGATGTGGGGGTCTAAACGTTTTCTGACACAATTCCAAACAGCCAGCCAGCCCCTGCATCCATGTAGGTAGTGATATAAATGATTCATGAACAGCTGCCATTGTTTTTTACTCTGTTGTGTAATGGTGGGGTCAAGCAGCATTCTGTGCACATCAACAGTTATGGCGCTCTCATCCTCCTCGACCCACACTCGCAACAGCTGGCCATCAGCAGCTGGGTGGGAACAGTTTCTCAATATGTGCCTGCTTTCCCTCGTGATGAGTTTGTTTGGATGCCTTGAGAGGGGAAAAGATGTTTGGTGCAGGGCTGGTGATTGGAGATATGGAAATGCCGAACTGATGGATAGGTTGGCAATCAGCATACTGTAGCTACAACCATAAGCATCCTCAACAGCAATGTTCACAAAGGTTCATCTCAGGGTTCATTTTGACATAAATGTTTGATTTAGTTTGTCATATTTCATTCATCTGAAATGTTTTAGTCTAGTTTCAGTTGGCTACATAATATATTTTAGTCAATTACACATTTATTTAGTCAACTAAAGTTCATGTCAGGCCTTGATAGTGTCCTAATGCCTAATTCATACTTAGATGTGTGCTGAAAAGAGCCAATCTACAAGCTCACAACTCGCCTGACATGTTGCGAGCTTGTAGGCAGATTTTGGAAGCATAATGACTTGTTTTCGTTTTACTGGATATCTTGTCCACTAGTTCTACCTAACATTTTACCCTGGCATGGCCATACAGACTAATATCACTGCATAGATATTAGTCTGGAAGTTCGGTGTGGAAGATTGATTTCCAAGGGCCGGTTACAAACAGATTCCAACGTCACAGCAACACATTTTCACGTTGAATAGTGGGCTCTGATTGGTCACCCACAACTCTGGGGTGAGCAAGATGTAATTCAAGTGCTAGACCCAATCTGCCCAGGGATTTTCTTTCCTGTGGCAGATTTGTCTGGTTTCCACGCTATAACATTTTAGTCTGGTATACATTTTTTGGACGAAATTGTCAGTATATTATAGTCAAATTGATCAGCTTAGTCAGCTTAGTTTTTATTTTATTTATTTACTGTCCGACAGTTGAAAGAGGTGGCTGTATTAGTTTTAGGTTGTACACTCGTTGTCCTCTGTCCAGAGTGCTGAATTATACATACTAGTCCTTACCCGTTGTGAGATATTTGCCCGCCCTCCCCCCCCTTTGTGGCCGTGAAGGGTACTGCGCCCGGGTGCGTTTGTAATTGACTAATAAATAAATTAATAATCATTAATGTGTCAAATCGAAAAAAGGGCTTCGTTACGCCCTCCATATGCATATGGTCAATGCCTGTGTGAAACGGCATTGACGGCACTGTTTCTGACAGACACACACATGGACACACGGACACACACTCAGAGTGCTGAATTATACATATATCAGGTTCCTCTGTCCCATTAAAACAGCTGTGTGTGCCATTTTGGATTTTAGACCTTGGCAAAAAAAAATATCAAATATATAAGCTCACAGCATGTAACTCAGCCTTTTTTATGTAAAAAATCTTGAAAGTGTTTGAGTTTTGTAATTTATTTAATTTATTTTTCATGCATCATTTAACCCATCTGCTGCCACCTGGTGGACGCAGAGCCAACTGCAGACTGCCGAGCCGTTTGTAGTGTAACACACGCTGGATTCACATCCTGTTTGGGCGGCCATCTTAGATGCTAAATAAATATCGTCAATGCTAGCGAGCTAAAATGAAGCCATACTTGCTCTAGAAACCGGCAATGTTCCCATCTAGAAGATTTCGAGTTATTCTGCTTTTTAGTCAACCTGAATAAAGGGAGGTGAACGGCTAGGATTGGAAAGGCCAAGCAAAAAAAGAAAAAAAAAAAAAAAACAGCGATCCGGTTTGATATCAATAATAAAGCAGCTAGAAGCATTTGCCGGTTGGATTCCAACTGGCGGAACCTTTCATCAGAAGCAGTTCATTTGTTAAAAAAAAATAACACACATCTTCCCTTCTGGGGGTCCCTGGTACAAAATACTTATCAATGTGTGGGTCCTTGGCGCGGAAAAAGGTTGAGAACTACTGATTTAGAAGACATTTGTGGAATCGGCCTCAGGTCTTAATGGGTTACTGTGTCCAAGGTGCTGCATCGTACATCAGGTTCCTCTTTGTCTATGGTATAACTCAAGCTCCGTTCTGCGGCCCATCGAGCTTACAGGAGACATTCGTCTCGGCAGCGTGGCTTTGACATGCTGAGTGGCTGTGTTTTAGGGTCTTGGGTGAAGAATATCACAAAAAAGTGATTTTTATGGTGTACTTGTAGAGATGTCTACTTTCCTGAATCAGCACACAAGCCGTTGGCAGGTGTCCAAAAGTGCAGCTGTATTCTCGTCTCTTGCTTCTGTGGCCTCTTTGGCTTTGTTCCTCAACATATGTGAATTATTGTAATTAATTATAATTTGAAATGATTAAATGTCCCCCTGTTTGGCATTTGCCAAGGTGTGCTGCAGGGTGACATTTCTTCATCTGGATCGTGACATTCATCTGTGTTTATTTAAGTACCCTCTGAGGAGCGGCTGCATGGAGCAGGCGAAGGATGGCTTCTTAACCTTTATTTTTTTCAATTGTATTCCATTTCCGGAGACGGTACAAGGAGCCTGTGCCGGTGATGAGCAAAGTGCCCTGGCTTATCTCGGCAATAGAAACTGTGTGTCATACAGTACCTCCACAAGCTCTTTAATCAATGCTCCAAATGCAGCAGATCTAGCTAAGCCTATTCCCACTTGTATGTCGTCAATTGTCGGGTGGAAACCTGGTATGTCCAGAGCACCCTGTTCAGTTTTTAGAGATTCCGTCATACCGCCGTGTCGAAGTGTCCTTGAGCAAGACGCTGAACCCCTAATTGCTCCAGATGTGCAGGTGAGGTTGGTGACTTGCATGGTTTCCTCCGCCATTGGTGTATGAATAGGTGAATGATAACGGCATGATACTGACCATGACACCGTCATGATACTGGAGCGGACGTAGAATACGCACATCGACAGGCTGGTTGCTGTGCTAATGAAACTTCAGTAGATATTGGATTGAGCCCACACACCACACGTACAAGAAAGACATTCTTTATTGAGAATTCTGACAACGTTTCGATCTATTTGATCTTCATCAGGTCATCATGATGACCTGATGAAGATCAAATAGATCGAAACGTTGTCAGAATTCTCAATAAAGAACGTCTTTATCAGAACGTCTTCATCAGGTCATCATGATGACCTGATGAAGATCAAATAGACCGAAACATTGTCAGAATTCTCAATAAAGAACGTCTTTCTTGTACCTGTGGTGTGCGGGCTCCATCCAATATCTACCGACATGATACTGACCATGATAATGACCATGATATTGACCCACGTCTTTACAGCTGTAAAGACTACATTATTTCTTGTGCAAGCTCCATCGTTCGTAGTTAGAAAGTTCAGTATAAAGTGCTGCACTAGAAGGGTAATATAATACAGCCACACAGGCCTTCGTGCAAGAGACAAAACATAGTCTAAGTTGCTATTGACATTTGCAATTGTATATAATAATAATAATAATAATATAATAGTGAAATGGGAAGTTCTACATAATGAATACTTTTTAAATATTTTAAGTACATCTGCCTGACAATATGTTGTATTCAAGTAAAGTAATTTTGAATGCATGCCTTAATAGTATTTCTATATTGTGCTACTGCTGCTTTTTATTAAAGCAGCATTATTGTGTAACTCTTTATACCCTGGATTTTAACCTGGTTCCCATTTAGCCCGCCTGTTTGCTCAGGGGATACATTTAATCTTGTTTGTGTCAGATCCTGTGAGACATGACCTTTGACATGATCTAAATGCCCTAATAGAAGAGCAGGAAAACAACCACCCCGATTGTATTAACATATTCTACCATACAGATGTATGAGTTATATTGTATTAACATTATTCTACCATACAGATTGCACAAACTTACATTTGATTCGTAAATCAATAATACATGAAGTGAGGCGTTAAGGCCAACATCTGATTACTTCTTCCCTCACTGGCAGGCCGAACTAGAAAGAAACTAAATGCTCTTTGTTGAAGAGGAACACTATAGGAGATTGTATTAGAGTTCAACCCTTTTTTCTTTCTTTTTCTTTTTTTTGTTCCTCTTTCTGATGGGAGAAGAAAGAAAAAAGTTCCCACTGCGATTCAAATCCAATGCTCCCTGATTGTGTGAATATTGTATACAGCAGAGCCAGTGAAAACGGAAGGCAATGAACAAACCCAGTCGGAGGTCTCAATTCCTTTCCAATTGATCTGTCTGTCTGTCTGTCTGTCTGTCTGTCTGTCTGTCTGTCTGTCTGTCTGTCTGTCTGTCTGTCTGTCTGTCTGTCTGTCTGTCTGTCTGTCTGTCTGTCTGTCTGTCTGTCTGTCTGTCTGTCTGTCTGTCTGTCTGTCTGTCTGTCTGTCTGTCTGTCTCTCTCTCTCTCTCTCTCTCTCTCTCTCTCTCTCTCTCTCTCCCCTCCCTCCCTCCTTCCAAAGCTAAGGGCTTTGAATAGCGTTACAGTAATTTCGGCTACACCCTCCCTGCCAACACAGAGGAGGTCTACAAGCTATTATTTTTCATTGCAGGTCTATTGCAGGTCTACTGTGAAATATCATTGCATTTGATAAGCAGAACTATTATAGTTAATTTAGAGAAAGTCACCCCAGTGCTCCATGGAGAGCCAGACTGCTGACATTTTGCTGTTCAGAAAATATAACATGGGAAAAACAAATATTAACTAGAACTGCACTCTGTCGAGTGCATACTTGCTTGTTGCACACTAGTAGGCCATAAATGGCCAACTAGTGCGCAAGCAGAGCGCGCAAGTCCTTTCGACCGCTGTAAACTGTCAAATCTCAGTATCTCTGTGAAGGAACGTTTGAAATGTATAATTTTTAGATGTAACTATTTGCTACCTACCTACTTTATGCATATAAACACCTAGTATTATTAAGTATGATTCAAGTTTCTATCTATATAAGTTTGGGTGAAGAGCTAGTCATACATATACACACCACGTACTCTGGTCCCAGCAGATCAGGCACAACTTGCTATTTAATTTTTACTGATTATGTATATAGTATATGTATGACTAGCTCTAAATGATGACGTAAGAGATATGGTCATTTGTGGTCGTTTGGTCCCAGCAAAGCAGGCATATACTATATAGCAGGGGTTTTCAACCGGTGGTCCGCGGCCCCCTGGTGGCCCGCGGAGGTACTGCTGGTGAAACAAACCTACTGTGACTGTCAAATGCACCAAGTGTCAAATGTGTCTTCAGTGTTTGGGTGATTAACTGAAATGGATTATTATTTTGAGACTTATTTTGAGTCCTGCTTAGTACAAGTAAAAAACACTTTACTTTACAATAAAATACTTTGAAACATAGTTTTTTTTTGTCCAGCTCATGAATGTAGCCTGTGATAGTGTGATTAGTGAGTAACAAGTAAGAAGAAAACAAAAACAATCTTAACCCATGGTGCATGAATGCCCCACCACTATTGTGTCACAACATGGTGGTCCCCAGGCTGCTGCTAGTCAGAATGGTGGTCCCTGGATCAAAACCAGTTGAAAACCCCTGCTATATAGGCATATACTATATATAGTATATATATATATAGTATATAGGCATATACTATATACGTATACATATATACTATATAGAGTGTGTAGTTGTAAGTTGATTAGCGGTATACTGTGGTTACTTTGCGCCAAAAACCGTGACAGCTGTCCCGCCATTTGATGTTTATGCAAGAAAACAGCAAATCTGTGCCTGGTTTGCTGGGACCAAACGACCACAAATGACCATATTTCTTACGTCATCATTAAGAGCTAGTCATACATATACACACCACGTACTCTGGTCCCAGCAGATCAGGCACAATTTGCTATTTTATTTTTACTGATTATGTATATAGTATACGTATGACTAGCTCGAAATGATGACGTAAGAAATATATATAGTATATATATAGTATATAGGCATATACTATATACGTATACATATATACTCTATACTCTATACTGTATAAAGTGTGTAGTTGTAAGTTGATTAGCGGTATACTGTGGTTACTTTGCGCCAAAAACCGTGACAGCTGTCCCGCCATTTGATGTTTATGCAAGAAAACAGCAAATCTGTGCCTGGTTTGCTGGGACCAAATGACCACAAATGACCATATTTCTTACGTCATATACACTTACATATACACACACCACGTACTCTGGTCCCAGCAGATCAGGCACAATTTGCTATTTTATTTTTACTGATTATGTATATAGTATACGTATGACTAGCTCTAAATGATGACGTAAGAAATATGGTCATTTGTGGTCATTTGGTCCCAGCAAAACAGGCACAGATTTGATGTTTTTCTGCATAAACATCGAATGGCGGGACAGCTGTCACGGCGGAAGAGACCGGGCGAAAACATTACTTTCGCGCTCTGCTTGCGCAAGTAATAATCGTTTTGACATTTGAGTCAGATATTCATAGTTGCTCCTATACCCATCAATTGCACGGTGACACCAACAGTTCTCTCATCCATAACTACAGTACATTCAGCTCTGAGGATGATCAAATATAAAATGCACTTAATTGGAAGGAGATTGGATAGAAACTAAAATGGCACAGAAATGGCACAAAAATGACACAACAATGGCTCCTATGTTACATTCCCTTTCAATTAATCGCAATATGTTTCTCTTAATTCCACAGAAATTATCACAAATGCAATAAAGTTGCATGTTTTGTCAAAGGACCACTTTTCAACCTTCATATAATTGATCCTCACTAATGTTCATGATTATTTTCTACTCGGTCTGTGACTGTCTGATAGGATGGCTTTGGGCAGTTCAGAAACCCGTCTTCCAGTGACATCAGTGACACCAGTGAAGTCGTCCTTTAAGTGAAATCCAACATGTAAGGTCCCTGCGCACAGAACGCGTTTAGCAGCGTTTCTCCATCGGTTTTCCGATTTCTCCACCTTAATTCTTTCAAATTGCCAGTGAGCCACAGAATGCTCAGATATTTTCAGACATATCACACCAATCTGTACCGGTTTGTTTATGGATGCAGAGGATGTCACCTGCTGTTTATAGTCACATTGTTCGGTTTTCGGTGAGATTTGCCGGGATCCGAATTCCCCAGAATGCAGCAGATTTAGCTAGGTTCAATATGCACAATTGATTTGTTTAATGCTTCAATAACTTCCTTATTTTACGAATCAAACATGCTTTTTATAGGGTTTTTTATTAGTTCATTCTTAAACATAAAACACATATATCAACATTCACACGTTTGTTCAAACTTCCCCACACAGACTGATAATAGTACCCTGGATTTGTGCTTAGCACGCCCTTAAAGTCTAGTACCTAACCCTGCTCTCATTTGGAGAAGTGTAGTTATATTGAAACATATTTATGGTATTCCTCTTTGCGAGGTTCCATTTGTAAATGTGCATGTGTGCGGTATTCCACTTTGTGTGGTTCCACTATGCTCACTTTGTAATGTGTGTGTGGCTCCACTTTTGTGTGGTGTTCCACCCACTAACCAGGTATGTGGCAAATATGTGTGTGGTTTTAAATCTGCCGTATCAAGATTATTGATTGGAGAAAAGAAACACAATAAACACTTGGTTACAATCTAATTATCATATTACACATTAAAACATAGTTGTGAATAATGCACAAATCATATCATTATAATTACCGCTGGCCATCTGCTGCTTCTGTCACGGTGGTCTGGTGAATCTAAATTCAACCCTGGACCAAACAGTCTATCTAAAGCAGTGGGTTGCTTCTGCAACCAATCAGATCGACAGGGACAGCTGTCTCAGCCAATGAGAAAGCACGGACCTTTATGGCCTGTGTACAGCCTGCAACAGCCCCCATCACTTCCTGTCATGTGAGCTGCTGCTTATCTAGATCAACTGTCTAGATTAACTGTTTAAACCTTTACATATATTTATCTGGGCTTTTACCAACCCAGTATATAATAGGTTACTTAGGTCACATTATCAAAGAAAAGTAATTAAAGAACCAGGTTATGGCTGCTATTAGCCTATACAGACATGTCCTGTAATCAGTGACTTAGTTTCTGCCTGCCTGTGGAAGTCATAAACCTCCTTCTCACATCAGGATCAGATAAGCAACCCCCTACCAGAGTGGCTGCATCCATGGAATGTGCCAGAGAGACCCATTTCAGTCCCTTGCAGTTATCAGTGAGGAACAGCTGATCAATCATTTTGACCTTTTCTATATTTTACCACTAATTCTGAATAACACATCTTCGCACATCCATATATAACACAACACACATTTTGGCATTTCCTCTGGTGTCTTCAACGTTTTCCAGGCCAAGGATCCCTTAGTTGAGAGAGAGATGAAGCCGGGATCTACTTTGTAGATTTTGATTATTATTACAAAACATTACCCACTTCAGCCCTATACGAATTGCGGCCATTTGAAAATGTGCACAATGCATTGCATTGTGACCTTGTAGATCGTCTATTTTCAAATTTGTATACATTTCGAAATTGTGAAATGCATGGGTAATTCTGTATATGTGTATATTGAGTTCTTTCTACTTTTGGTACTTTAACTACATTTTTATACCAATACTTTTGTACTTTAAATTTTAAATTTAGAATATTTCTATATTGCAATATTGATAAAAATGTGAGCACTTTTTCCATGTGCCACGTGTAGCTCTTACACTGACGACATTTATCAATTAATAACTAAATTAATTTGCAACGAGGTTAATTGAATCCTTATCTATTGCCTTTCTAAAAGTGGAGCTATACTTATCAAGTGCTTCCTTAATAAGGAGAAAACATCTCATCAGAAACCTTTAGAAATAATGGGGGCAATTTTTTTTAAATACAACTCTTGGTGCTATTGTTGATACTGTACTGTATATCATATTTGCATCAGTCTAAGTGGATGAAGCTCTCTGCCCAAAATAGAAAATGTCTCATCTTTGCACTTTTTGGGGTTTTTTTTTCATCAACGTGGCTCTAACAGTGTCAGCTTCATGATTTATTCCCTTGAAGCCTGGAAATCCTCGGGGGAGTGACATAAATAACTAAAAGCTCTCTTGATCTCTGTTGCATTTAATTACATCGCCGTTGTTATTTACAGTTTGAAAAGCACATTAATTAAAATAGCCGGGAGGGCTGAGGAAATTCAATCACGATAACCTTAGGTTGAGGAGGAGGACTTTGGGGAAAGGCTTTTCAATTTGAAAAGCTGAACTTTGTGCGATCTGGGGTTATACTGCATGTAGGCCTACGACGATACTTTTTTATTTTGCTCTCTTACGAAAATACAAAGGAAATGTCCTTGGGAGCATCCCTATTCTGTTGGAAATGGCCGATCTACAAGCACACATGCACGTGTAGCTGACATCTGTGTGCTCAGAGCGAACGTCCACCCCGACCACTGTGTGTTTAAATGGTTAACTTAAACTTGTATTCAGGATTACGTGTGGCATACTTCACCCACTCATAGGTTCTCATGTTTATGTAATGGAGCATGAGCACATGAGTCATGGAGATCAAATTCCACATTCATTGCAAACACACATACTGTATAAGGTTGATAACTTTTGGCACATACACTGTATGTATAGTAATGTCCTCAGTGGGAATTTGCGTTTGGTCAATTTGAATTGAATCACTGCTTGACATGGCCCTGTACCAAGAAAAGCAATGCAAAAGTGGGGCATGGCTCTCTCTCTC
Organism: Protomyctophum parallelum; assembly: GCF_964188405.1. NCBI lineage: Eukaryota > Metazoa > Chordata > Actinopteri > Myctophiformes > Myctophidae > Protomyctophum > Protomyctophum parallelum. The sequence continues at coordinate 29,334,918 of NC_139707.1, forward strand.
TCTCTCTCTCTCTCACACACACACACACTGTCTCACACACACACACACACACACACACACACACACACACACACACACACACACACACTCACACACACACACACACACACACACAAACACGAAAGGGAAGATAAAGTTTGTTTTCTGCAGAAGAGCTCAAGTTTTTGAGACTAATGCGGAATCTCCTCCATCTGCTTTCATCTCGGCGCGTTTACTTAAGTGGCAGAGAACAACATGCAGAAATAGAAGTGGAACACATGAGGACAGCTAGGCGACTGTCTGACAAAAAACTACAAACAAGAGCCTCGAGTACCGCCTCAGAACAGCAGGAAGTTGGATTGATGTCTATGTTTCTTATTCCATGCAGCGCCTCTCTTTCTCTCTCTCTCTCTCTCTCTCTCTCTCTCTCTCTCTCTCTCTCTCTCTCCGAGGGAGGAGCGAAAGCAGCGTTACTACTCGCCACACATATTCCTGATGGATGTGTTTTAGTTTTGGGTGTTTTTCTTTTTCCAATAAATTAGGTTGAAATTATATTGGGAGCACACTCAGCACAGTGGGGCATTATTTGTGCTGTGTCATCATAATTGCTGCGCAGTTGACACATTTTAAAAGTAAATTAAAAGTTTTTAACATTTCACTTTCACTTTATCAAAAATAGCAGATGTATATATCTGTTATTTTTGAGGAACCACTTTTCTAAACCACTGTAAAAAAGAGGGCTTTGGAAAAAAATGACTGTATGTTGCTAAATCCACAATGACCATTCAGCTTCGGCAGAAAAGGAGGACACAAAGGAAACTGATCCGCCCAAATTTTTACATTGACAGCCTGGGAGACATCAAAAAGGTGTAACACCTTCAAAATACTGATGTATATTTCATACCATACAGAGGAGAATTGTGCACGGCAGACATGAGACGAGATGATGTTCCACGATGTTTATTTCAACGAAGTACAGCAGCTTACAGCATAGACAGACGCCAGCCAGCAAAGTGGCCAACGTCTCCACACAAGGCTCGCGCCCTGACTGACAACTCATTGTATATTTGGTCACTACTTTAAGCACTCTACATTGGCGTGGGGGTCGACAGTTGTTTGCATATTATTAGTGGCAAGTCTTTGATGTTCCTTCAGGTCAACAAACTCTTTTGTCATACAGATAGGCTAGCCACCGGACTTCAGCTCCAGGATAATTATATCACCCTGGGAAGGCCGACACCCTCATCACCAAAAATAGGTCTACACAAGAGCATGTCAATCACACAAGGAAGAATATCATTGTATAATTATGGAATCCCATATTCTTCAATACCCTGCTTGAGAGACTCCCTAAAGAACACCCAGAATGTGTGGAAGAACACTGGACAGCCCTTAAGACCATACTGCTTGAGACCAGCCGGGACACCATTGGCTATAAAACCAGGACACACCAAGACTGGTTCGATGAAAACTACATCGAAATACAACATCTAATAGATGCCAAACGGAAAGCTTTTTGTACTTGGCAGAATGACCTCAACTGCAGGGCCAAAAGGCAGGCCCACTCCAAGGCTAAGGCTCTTGTCCAGGGTAGGGTACGAGAGCTGAAAAATAAATGGTGGATGGAGAAGGCCCTGGAAATCCAGAGGCCTGCTGACTCTGGTGACACCAGGGGCTTCTTCAATGCCACCAGGGCTGTGTATGGGCCCAGCTATCGAGGCCTGAACCCCCTTCGCTCCAAAGATGGGCAAACCCTGCTGAAGGACAGTGCAGGAATCAATGCCAGGTGGCAAGAACACTTTCAAGCGCTCCTGAATCGGGACACCACAGTTGAGCTGGAAACCATCAACCAGATCCCCCAGCGTCCTATTATGGAGCATTTGGGAGACCCGCCAACTGAAAACGAGGTCTTGTATATGCCATCAGGAAACTGAGCAACAACAAATCCTCCGGACCAGATGGGATACCAGCAGAGATAGGCAAGGCGGACCAAAACTCTTTTGTTATATCCATAGCCTCCTCGAAAAGATCTGGGATAAGGAGGACATCCCTGCCGAACTCAGGGACGCCCTGATTGTCACAATATTCACAATATGCACCCACTGCAATAGAGACTGTGGATCAAGGGTCGGCCTCTTCCAAAACCTGAAGACCCACAGATGACCAGACACACCGACAGGAGGACAATCATACTCGCTCCGAGTGATCGCCGATGATGTTGATATATCTAAAATCTAAAATTACAGATTCTTTCCCAGTTTTGATGGCTTAATCTTTTCAATAATCATACGACTACTACAGTACTTGTCTACCTTTATGTTTCATATTAAATTAACTACCTGCTTTACGTACCAGTATTATGCAAATTCACTGGTCTGTGACACCATTATGCCGTCTTTCTTCATTTTTTTCAATGCATAATTTACATACCCCTTTGCTCAGATCTACATTATAATTAGCATTTAAGACATTTAGCACTTTAGCAGACACTCTACGCGTACAGTAAACATGAAAATTTGGAGTAATCACCATGAACTCTAGTCAGCCAACGGTTGTGTGTGTGTGTGTGTGTTGCAGTGGTCAATGGGTGACTGCTTAAGGCCTCTACAATAGTCAGTTTTGTTCCTTGCGTGGGGGAGTCAAACGGACACAAAAAACGCACGCTTATTTTATACATAGTCGCTCCGTCGCTTGCGTCGTTTACGTCTATTATAATATTTAATGTGTAAGCATCTACTCGCCCACTAGATGGCAGCTGTGACACCCCCTGGCACCTGCAGTTGGTCTATTTTATTACATGCGGATGCGATGCGTCAAATATGTTTGTATAAACAAAAGTTTATAAGGGAGAACTTTCTCTCACCCTGCGTTGTGTATGTATTCTTGCGTCGATTACGTTCGACTCTGCAAGGCACTTTAGTGTGAACGGCCCGGCATCTGCAGGGGTCAATTGATCGTAAGGGGTCCTAGTCTAAACAGACAGAGGCTGTTAATAAAACAAGTCGAACAGACTAGTATCTATGCTAAATCATATATCTTATTGGCGATCAAGTAGACAGATATAACATCTATCTAAATAACATAACTAGCATAAAAACATAGAAATTAGAGGTGGTGTAAGTGATTATTCTTGAGTGTTTTATGTGTGATACAAATAGGTTAGTTGTCTTAAGGTCCTGTTACATACTGTTATGTAAGATGTCAAAGTAGACAAATAAAGTATCAGTGTAATTTAGGTTAGGGGTGCCATGGATGAAAACATTCTGTATTGGGGTTCCCTCAGCATCTGAGCCCAAAAAGTTACTGTGTATTTATTCTCATACTATTTATTTTAAACATATGTTTATTATTTTTTCTGATATGACATAGTATTCTAATAACAATTATTCACATATCGTTTCCCCATACACAGCAGCACAAACACTAAAACAAACCGTCGCAGTCGGCCACCGGCCTACTTGGGAATGATGCAACTTGGGAACCTAATGATATACGTTGTCATAGCACCTGTTTTAACTGTCAGCCGGTGTGCCACATGGAGATCAGTGTATGTGCCTGTGTGTGAAGACTGCAAACTGAAAAGTGTACTTGGCAATCAATTCGGCCCACTGGCAGAGCCTGATTGGTTGAGCCTCAATTGGCTGAGGCAGAGGCTGGAAATTGCACAGGTGAAAGGAGTTGGCCTCATTAGGCCCACTGGCAGAGCCTGGATCAGGTGAAAGGAGTTGGCCTCATTAGGCCCACTGGCAGAGCCTGACCAGAGCCGTTTGTGGTGGTTCTGGAGAACCATGTGTCCGACCGTCGGTGGGTCAAACGGTTTTCAAGTTGCGTGCATTACAACCGTACACACACATATGCACGCACGCACACACACACACACACACACACACACACACACACACACACACACACACACACACACACACTTTTCTGAAAAGTAATAGTTTTGGTCTCCACCTGACTGACTAAATCAGAAGCTAATCAGGGGATACATTGAATCTTGACCATCGGGTCAAAATGTGTGTCAGATCCTGTGTGTGTAGTATAGGTGAGACACCTTTGACACAATCTAAATGGCTCAATAGAAGAGCAGTGAGACAAAATACAACCGCTCCAATTGTGTGAGTTATATTGTGATAACATACACTACCATACAGATTGGACAACATTAAATTGTATTCAATATACAAAGGTACAAGATCCACTTTAATGTAAGTCTGGCTTGCGGTACATAGTGGAAAATGAGCATTGAGCTGTGTTGTCCTCCGAGGGCAATTGTTTTACAAATAATAACAACAAGCCTTAAATAAGCATAAGCTGTATGGCTTCAAAACACAGAAAACCAGTAGTGCTGTCTGACTTTAAATATGAGCCCGGTTTATTAATTCAGTTCAACAAATTCAATTCAATTACTTGTATGATGGAGCTTTAGATTTGCAAGTCACATTCCCATTACATAATATGATGTACTGTAATGCTGCAGGTTCTAGGGCTATGTTCACATTACAGACTGCACAATGCACTGTGTTGCTCAGAACTGATTTTCATTTTGTTTGGCTGCATGTTCACAATATATTATTTTTAATGTAGCACATAACCAATACCATTGTGAACTGATAGCTCTTCTGAAATGGCCCCCATCACATGCATAAAATAACAATAACAAACGGGCCGGGCCTGTTGCACACATTAGACTAGGTTCATGTTTGGTCGGGGACCTCCATTGCATATCATCCCTAATTTATCTGCCCTTCCTTCCCCTGTCATCATTCACTGTGCCACAAAATGAAAATGCTATAAAATAACCTTTTAACAAAACATTCATGCGGAGAAAAACGAACAACGGGAGTCATCAAAGTTACGTCTTTTTATTTATTTTAAAGTTGGAGGGCAGCTGCAAATTAATCAGCTGTTGGAAGCAACAAAAAAAAAGAAACTTTAACCACCCAAGAAGACCCAGACTAGTTAGTCTGTTTTTGCTCTATATAAGGCAAAATAGCCAATCTCCAAGCTCACAACGCATCATGTTGGGATGTGATGTGAACCGTTTTTTGATCAGCTATGTTCTCAAAATAGCCCCAGAATATGGATGGTATGTTTTGTGTGGCCATCATTCTGTGCAGAGGGAGTCACAGAATGGAATCACTTTTCAACCATAATTCCATAAATACAGGATGTCAACTTGACAGGGGTACACTTCTTCAACTACAGTAGTAAGACTTTATTGAGTTTTCTCATTAAGTATTCTGTCAGTATCCTGAGGACCAGTCTCTTTGGGAGTCACCCCATTTTATTTTAAATGGTAATATAACTGTACCTGATTCAACATGGTTGTGTGAATCCTTCTCCTTGGTCCGACATGTAAGCTGATCTGAGTCAGATGTGAGAAAATATTGACTGAAGTTACTTCTTTATTCATATCTTTAATCACTTGAACCCCAGCATCCATATTCAGGGGGGAATATATTCTACAAGTTCACAACAAGTTGTGTTGGAAAACTCTGTGAACTTGTAGATCAGCTTTTTTCAGTACAAAGTACTGTTTATTAAGTCTAGGGGGTTTAAGTTGTTAAAACACTCTTCAGATGCCAAACAAACAGTTGCTTAGTGCATGGATTGGATGATTGCACTCTCCCACAGCAATCAGGAAAAAACAACACATATTGGCTATTTTTACACTGTATTAATTTTACATTATGTAGGTAGTGTGTGGAAGATCCATACGAAGCCCCAACACTTGGTATGGGGCAGTATCCCTCTCACTCTCAGCAAGACATGCAAGACAGAACATGTCATCATTGAAGGCAATCTCAATGCAGTGAACCAGCATCATCGCAGAGTACCTCCAGAATTTGGGAGTAGAGAGGATGCCGTGAGTCCAGACCTCAACCTAATTGAACACTTGTGGGATCTGCTTGGGTGTGCTGTACTGTGCAACAAAACCTGGTTGAGGAATGGGATGCCATCCCACAGCAAAATGTGGCTAGGTTGGTGACCAGCATGAGGAGGAGGTGCCAAGCTGTTGCATTGGCCAATTTGTGTTTTGTTTTTTCCTTTGCTGTGGGAGAGTGCAATCATCCAATCCACTAAGCAACTCAAAGCAAGGGTTGAATACCAACCATTTGTCATTTTGGAAAATGTTTTGGGGCCCTTACACACACTTTTAGCTGTGTTGCTCATTCCAGGAATGTCCGTTCCTTACAATCTAGACCTCGTTGTAAAGGCGACTAATCAACGATTTAAAAAAATATTATATATATTTATATAAAATACAATACCAATTGGTATTATTAAAGTGGAGAAATAATGAACCAAAGTTAAGTTTCCGAACTTTTGTTGCTGAGTTTATATTGTCTCTATTGGGTGGAAACTTCATATGTCCAAAATCTCATATGTTACTTTTCAGGATTAAAATTCAAAAGCATCAAAAGTAGAAGATGTACAAGCTTAGTTAACGCATTGCTTCGCGCCACGTTTCTTCTTATGCTTTTGTGCGACACCGTAGTGTGATCAAGTAGGCCTTCAAATCTACGAAACAACACACAAAGTTTGAATATGGAGATAGGAGGTTTCTGCCCTGACAGCAACAAGTTACAAAACATGGTGTACAAGACCCTGAACACCCGGACAACAAAGAGGACGATTCAGCACACACTCTGGTGGTCAGTGAGGTGGACCTAAACGATTCTGAATCCTTAACACAGCAGCGAGCCCAGACTCCAATGTCCCGAAAAAGGACAAGTATTAAAACGGTGAATCTGCAATAGTTATTTTCAAATACAATACAAAACATCCTGAACCATCACAACAACCACCATTGTGGTTGTTGTGATCACAACAACCACCATTGTGGTTGTTGTGATCGTTCCTCAATGCGTGAAAAAGTCAAATGTGGTCAAGTGTACTCTAGGGCTGGCTACAGCAGTATAGCGTCTCTGTCCCGTGAAAACCTCATAAAAAATGTCCAAAATTAATTCAAATTCAAAAGCATCAAAATTAGCAGATGTACAAGCTAGCTTTTGTGTGACACTGCTGACCAAGTAGAGCGTTCATTCACGAAAAGATTTATGAGGTTTCTGCCCGACAACAACAATATCCTGCAGACTCCATGGCATCCTAGGTGGTAAATCATCTTTGCAGTTGAAAATAGATATTGTGGCGTCCAAGTCATACAGTAATTCTGTGCACAGCCTGGTGCCCGTGGTCTCATAATCCACATACAGCACATATGTATAGACCCTCGATATAATGGTCCATTCTCTGCCTGTCTTTTTAAGCAGAACACAGTTCACTCTTCGTACTACATGCTCAGCATTCTGTAGGTCACAGCTCTTCCTCTGCAGCTTTGTCAAGTGATCAAACTCCCTCCAGCTCCACAGCATCTTCCTTGTGGCATTTAGTACTTCACTATCTCAGTAGGCTATGTTAATTGCATGGAGCAGAACTGTGTATGTTAAACGTATGCCCTTGAAGGAATCCATGTAATGTCCATGTATGTTTCAGGGGGGTTCAGATTCTGTGTCATGCTTGCACAGATAAATCTGTATCACAGGAGTCAAACCGGCAAATGTAATGCAATGTCATTGCAATAAATGGTTTATCTTGACTAGTGTGTTTGACTGAATGCCCCCCCCCCCCCCCCCCCCCCCCCCCCCTTGGTGCTGCCTGGCACTTGAAAAGCACTGATTCCCAGCTCTGCATATAGCACCGAAGTCTGACGTCAATATCGGTAGAGGCCGCAAATCCATGGGTTCATGTACTTTTTATTTGCATTGTAATCCCCATAGGGGGATTTTAGATTGCCTCATATAAGAACTGTGTTTGAAAAATAAACATGTCATCCCAGCTGTTTCATTCATATGGGTATGAAGAATCAACTGACTGAGAGAAAACGCTATTGTTACTGCTACTGAATTAGTTACATTTTCGCTAGAAACAGACTGTATCATATAGTGACTGACTGTCGCAAACGATACAGAGACACCTCCCTGACAATAAAGTCGAGACAGGTTGTTTATTTTTGGACCACAATGCAATGATTTTAAGATGACCCCATGTTATTCTCCATAGAGAAATTACTTCCGTGAACCAGGGGATGAGCGAGTGACGTCAGGACTTCGGCGCTCTATTGGTGTTGTGCACTATGTTCTGTATGTCGTACATAACAGACCAATGCCTAGGTCTGTTATCTCTTTTAGTTAGCTTTGAAGTGTGCATCAACAGCGAGCATATTCAATAATTATCAAAGATGCCGCTTTGCCTGCCACAGTACACCAGAGCTTACTGTGTCCGTTAAATGACCCTAAAGGAGGACCATTAGCACTTCAAAAGTGACACTGATGTTGTTTGTCGCTAATGGCAGAAGTAGTAGCATCAAAGAGGCATTTGATCTAAACACTCTTCCCCTGGATTTTCTGTTGAGCCAAAATAAGCCTTTATTTGCGTCTTAGGTTGGGCCTCAGCAGTGGGGACAACCCTATGAACACGACAGGCTGGCTAGCTGATTGGTTGGCTGACTGACTGACAGAGAAACTGTCCTCCAGGCTATGGGGTGTAGCTGTCTGTCCTAATAATGTTAAGCAGTACCCTCCCGCTCACTCAGATCAGCTAACACAAGGAAGCTGGCAGAACCTTCCCGAAAACATCTGGGACAATGCTCCACATGTCCCAGACTCTTCTCCCTTTGCACTTTGCATTGCAGTTAGAACTGTGCAGACTCACTCACACTCGTAATCTGTAATCTGAAGTGAAGCCTCACCTCTTCTAACTCCACCATAGCCTGTAGCACTTGCCCATAGCCTTGAGGCTTACGCTTAGGCTTATGCAAAGGTTAAAATGTAATTGAGATAGCATGTTATTTAGACAGATGCCAGGTAATTTGGAGACCTGTTTAGTTTTCATAGACCTGGTTGCAGGGACATAGAGGCATTCCGACACACCGCCATTCCGGCTATGTGGCTTCCGCGTGCGGTTCTGGACAGGGTTAGTGCTAATGCGGCAATTTTGAATGGCGATGCGTCGGATTAGCGGGCTTCTGAATGCCGGCGTGGTCTTGTTTCTCTTGCAAAAAATGGATTGTATAGTGGCAGCAATAGTCGTTTGTTTGTTGGGAGTTAGAGATGCCCATATTAAGCCTATAAAATGTTGGGACATAGATATATAATGATTCAATTGACTCCGCCTCAGACTGGCCCTTCTCCCTGTAGAAAATGGATGTTACAATGTTAAGTAAAATATTTAGCTCATAATAGAAGAATCTGTCTAGAGTAAAAGGTAGAATATCATTGTTGAAATTAAAGGAGGAGGAATATTCAAAAGGTTTATTTCAGTAGTCTCTTTATCCCCTTACTGTATATGCTGCAAAAATGTTCAACCCCCAGACTACTAATTTAGTTTCTACTCTGCAGGAGAGAAGTCGCTGTCAGAGCTAGGAGAACAAAATTAGTATGTTCAGCTTAACAAAAAAGTGTAACGTGTGCACATGCAATATCCAACCCATGCAGTTCCAGACTGAATGCCCTGGCCTTTCCTTACCCTAAACGTAAACACACTAAAACAAAGAAAAACATGTCCGCCCCAGATTAATGTCAACACTACAGAAGCCTGAGTTAGCATGTAGAGGCATGTGCAAGCCTGCAAGGCTACAAACATGACACTATCTCCTTGATTCTCTCTATCTCCTTCAACCGGGCCCTCGCACGCAATGCTGTAGCCCACGCAGAAACAATCCTTTTTGCCATCATCATTCTCGTTATGGCTCACACTGGGTCAGGTGTGTGGATTTGGAACCTGCACGCGCATGTCGACTCTGTCAGTTGGAAACCTAATATGTCCAAAACGATTACTTTTCAGGATTCAAATTCACCAAAAGTATCAAAGCTCTAAACCCGGCGCGAAGTAAAACCCTTCGAGCTTGTGGATGTGCTACTTTTGATGCTTTTTGTGTGACGCTGTAGTACAGTATGATCAAGTAGGGTGTTAATTTACAAAGAATGGAGATAAGAGGTTTCTGCCTGACAGCAACGATTCGATTCCCCATGCAAGGCACTGGACCGGTACCACATGAGGCAGAGGCTCTCATTCTCATTCACAGCAGGTACTTAAATCCACTGTGGTGTGCACCGTGAACAACTCATGCACACTGCTGTTTTCTTTTCCATTTCTCCTTGGTGCTGCTGGTAAGGTGGTTTGGCTTGGATTCTCTCCAGAATGGAGCCCCATTTCTACTGCTATGGGGGATTTGTGTGGTTTAATTTGGTACATGCTACATTTATTTATCTTATTGTTACTGTCGGGCAGAAACCTTCTCTATTTTTCAACGTTGTGTGTTTCTTTGTAAATGAATGCCTTCTGCGCAAAAGTAGCAATTCACTAGTAGGAATAAACACGCCATTGGGGAGGTTTAAGGAATTTATTGACAGTGAAGAAATGGAGGGATGAAGGAGGGATGAATGAAGCGGATGTGTAGGTTCCGGGGGGGTCGCCGACCCTGGAGTCTTTGGGGAGGAGGTCGAATGGCACTCGTCGTGTGGCGTTCGTCGTAAGGCGTTCGTCTTATGGTGCGCATGGACGATATCCCCCCGCAGGAACCTGATAAGGAGAGGAGAGAGTTTTGTTTTAATCATTTGATCCACTTTTGGCGAGGTGGATGTAGTAGCTCCTTTGGGGGGAGCGGGGAGAGGAGCTGCTATGGAGGTGAAGGGGTGGGGGTGGGTTGCGGGAAGCCCGTAGGAAGGCGGCTGGTGTGCGACGCAGCGAGGCGGGCGAAGCATGGAGGATTCTGGGTGGTACTGGGCGGGTATAAATGGGGACAGGTAGATTGACGTGGAGGGCGGAGAGTGGCGTGAAGGGCAGGGCCAATGCGCGTTTCTCCTCCTCCTGAACATCAATTGTTCCAACTCCATTTCACTAGTAGGAATAAACACGCCATTGGGGAGGTTTAAGGAATTTATTGACAGTGAAGAAATGGAGGGATGAAGGAGGGATGAATGAAGCGGATGTGTAGGTTCCGGGGGGGTCGCCGACCCTGGAGTCTTTGGGGAGGAGGTCGAATGGCAGTCGTCGTGTGGCGTTCGTCGTATGGCGTTCGTCTTACGGTGCGCATGGACGATATCCCCAAAAGGAGAAACGGGCCGCGACTACTTATTAAGGGAAGCAGGGAGGTTCGTACGGGTGGAACTGGTAGGCTTGGGAGGCCCATCTGCCAAGCAGGTGGGCGGCGAGGTCTTGGGGGGCCTCGGCTGGCAGCAGTGGATGCGGCGCCGATGTGGGGGAGTGCTGTGGAAGTTGTGACTAGAGGAGGCGGAGAGCGTGGCGAGGTCTAGGGAAGGGAGAGTTGTAGGGGTGGAGCGAGGTTGCCGTGGCTGCTGAAAGTGGCTAGAGGAGGCAGGGAGCGTGGCTAGGTCTAGGGAAAGGAGAGTTGTAGGGGTGGAGCGAGGTGACCGTGGCTACTGAAAGTGACTAGAGGAGGCAGAGAGCATGGCTAGGTCTAGGGAAGAAAGAGTTGTAGGGGTGGAGGAGCGAGGTGGCCGTGGCTAGTGAAAGTGACTAGAGGAGGCAGAAGCGTGGCTAGGTCTAGGGAACGGAGAGTTGTAGGGGTGGAGGAGCGAGGTGGCCGTGGCTAGTGAAAGTGACTAGAGGAGGTTGGAGAGCGTGTCTAGGGAAGGGAGAGTTGTAGGGGTGGAGGAGCGAGGTGGCCGTGGCTAGTGAAAGTGACTAGAGGAGGTTGGAGAGCTTGGCTAGGTCTAGGGAAGGGAGAGTTGTAGGGGTGGAGGAGCGAGGTGGCCGTGGCTAGTGAAAGTGACTAGAGGAGGTTGGAGAGCGTGGCGAGGTCTAGGGAAGGGAGAGTTGTAGGGGTGGAGGAGCGAGGTGGCCGTGGCTAGTGAAAGTGACTAGAGGAGGTTGGAGAGCGTGGCGAGGTCTAGGGAAGGGAGAGTTGTAAGGGCGGAGGAGCGAGGTGGCCGTGGCTAGTGAGGGCCGAGGAGGGTGGAGGGCCGCTACGGAGAGGTGTCGAGGGGAAGTTCCGGGGGAAAATGGTGACCTGGGCATACACATCACGGACGAAGTCGCATGGTCTTAACGCTTAACACCGAATAATTTTCATTGTATTTATACTCTGTATCTATACACGGGACAAATTAACCTGAACCTGAGCCTGAACCTAAACCTGAACCTGAAATTGAGGGTCTGGGGCAGGAACGGGTCTGAGAGAGGAACCCGTGTCTGTGCGTAGTTTGTATTCTAGGTCCCCAAAAAGAAAACAAGCAAGGTCTAGAACTGGGGGTGGGAGTGGGTCGGGAGGAAGGTGGATCGAGCGTGGGGGAAGTGGTCTAGCTGGATCTCCTGGGGCAGGCACTCTCGGGGCGGCCCTGGTCTGGCCGTGGAGAGAGGGAGGGGGGGACAGGGAGGGTAGGAGGACAGGAGAGAGAGGAGTGAGGGTGGGCGGAACCTCGGCAGGAGAAGCCATGAGGAAGGCGGGTGGAACCTCGGCAGGAGAAGCCATGAGGAAGGCGGGCGGAGCCTGTGGGAAGGCGGGCAGCGCCTGAGGGAAGGTGGGCGGAGCCTCGGCGGAGGCGGGCAGAGAGTGGGGGGGGGGGAGGGACGGGGGGGGATGGGAGAGAGGGAGGGGGGGATAGGAGAGAGGGAGGGGGGATAGGAGAGACGACAGAGGGAGGGGACGGGGGAGGGGGGGCATGTCATACGTCACGAAAATAAAAGTAGTTATCGTGAATCATGTATAAACTAAGAACGTAACAGTGGAGTATCTATGTCAACTATGCGTACTATACTATATTATATTATACGATATACAAGTGTACTATGAAGTGCTAGGCTACATAAAATGCAATTCTGGTGCTGAATGAATGGCTGAAGGGGTGGCTGGGGCCTGAATGGGGCCCTGGGAGCATGGCAGGGGCGTGGGTCGTGGCTGGCTAACTGGCTGAATGAATGGCTGAAGGAATGGCTGGGGTCTGAGAGAGGCTCTGGGAGCATGGCTGGCTGAAAGAATGGCTGGGGCCTGAGATAGTCGCTGGGAGCGTGGCTGGCTGAATGGCTGAAAGAGTGGCTGGGGCCTGAATGGGGCCCTGGGAGCATGGCAGGGGCGTGGGTCGTGGCTGGCTAACTGGCTGCATGAATGGCTGAAGGAATGGCTGGGGTCTGAGAGAGGCGCTGGGAGCGTGACTGGCTGAATGAATGGCTGAAGAATGGCTGGGGATGGGAGGCTGGGATCCTGGCAGCTGATCGACTGGCTGAAACAAAGTACAAATTGCTATTTAGCAGACACTCTTGACCCAGAGCGACTTACGTTTAAGCAGGAACAAAAGCATGTCGTACATCACATATATAAGTAGTTATCGTGAATCATGTATAAACTAAGAACATAACGGAGGAGTATCTATGTCAACTATGCGTACTATGCTATATTATATTATACAATATACATGTGTACTAAGTGCTAGGACTACATAAAATGCACGTCTGGTGCTGAATGAATGGCTGAAGGGGTGGCTGGGGTCTGTGAGAGGCGCTGGGAGCATGGCTGGCTGAATGAATAGCTGAATGGCTGGGGATGGGAGGCTGGGAGTATGGCTGACTGAATGGCTGAGTGTATGGCAAGCAAGGGTTATGTCCATACGGTATGATAAGCACGACATAAGGAAGCTTGGCTGCAGGGAAGCACTGTGAAAGTGTGAACCGTTAACATTAAAGAAGGCTGCGTGGAAGCCTGAGACCGCAGGGAGAAGCACTAGTGAGTGCAGTCCGTTAGCTGGCCTTCAGCGTGGCTGTCACGGAGTGATGACGTGACGGGCTGCGCGTAGTGTGAGCTTCGGGCATGAATGGAAAGCCGAAAGCCCTGAGCTACGCTGTGGCTTAATGAAAGGACGGACGGTTGAATGAAACTTAGCTTTGTGAGTTGTAGTGTTGGGGAGGCGGATGGATCGTTCTGTTTGGCTCGAACGGCGTGGCTCTTGGACTGTGGGTGATGTCATCTGATCGGCGAGGGTCCCGTGTTGTGACGGTGTGCCGGTTTTGAAGTTGGGGAGGCCATCTGTCTGTGTATCCCGCAGCAAAGGAGGTAGAATGCTGGTTCCGTGGACGAACGGTGAGTGAGGAAAAGGTAGTAATAGAAATTGCGAGAAGCCTGTAGGAAGGCGGCTGGTGTGCGATGCAGCGAGGTGGGCGAAGCATGGAGGATTCTGGGTGGTACTGGGCGGGTATAAATGGGGACAGGTAGATTGACGTGGAGGGCGGAGAGTGGCGTTTCTCCTCCTCCTGAACATCAGTTGTTCCAACTCCATCAATAGTCATACTACAAACTCACAGTGTGTCGCATTGTGGTGAGTTGGTGTAGATCTGCAATTTTTATTGAAAGTTAAAGTAGCTACTGTAAGTCTGTAATGTATTAATGTTTAATCAATGATTGACAAGAGCTTGTGACTAAATAATAGCACAGCTTCTTTTACTTTTATTTTTATAATTTCCTGAAAAGTAACCACCACCTCGGCAAACATTCGTCAGATGTCACTGAATAACTCTCAGCGTATCTTGGAAAAACAAAATCTACATGAGGAATAGCCACTATCTGACGTTTTTCAAAGGACCGAGGGACCTCTCTTCAGGTGTCCTCATTCCTTTACTTCTGAAGCATAGACAGAGGTACAGATTGTTAAACACATACGCTGAAGTTGAGGAAAAACAAGTATGCAAAGGACAACACATGCAGGATATTTATGCTGTTTGATCTATTTCCTCAGTGTGTATTATACATACAGCATATACCCATCAAAAATTGTATAAAAACAAAGTTGTTGTTAACACTTGTATTGATTACTTATGTTGTTGTTTGTGATGATGGTGATTTATGAATTAAAGATTCTAGTTTATTATTTTACCAAAAGATACAGAAGATACCAAATACAGAAGAAAAAGTAAGCAAGATTCTATATCCATAAGTGAAAGCCCTTAAATACTCCACTGTTTACAGATTGCATTGTTATTAAATACCTGGTGCAATGTGATATCAAACCTGATGAACGTCTACTGTATGTAATCCTGAATCAGAGTTAGAATAGGGTAAAATAGGAGTTAACTAGAACTGCACTCTGTCGAGTGCATACTTGCTTGTTGCACACTAGTAGGCCATAAATGGCCAACTAGTGCGCAAGCAGAGCGCGCAAGTCCTTTCGACCGCTGTAAACTATCAAATCTCAGTATCTCTGTGAAGGAACGTTTGAAATGTATAATTTTTAGATGTAACTATTTGCTACCTACCTACTTTATGCATATAAACACCTAGTATGATTCATGTTTCTATCTATATAAGTTTGGGTGAAGAGCTAGTCATACATATACACACCACGTACTCTGGTCCCAGCAGATCAGGCACAACTTGCTATTTTATTTTTACTGATTATGTATATAGTATACGTATGACTAGCTCTAAATGATGACGTAAGAGATATGGTCATTTGTGGTCGTTTGGTCCCAGCAAAGCAGGCATATACTATATAGGCATATACTATATATAGTATATAGTATATATGTATATGTATATAGTATACGTATGACTAGCTGTAAATGATGACGTAAGAAATATATATAGTATATATATAGTATATAGGCATATACTATATACGTATACATATATACTATATAGAGTGTGTAGTGGTAAGTTGATTAGCGGTATACTGTGGTTACTTTGCGCCAAAAACTGTGACAGCTGTCCCGCCATTTGATGTTTATGCAAGAAAACAGCAAATCTGTGCCTGGTTTGCTGGGACCAAACGACCACAAATGACCATATTTCTTACGTCATCATAAAGAGCTAGTCATACATATACACACCACGTACTCTGGTCCCAGCAGATCAGGCACAATTTGCTATTTTATTTTTACTGATTATGTATATAGTATACGTATGACTAGCTCTAAATGATGACGTAAGAAATATATATAGTATATATATAGTATATAGGCATATACTATATACGTATACATATACTCTATACTCTATACTGTATAAAGTGTGTAGTTGTAAATTGATTAGCGGTATACTGTGGTTACTTTGCGCCAAAAACCGTGACAGCTGTCCCGCCATTTGATGTTTATGCAAGAAAACAGCAAATCTGTGCCTGGTTTGCTGGGACCAAATGACCACAAATGACCATATTTCTTACATCATCATTAAGAGCTAGTCATACATATACACACCACGTACTCTGGTCCCAGCAGATCAGGCACAATTTGCTATTTTATTTTTACTGATTATGTATATAGTATACGTATGACTAGCTCTAAATGATGACGTAAGAAATATATATACTATATATAGTATATAGGCATATACTATATACGTATACATATATACTCTATACTCTATACTGTATAAAGTGTGTAGTTGTAAGTTGATTAGCGGTATACTGTGGTTACTTTGCGCCAAAAACCGTGACAGCTGTCCCGCCATTTGATGTTTATGCAAGAAAACAGCAAATCTGTGCCTGGTTTGCTGGGACCAAATGACCACAAATGACCATATTTCTTACGTCATCATTAAGAGCTAGTCATACATATACACACCACGTACTCTGGTCCCAGCAGATCAGGCACAATTTGCTATTTTATTTTTTACTGATTATGTACATAGTATACGTATGACTAGCTCTAAATGATGACGTAAGAAATATGGTCATTAAATGACCATATTTCTTACGTGGTCATTTGGTCCCAGCAAAACAGGCACAGATTTTATGTTTTTCTGCATAAACATCGAATGGCGGGACAGCTGTCACGGCGGAAGAGAACGGGCGAAAACATTACTTGCGCGCTCTGCTTGCGCAAGTAATTAGTTAATTAATTAGTTATAATCCACGTGAAAAAAAGTTCTTTCAGTCCTTTTAAAAGTCCTTTCAATCCATTATTTTACCACCTTCCTAGAAATGCAGTGGGGTCAAAAGTATAACATTTTGACCTTGAAATGTAGTTCAGTGAAAGTCTTCAAAAAGATAAAGTAAAGTATAGATCCTCAATGACAGGTACTTAAGTACAGTAAGTAAATACTGTCCAGTGTCCACCACTGGTCACGACTCACGAGACCTGCATTAATATCATCCTTAATAGGCTACTGCAGTGTATAATGACCCACGTGAAGACAGAGACAGCTTGTTAGGGAAATGAGAGCCCTCAGTCTGGGTTGATTCCCTTTGTACACGTGGTAGAGTTTGTTGCTGCATGCATGGTGCCGCAGCCTTGGGGGTGACATTAGCAGCAATGCTTCATTTAGCCTACTAATGTTCTTGGCGATGTCATGTCAGTCTACTGATCACAAGGCAGTGCTATTAAGCCATTAAAACCTGCAAAAGCATCCGTTTCATTTTACATTTTAGCTACTGCATAGCAACATAAGTCTTTCAGACAACTCTTAAGATTTAGAACGGTAGTTTAGAACCGTAAAAAGCTGTGCTGCGAGCTTGTACATCTGCTATTCTTTTTACATTTTTGGAATACAATTTTGAATAATTTAGAATTGTTGAACACAAATCTTCTCTTTTGGGGTTTCAGATCTGGGGGTCCTTGGCACAAAACCGGTTGAGAACTACTGATTTAGAAGGCATTTGTAGAATCGGCCTCAGGTCTTAATGGGTTAAAGTTTCTATTTGAGGATGTGGAATGGGTTCAAGATGGCACACTGGGTTTTTGAATAAAGTTGTAAAAAGGACCGCCATTGGTGGCTAGTGACAGCGCAGTGCCCGCCTGCATGCGTTCACGTGGGAAAACGTGGGTTTTTCTCTGAAATTATGACAGAAAATGAAAGGAAACGCAAAGATTCTTGATTTTCCAGCTCAGTTGTGCTCAACACTCCACCTAGTATTTACTGTACCTAGTAATTTCCTCTCTCTTACAGCATGTGGCAAAAGTGAGTACAATTACAGCCAGCCATTCATCCATTTTCTTGACTGATGTACTACAGGTCAAGCGACATGAACGGAAAAATAAAGGGAATTTATTTCTCTAAACATTGCAGCTGAACTCGCCATTGCACGATGCACATCCCATTATGTCCCTTGTGGGCTAATGCCAGGGGGAATGCATTATAAACCACGAGAATTGCGAGCTAAGATTTCTCCTGGGCTCCACTAAATCTCAACCACCTCTCTCCTGCACACATGTGCCAAAAACAAAGGTGTATTGTTTGACAGCTGTGGGAGGGACCGTAAGGACACCCACACAGTCAGTTCTTTTTTTCCTGGGGATATCCGTGGACACAGCTGCTTCACAGCTAGGGACGTTGCATATGAGAGAGACTGAGAGTAAACAACAGCAGTGCGGTGGCTCCATGGTGCTCTAATGAGTACCTGAGGATCAGCCTGCTGGCTCGACACAGCCCAGCGTGGCCCTCTCTGGACCATCCACCGCATTCACTAGGAAGTGGATGGATGGGTGGAGAGAACGACACCGGGGATGCCATGATTATAGATTTTGATGGTGCAATTACATTCTGTGGACAAGAAAAATCACGGCTTCATCTGTATTGTGAATTTCACAACACACAACAGATGTATAAAATCACAGGAGAATTATTTGATTAGAGGTTCAATTCCTTTGTCCACTGGGTCTTGCCTCCTCTAAGTTCATTGCCATTATTTTAACCAGTCATCGGCTACTGCTGTGTCCGTATCATCGATCTGTACTCACAAATACATTATGTGAGAGATCATCATAGTCATGCTACCAGGCAAGGCTAGGGGTCACAAAACCCAGAACAAATGCAGTATGCATATCTGCATGTATAGGGCAATAACAATATGGAACATGTTACCAACTATGATTACTGAAGCACCCAGTAAGGCAAGTTTTAAGAAACTCCTTAAAATATAGGACAAAGAGAAAAAAAGACACTTAATGATCTGACCTTAATGGATTTAATGGTTTGTCATGATTATTGTTTATCTTTTAATTGTTTTAGCTTAACTTGTAATGTGTTTTATTGTGCTGTGTTGTGTGATATGTATGTTTGTTGTTGACCCCAGGAAGAATAGCTGCTTCTTTGGTGGCAGCTAATGTAGATCCGAATGATTTTTAGAATAAGGAATATCTCTGCCTCTGCTCATCACATCTGATATTGTCTCCCCTTCCATCCCATCCTCGATCTCAGCTCTGCCCTTTTCTTGATTTTTACTAGTTGACTAGTTGCCTAGTTTACTAGTCAACTAGTTGTTTAACTACCTGTTGTGCAAAAAAAAATAAGTAAAAAAGCAGCCTAACACACACATACATAACTGTATATATGGTATTTCAGGTGTTACAGTACAGTACAGTACAGTAGAGGGACCCCCTGGGGACCCCCACATGGTAACTCTGTCATTTCTCAACCGTTTCGGACACGGGTGGCTCGCTAGAATCGGCCCGGCCCCCTGGGCACGTTCCTGAGGGTCTGTAATTTCCGGGGACCCCCCGGGGACCCCCACACAGAGTTGCACCACTTACTTCACACGGGTGTGATTTTCTAAATAATATTTGTACATTTAAAAGCTGTGTACATTAGTGACTATAATATAGCATTCTAGCTGATCTTGAGGCCTACAAAAAAGAACCCCCCCTTTTTTTTCTTATCAACTATACTAGTCAACTATAGTACCAACAAGTGGATTTACTAGTCGATTAGTTTAATAGTCGTCTAGCTGCTTAAAGCCCTACATGACATCCATTTGATCGTGGAGATATTCTGTCGAGCTTCTCATCATCTACCTTCAGTGCCCACGTGGGTCTCACTTTTGTACGCCAAGTGACTTCTGACACAGACTGAGTTCACTTGCCTGCCTTTCATGTTCAGAGACGAGGCCTTGGATGCGTTCCTTGAATGTCTTCCATCTGCTCTGGACCACGTTCAGCATGACACCAACAGATAGCAGGAGCTGTCCACCCCCTCATATGTCTCCCCGTCTTCTACTAAAAAATGCAATCAGACGACTGCAGATGATTCATAGTGCTGCTGCTCGAGTCCTTACTAATGCCAACAAAGTTGATCATATCGCTTAACTTCTTAGATCTTTCAACAGAGTACAGACGCAATGATTGTCAAATAATTTATAAAAAATTTGTGCTGTACGTTTTATACAGCATTGACTGGTTTAGGCCCAAAATACAGGGAGCAACAAGTTATTACACTTTAAACCAAATAAAGCCTGCGGCACAGGTTGCATTAGTCAGATTAAGATGACGAGAGAGGTTGTTTCAATACAGTACATGCACTATCGCTGATAGAAAATACGTTTAAAGACCATTCGACTTTGAAATATGTTCTCGTCTTTGAAGGACATAGTTTAACCATTGCCCTTGTTCTTTTCATGATGTGTCTCTGTGCAACGGAGCGTTCAGCAGTAACAGGTCATCAATATCCATGTTGGAGCCCAGACAGAAACGGCCGCTGCTTTACAGAATGTTTGTTCATCAGTGTGAACGCTCACATCATTATCGTTATAGCTATCATTATAGGTATCATTCTTGGTGTGCACGGCCCTTAACATTGCCATGCATCATCATCATCACCGCTGTCTCTTGGACTATCATGGGTTGCCGAGCACACCGAGCTGTTTAGATGTTCCTTCAGGTCACGCTTTAAGCGGTTTAAATAAATAAAGAGGATGGAGCATGAGGTTATTGACTTAATATGTTAAGATATCGCATATGTCTAAATTAGAACGCGTTAGTGGACTTATTATGTCATGGGTTTGAACCCGGCCACCACCCACTCAGTAGCAAGGATTGGGTGCTGCAAGTTCTGCGGTACGTGCTGAGAGCTGATGGTATAGGTGTTACACTCCACCTCAGCAATCCATTGTGAAATGGGGATAGACTCCCTTGCACAGCTGGCTGGTACCGACAATAAGCCTCTCTGACCGACATACTTTATAAGGCTTGATTCTGCACTGCATGCCCAAATACGTGCAGTTTGTTTCCTGTCTCCTAACATCGGTATAATGTATACATCAGCTTTGTGCATCTGGTGCCAGAAGAGAAGACAAGGACACACTCACCGCTACCTCCTCACATACCTACTTCACCTCGGCATTGGTGGCTTCCTATTGAGCTTGAGGACACCATTCAAACTAATTGGGCGGCCCAAATGGAACGGGGGCGGCTGCATCCATTGAATTCAATGGAAATGGCGCCCTGTAACTGTTCTATTCGTTTCCTCAAGCTTTATTGCTCCCGTAGAAGGTTGTGCACTGCACACATGAGCAGATCCGGCTCCTCAGCAGGATTTTTTTTGTCATCCAAATTAATTGCCAAATCATTTGAATAGTAATGTGCAAGGTGCAGGCATACCATAATTGTAATGGGAAAGGGAGACAAGACTGATTGGTTTGATCCGTGTTTGGCCCAAAACACACCCATGATGAATTAATGCTTCATGTTTTATGTAATGAAATAGAAATTCACAAATCCTTGTGCCTTACTAGACCCTCTTGCCCGGCTGTGTCTGCCAGTGGGACTCCTCTTCTCTCCTACACCGCCTACACTCAAATGTCTCGCTTGCCGCCATCAGACTGACTTATACTCCACTGCACTTACAATTAACCCACATAAATTGGAATGTAAATGTGATCTCACATAGTCAAACTGTAGGGTGGGTGCGGTCACAACTTATTGGGCTACATAGAATGTAGGTGTGATGAGCTACGTGTTGTGCAGCGAGTCATCGACAATACACACAGGATAAATCAGCCATCCCCACACAGATGGAAAAATGAAAGGCCATGAGAGGTTGTTTTTTTATCTGTCATATTTTTGTGTAGTGACACCTAGATATAATATATCTAAGGCATGGCAAGCAGTGTGATGTCTGTAATCCACCACAACTAAAAGAGAACATAAATATTTTGTTCAAAATCCTGCTGTTGTCTCTTCCCTATATTGTGATACAGTAGGAGATCCACAAATTAAAATACATCATTCACTAAAATCACTGAGTGCCACCTTGAAAACGAGTTCCTGCAACTCAAGGGATTATCCTTTAGTGAAATAATAATATCAAATAAAAAAACAAAATCAAGGGTGGATTGGCTTCCATTGACTTTTTCTGCATACCGTATATAGACACAATTGCTGATACAGATGGAAGGTTCATTTTAGTCATCAGACTGAATCTTGTGCCCCTAACTTTGGGCAAGTTCACTTCTTATCAAACTTAACTGTTCTTTTATCAAGGTTTATGGGATATCCTGTTCTGCTTGGCAGAGATTTTAATCTGGTAAACGACCCTTTGTTATATTGCTCTTGTCGTCTCCTTCCAGTATAATGCTCTTTCTGCTACCCTTGAAGAACTCCAGAAGATGCTGGGATTAACTGATGTGTGGCGATGTGTTAATTCACTCTATTGCGAAAGTGCACGGTAGACTTTTTGTTATTGTCAAATTCACTCACTGAAAATGTAATCAATTCAGAGATTCATAATATTTTGATATCAGACCATGCTCCCATATATCTCACTGTTTTAATTTACATAAAAGAACGCTGTGCGTTTTTAACAAAAATATTCAAGGGTTGAGAATTTGTATCTTGAATTTTGTTTTAGAGCGAGTTGAAATTTTCTTAATCAATGCAGACCATCTGGGAGGCTCCCATCTGGGAAGCAAAAACACAAAAATAAACTCATGTTGGAACTAAAATACAACATATGAGACATCCTAATGATAGTATTGTTGAGTGTTACTGAATATTCTATCTATTTCACATACTGCCAAAGTTTGGGTTTGGTACATTGGTAGATTAAAGCAAATCAATACAACTATACTTTATCTGAATTAGTTAATGAAATGTATATATATATATATATATATATAATATCAGTCATTCTTGAGATGAGGGACAAAAGTGGAAAAAACATGTCCCACACATAAGAGCCTTATTTATGTTAAAAATAAATTAATTCATAAAAATAAAAGCACTTGCAAAGTTAAATGTAATACAGTTGTGTATTATTATGCCATTCATTTCATTATAATTGTTTTCATATGCCATCTGAATTAGTTAAAAGCAGGCACTGTACCCAAAAAGGCCTGTATTTAGCCTGTCCCCAGCAAATGGTCACAATTTCAAACTGCCAAAAAAGTATCTAATACTGTCACAATCACATAAATATACATACTAAATGAAAGTAGATTGTCAACAACATAGCAAACAATATACACAGTTAATTTTTAAGTTTATTTTCCATTAAATATCTCATATCAAATGTGTGTCCCACGTCTCCGTCAACTCCGTCAGGTTTTTTAAAAGTCTTAAATTAATCCGAAGATATTGTCGACAGATTTAGCCTGAAGACTCCTTTTCCAAGTCCTGTTTATAGACCGATTCCGTAGCGGGTCTCATGGTCGCAGCCTACGTATTTCCTGTAGATGGACTCGACGTAGCTGCGGGGGTAAAACCCTATCTGCCTATAAATGTCTCAAATTTGAAAGCACTATATTTCTAAAACTATGAAACATTTCAAAGATTCCTTTTCAGGCACACATGTCCACCGTAGGATGAACCTAAATAGGTTTGAATGGGGTTTCTAGGTGTAAGTATGTAGGACTAGTAGTGGGTGAAACGTTACAATGGTAATATGTTGTAAAACAATGAGTAATGGTAATATTTAGTGGTTTTCACTTTTACAATTTTTTTTATAATATAATATAATAATTCTTCTTAACCGTGCACTGCACTTGCACGACAGCAAACCTATTCATGTGGAACATTCACCAAAAGCAGCTGATCTACAAGCTCACAAGCTGTCATGATGTTGTGCAGCCTATATATTTTGGTTATTTGATTTTATATAGTGCTTAAATTAGTCCTTTAATGCAGACCGATACAAATAAGGCAACATAAACCCATAATAATTGAATAAATCTGGAAAACATCATTGGTTTGTGATCAGTTTGACTGCTTAATGAACAGTAAAGACATCAGGATTAGGTTAAACCTGGCTGGTAGCCTGGTCCGGAGCAGGCTAAATCCAAAGCATTAGTTTCCATGGTAACTAATGTAGCATCACTTTCATGAAACCGAATCAAGCCTCAACATATCCAGGTTAACTGGTTAAATTAATCTGGCAAGATCAACCAGCTTTCATGAAACTGGTTAATCACTGATCCAGGATATATTAAGCCAGGATATGTGTTAAAGCCCGGCTTAATCTCTAATCCAAGTTTCGCGGAACGGGCCCCTGGTCTGACAAGCATTCAATTGTTTGATATTTTAAACAAACAATGTTGATATCAATGTGGTCACAGCTTTTACATGTCAACTCCGTCAGGACATTATTATGATCTTTGTTAAGAATTCAAAAATAATGTTTAGTATTTTAGTTTAGGGTTAGGTTTAGCTAACAACTGAAGAAAAAACAAAATGGCTACATTGTACTACAGAGGGTTAAGATGAAAACAAATGCCATTTTGTCAACTCCGTCAGACGTCAACTCCGTCAGGTTTTGTGTCTGACGGAGTTGACATGTATCTGACGGAGTTGACAAAAGTGTTCCTAAAACAATAAAATTATAGTTTTTGAATAATGGGACGTATTCTAATTTGGCACACAGTTAGAGCATGCCTTAAGGAACATTTTTGGCTATAGGGCCATCACAGATTTGTCTCGTGGTGACCATGGCAGCCATTTTCCAAAATTGCCGCCACCTGATGTTATTTTACAATAACTCAAGTTCTACACCACCTAGGATCTTGATTCTGGTCACTAAGACTACATTTTCAAGGATGAGGGATACAGTGGTACAATTTAGATTTTCCCTGTGACCATGGCAGCCATTTTTTAAAATGGCCGCCACCTGCTGTTATTTTACAATAACTCAAGTTCTACACCACCTAGGATCTTGATTCTGGTGACTAATCATACATTTTCAAGGATGTGGGATACATTGGTACTATTTAGATTTGTCCTGTGACCATGGCAGCCATTGTTTTTAAAAATGGCCGCCACCTGCTGTTATTTTACAATAACTCAAGTTTTAGACCACCTAGGATCTTGATTCTGGTGACTAATCATTACATTTTCAAGGATGAACTTTCTCTGGGAGGGGTCAGGGCTTATTTCAGGTGCAGGTTGAGTTGCTACTGACAGGACATTAAAAGGAGGTGGGCTTCCTGGCCTTTGACTTGTCCATTTCAGGTACAGACGCACAGTTTGACTTGTATCTTGGTGACCTCCTGCCAGTGTTTCTCCATCCTTCTTATGAGCTCTGTGTTCTGGGACTCTGTTATAGTCAACTTACATTGTCTTGGCTGGAGATTGCTTTCCTGCAGGGTCCGGCCCAGTCTTGTGCAGATTACTGCTGCTGGCCCACCTGGATGCCCCAACCTCACTTGTTCGGTTGGTGTGATTAGGTGGGGTGGTCTTCCCCAATCAGGATGAAGCGTTTTACCCTTTCAAACGGCAGTCTGGCCAAGTGTCTGTATTTAGTTGTGAGGCTAGATACAGGATACGATTGCTCCCTCAGCCCCAGGTGACTTGAGGTGAAGGCTCCTTTGATTTGGTAACATTGCTTTGGTTGACATGCTGGGGACACAGAACGACACTGATGCCTTCAGTGTCTGCACATCCTGCCTGATAGTCCTGAAGGCAGATCTTCTGTCTTCAGTCTTTCACTCACTGTTCACTGCTCACTGTTCACCTCAAGCAGGTCTTCAAGGTGTTTGCCTTTGCACAGGCTATATGGCTAGGACTCGTGCTTCAACCACTCAGAGAACTCCAACATGGTGTTGGTTGCTCCTGGGCCGCAGAGCATTGTGCGGCGGAATTCAGCTCTCATCTCTGGTGGCAGCTTGTTGAGGAGTCGTGCAACATGTGAGCCGCATCTAAGTTCTGTGTCTCCCTCTGGGCCTAGGGTAGACACTTGCTATTTTCCTTAACACTAATTCGTGGGGCTGTCCAAACTTGTTGTTTAGGTGTCAATCGGGTCTCTGTTGGTGAAGTCGGGTCTAGGTGGTCTAGAAGATGAGTTATTTAGTCAGGGGATATTAATACAATCTGGTAATAAATTCCTTATCAAGAATTTTCTTCACCAATGTGTTTGGAAGGGTGTCTACTAACATATAGTGAAGAGAGGAGAGTCCGCACACAGGTTTGCTCCAAGGTGTTTGCTTTTTATTCAATACACCATAAATAAGGCACAACGTTTCGGCCGTGAACGGCCTTCATCAGGTGTTTTAGGTGTTTTTGTCTACTAACATATCCCACATTGCTTTATATTCAACCACCCTAGGGGAAATTTTGACAGCTGCTGAAAGTTGGGGTACCATCAACAACCTATATAAGGCAAAATGTTCATTATGCTTTAAGTAGCATGTGACATGTCAAACTAGGGAGCTTTCATGATTCTGAATGCATTCCAAGCATTAGCTATGCACAAAGAACACTCCTAGGGCTGAAAACGGCCATAGCCATCATCACAAAATGAGGTCAGCACATTTGGGCACATTTGGGCAAGTGGATATATGGCCGAATTTAGCCCAAGGGGTTTGACCCCTAGTTTGGCCATAGACTCCCTAGTTTGGCCATAGCCACTTGGTATGGTACCCAACTTTCAGCAGCTGTCAAAAATGCCCCTAGGGTGGTTCAATAGAAACCAATGTGGGATATGTTAGTAGACCTTTACAAACACATTGGTGAAGAAAATTCTTGGTAAGAAATGTATTCACAGATTTAACATTATTCTGATAATATTCCCTTACTAAATTGGTAAACTAATAGCAGGTCCACCATTTTTGAAAATGGCTGCCATTGTCACAGGATAAATCTAAATAGTACAACTGTATTCCTCCTCCTTGAAAATGTAGGATTAGTCACCAGAATCAAGATCCTAGGTGGTGTAGAACTTGAGTTATTGGGAAATAACAGAAAGTTGGCGGCCATTTTGAAAAATGTCTACCATGGTCACAGGACAAATCTAAATAGTATACCAATGTATCCCACATCCTTGAAAATGTATGATTAGTCACCAGAATCAAGATCCTAGGTGGTGAAGAACTTGAGTTATTGTAAATAACAGCAGGTGGTGGCCATTTTGAAAATGGCTGCCATGGTCACAGGACCAATATTAATAGTACCACTGTATTCCTCATCCTTGAAAATGTGAGATTAGTCACCAGAATCAAGATCCTAGGTGGTCTAGAACCTAAATCAGTTCAACTTGTCAACTCCGTCAGATGTTCGTCAACTCCGTCAGACGTTGACGTTCAACGTTGACGTTGATGTTTTTGTTAATTTCCAAAGAAATAGACGATTCAAAGTCAAATCCTTTGTGCTTATGTATTGAAACACCAACTGAAATGATACGTAATGATGATTTTTTTTATTTTTACATGGTTTTCATGTTATAATATTGAAAATAAAGGTTGAAATGACGGATTTGAGAAATTGGATATTTCATAGTGTGATATTGGAACAAAACAATATTAAAATAATTGTATTACTTAACTTGATTACTGAAAGCCATTATAAGATAACTGAGGACTTTATATTATTGTTGAAATTATCAAATTAAAATAAAAGGTATTTTAGTGTGTCTGACGGAGTTGACATGAATCCGTTATGAAGTGCATAAATGTCCCATTTTAGAAATAAATGTTATGCGAAAAACCTGTTCCTTTTCAAGATTGGTAGTTGAGACCCGTGTCTACAAATACATCCATTTGATTTGAATGTATCTTAAAAAAAAAAAATCTGATTTGAAAAAAGTTTTGTCCCTTATCTCAAGAATGGGTGACATATATATATATACCGTACATATATACAGACTATATCACACAAATGAAAAGCAGACGACCAGAATTGTGGTGGCCGAGCAGTAGAATTTTCCCATGTTTGATGTTAGCCAACACTTTCTGCCTGGATAGATCTGTGACATAGATATGTGATCTGTGTAAATAAATATTCCATATGCCTATTCTGATCCCAGGAACCATCAAGCCATCAAAGCCCTCGTGTCCAAAACATGACAATGGTTTTGTTTTATTGTAAACATGTTTTCAAATGGCTTTAAGATAGGTAGGCTATTATGGCCTCTCTGCCCCGAGCCTGGTCCCATTGGAGGGAAGCTCCATGGGTACCTGACCTGTTGTTCTGTAGCCAGTCAGGTGCTTAGAGTCCATGCTTCACAGAACCAGGCCATTACGTGCATGCGCGCGTGTGTGTGTGTGTGTGTGTGTGTGTGTGTGTGTGTGTGCACAACCCTCTGCCATTGTTTAGCTAATGTAGCGTAGACCCCAGAGATGTAGATAGCCACGTGGCCCGCGCTCACACATAAAATGTCGCTCTCCATCACAGAATGTGTCACATTTAAAGCGGCCGCACCAGCACCCCTGCTGTAACGTTGATTTTGTCCGTCTGTGGGTTGCACTGGCAATTTATGCAATTTACCCTCACAGTGCAACTGTTGTTCATAGAAACATAATGTACCATAATGGCCCTATTTTTTCGGAGACACTACACTGACTGCAGAAACACTCTCAGTATAGATGAGCCTTTATGGTTACACAACTCTCACATTTTGAAAGAGTGGTTAATAGTAAAATTGCTATCGCTGTGTCCCTAATTGACAATGTGAAATATTCTTCTTCTTCGAGTCCGTAGCGATCTTGGATGTCGTTCTGCCAATATCGGGCACAGGCCACAGCTGATGGGTTAGGTTCTGCACCGGGGGTCATCGGCACATTCCTGTAGGTAGGACATTCTCTATGTGAAATCAGTGCGCACGAAAACACGCAAATTTGTGATTAGGTTGAAACATGCTCGTGCCAACTCACCATTTTTTAATCCTATTTTTTGCACTGTTTATTATAATTCTGCATTCTGCACAGTTACTGGATACCATGTGTAAGGTAAACCCTGCTTGACACTTGCATTGCAATATATCAGTATCTGTGTCGGTTTGACCATCGCAAATAATCGTTAATCAGATATCGGCCAAAATGTCAATATCGCGACTAGTTAACTTATGTAAGCCGAGGCAGAGGTCTTACTCTCCCGTCACGATCAACACAGAAGCAGTGGAGACGGTGGAAGTACCTCAGAGTGCAAATCACCGATTCACCACCTGACTTGGAAAGTGCAAACACAGACTGTGGCAAAGCAGACGAGGCAATGTACCACCTGTACCACCCTCAGGCAGCTGAGGAAATCCAAGGTCGCAGAGGTCATTCTTTCTGCTCTGCTACAAGCCAGAGTATCTTGACAGGAGCCATCTCTATATGGTATTTAAAATGCTGTGGAAGCTGGTGAGATCAACTGAGTGTACCACCACAGTGATTGATTGAAAACTTTATTTCAGACACAATGGGTCCATATACAAACAAAACAACAGGGAAAAACATGACAGTAAATACAAAACAACAACACAGAGATAGCCTATGTATCAGGCTATTTTCACTCCAGGCAGTCCTTGTCAATTAAAAACATATAAACATTGCCTCCAGTGTTTCCAGGAACATGAGGAGAAGACTGTGTCACTCTGGGTGATCGCTGTTAAGGCCATAATTAATACATTCTTTGATTCCCTCAATCTACACATGAATCTAAACATAAAATTCCTCAGTACAGCATGAAAGGTGGGTACATTACTGGTCACAAACATTGCACTTGCACTGGTCCATCTTGGGAGTCTCAGGAATATTCGAAAAGCATCAATATATGCCACCTGAAGTTTTTTCATTTTTGCTTTGCTGTATCGGCACCACAAGTGAGCTGTATAAAGTGGAGTGCAATAGGTTTTAAAAAGTGCTATTTTGACATTGTCTGTACACATATGAAACTTTCGTGCCAGCATGTTGGCTTGACCATAAAGTTTACAGCACTGGCGCTGCACATCATCATCGTCACATAGATCTTCTCTGATTATGTGCCCCAAGTATTTAAACTTTGTTACCACCTCTAAGACTTCACCTGCCAGATAGAAGGAGGGAAATGTGAGCTTTTGGTCTCCCTTTGATCTACTGATCATAACAACACTCTTTTTTAGAGTTGAACTTAATATCATACAAAAAGCCATATTTTGAACAGACCCTAAGTAGCTGCTGTAAGCCAGCACTGTAGGGTGAGAGTACAACCAAATCGTCTGCATAAATCATGTGATTAATAAGGTGATCCCCACCATGCAGACAGTTTTACACTCTTTTAACTGTTTTGATAAGTCATCCAAATACAAATTAAATAATATAGGCGATAAAATTCCCCCCTGGCGCACGCCATTGGACACTAGGAAGGGTGTGGATATACTAGTTCCCCACCTAGCCTGCATGGTTTGGTGTGAGTACCAAAACTGCAGGATCCTTATCAGATATAAGGGGACACCTCGCTCTTGTAGCTTTAGAAAAAGTTTACCATGATGGATACGGTCAAAGGCCTGCGACGCATCCAGGAAACACATAAATACTGTTCTGTTGCATCTACTATACTGTCTGACTTACAATTTCCTTAAGTGCATAGATACATAGATCAGTGCCATGATTTTTCTTAAAAACGAATTGATTGTCGGTGGATGCTATGTATTCCTTGAGCCTGTCCAGGAGGATGACTTCTAGCACCTTAGACGGGAACTCACTCCCGCCGCTGTAATATGCATACGATAGCAGGTGCTTGAGTAGGGAAAATCAAATTATGAAGGACAAACACCACCCCAGTAATGAACTGTTTGTGATAATCTCTGTAGGTCATCCTCAGATGAGGCCTCCATCGTTGCTTCTAGTCGTCCCGGTTCTTCATACGTACATCATACATCTGGCCAGCTCGTCCAGAGCCGTCCAGAGCTCAGAATCTGTTCTTGAGAGATTAACTGTTTGAAACCCTAGTGTACCTGCTGGGTGCTAAAGACTTCCACATGTGGAGATCCAAATGTAGTGCCCAAATACAGATGCGTAAATAGATGCCTCCTTCTAGCTGCACTTTTTCAGTGAGGCAACAACTCCAACTGCCCATAACCCACAAGACAACATGAGTTTGTACAAATTGAAGGAAATGGAGCCTTGTACACTCGTACACATGTATATTGGGGTCTCAGAGATGGAACATGTTAAATGGGGGTCGGTGGCTTAATACACATCAAAGTGGGGGTCCTTGAAATTAAAAACATGTGAGAAACAATGCTCTATACAACAGGGGAGAAGAATGAGCCGTTGAAGAGCCCAAATGCAATAACCTTCTGTGTGGCACGAATGCACGTTGCCCTGCAGAGCCAGCCAGTAACCACTGCAGGGTGTGCTTGATTGGCTGTGAGCAATTGGTTTTGACAAGTTGAGTCTGTCTTCCTGTTACACAGAAGAGTCTCACTTAACCTCTTCCGACACTGCAACAGGGCGAATTAGTAGCCAAGGTTGAACAATTAGCTATTTGACTTCTGATTAAGGAAATGGCTTGCACAAACTTATGACTATAATGATAGGCATTGTGTGACACTTTAGATCACTTTAGTCACAATTAAATGGCCTGTAAAATGTGTAGTATGAAGGTTTCATTGAGACATGAGACATAAGATACAAACGTATTTGTTTATGTTCATCAGAACCGTCATTTGACCTGTTTTGTATATGGGCGTGCAGCCTGGAAACACTACACATCCACCTGTGGCAAAAGAAAGGCTTATAATGTAAATTATGTAACAAGAAACTGGCATTAGATAATGGCACAACACATCTGGCTGCTTATTTAGAATGTGTAATCTTAATCTGTGAAGACTCACAGTATTAGCCTTTGCATTACTAAAACCGGGAAAGCATCCGTGTCACTTTTTAGATAAAAATTATCTATAAAAAAATAGCAAGATTATTAGTTGCTGTGAGAGTGAGGTCTAGCCAACACCAACTCGGGATTCCTGGATCGCTGCCCTCCACAATTTCCTATCCAACATCAGGTTCTTGAGCTCTTCAGTGTTGTCAGCCAAGCTGTCGCGCTGCAGCACGTCGGTACGCTTCTTTCCCCTCCTGGCTTTGCCCTGGGTTGGCTCCCCTCCCATAGGGTCAATTTACTTACCTCAAGTTCTGGGTGCCTGACGCAGTGCCCAGCTGCCAGCCTCATCCTTCTTCCGTAGCAGAATTATTCAAGCCCACTATGCAGCTTGAAATTAAAATTTAACCTGGGAACCAGATGACTCTGCAAACCTTTCCTTGCATACATCTGGCCCCACTCCCGATCAGACATTATTTCCGGCTGACTTGGCCCGAGTCGGCCCAATTACAAGTGTATCTAATACAGTAGCCTACTGTACGTTGCAGGTTTGATAAGATTTGTGCATAAGGTTTGCACACAACACACCAGATTCACGAAACTTATAGATGCTCCTGATCAAACACAGTACTGATGGAATATGAATCAAGATTGTATTACTACTGCATTGCCTATTTCCTGCCTCAAATGTTCTCAGAAATTGATTGGTTTGTCTATCCAGTTGACTCAAGTGGCATTTTGGTCTGAATCTGTAACGGCTCTTGGAAATTGAAAATGAACTTTTTGAATTGGTCTGCCTTGTTTGACCGATAACCTGTTTGACTCATCTGGGACTGAAATTCAGCCGTGGACTCGCAGATGGAGAGGCCTTTCCTGTGAGTGGTGGAGGGGAAATTCTTTGGAAGTCATTTTAAGTCTGATTCAGTATATTATGTAGGTAGGCAGGCAGGCAGATAGATTGACTGTTTATTTATCTTGGTTTGGTTCTAGATGCTTACTCCACTTCTCTCCTGTGTTTTCATTCTCACTATTATGACACCTGAATTTCCCCCTCAGGGATCAATACAGGCTTATCTAATCTCATAATATCTTAACTCTATAAGGTCATTAGCTCTTATATAATACATTTGGGCCGGTGTGCAATGATTTGTTCATTCTTTTATGGATTGGTTGGCACTATAATGTTGCACTACGCTGTCATTTGTAACTGTCGACCGTTTTGTTGCTCTACTCAATTTGTGTTGGCCTCCCTGGACCTGTTCTGTCAATGAGCCATTTCAACCACTGGCTTGTTGTTGGTGGTGTTATTTGGATGCTGGACCAACCTCCCAAGCACCGTGGGACACTGTTGATTGTGAAAACATCTGGCAGAACAACACAGTCCAGATTCTATACAGCCAGATTCAATTCACATTCTTTTGTAGTAGAGCATATTTATTTTTAGATATTGGGGGCCTTAAAACCAACAGAAACGTGATGCTTGAAATTGTTCAAGTAACCATATGAAATGGTGTGCCTATTCTGGGCAAAAATAGACAGATATTTTGAAGGAAAAAGGGAAGGAAATACAAAGTATTAAAAGGGTTTAATTGGTTAATTAACAGACCACTAAAACATTGAAGGGCCACTATACAACTCAAACTGAGAGCCTTTGAATTTGGGGAGACTATTGCTCATCAAGTAATTGCACTAGGAGTCACAAAATGAACTTGACAACAGATGGCTAGGACAAGGATCTGGTGCCTTTGTGCCTTTTTATTACAGATGACTTGAACATTAATTGTGTGTTTTCTATTTCTGGAAATGTGTTTAAAAAATGCTCTTTATGTTGAAAGTCGCCGTTGGATGTGTGGAAGCTGTGCACTCACCTGGGACAGGCATGCACCACAATGTGGGCTGGGATATTCCCGTGTGATGTAGATTCTATTTATCCACATGGCAGATAGCGTAGGTTTGGAGCTGGGCGGTTTGCCGGATGAGAATGTTGAGTGGGAGGGTTCAAGGTCATCTTTCTTTTCTTATTCATTATTGTGTAACTAACTGCTTAATCTATAGTCTATGTTTTAATTATTTCTTCATTCTCTCATTCTCTTGTCAACACACAATCTGTGACTCATTGCTGCATTTCAAGGTTCAAGATTTCTATATTTTTTCATATTGTTTACCAGTACAGTGTTTACCACCACCCCCATGACTACCATTCATATATGCACCCACTGCAACAAAGACTGTGGATCAAGGGTCGACCTCTTCCAGCACCTGTAGACCCACAGATGACCAGAGCACCGACAGGACAATCATACTCGCTTCGAGTGATCACCGATGATGTGTGTGTGTGTGTGTGTGTGTGTGTGTGTGTGTGTGTGTGTGTGTGCGCACTCTGTACACATATTTATGGTTATTATTTGCGACCGTCCGTCAGTCAGGTCACGCCTGCATATTTGTAATAATAAGAATATCTATCTATCTATCTATCTATCTATCTATCTATCTATCTATCTATCTATCTATCTATCTATCTATCTATCTATTACTCAAAGCACTTTACAACGGTCCATTCATTCATACATTGGGAGGTGAAGCGGCGAACAGTCAACGCCAGCGTCCTCACTTTCCACATTCACACACCAATGGTGGCCATATGTGACTGCTTCTGACTAAGAAGTCATTGATATTTTAATGTCATGTCATATGAAAGCAGGGAATCATAGCTTCAAATTGACATATTGGTTGTTCAGTTTTGGAGATGTGGCTTAATGTCTTGCAGAAAACAACAAGTTGAGAAAACTGTCTTGAAAGGTTCACTTCTGTGTCAGCCCACACCTCGTGACACGGTGACACGTCACAGTCACACCACCATATGTGGTCGACACTCCATATATGGCCGTCTCCATTTATGAAGATCACAACATTGATCTCATCCATCCCTGGATAGCCATACATGGAGAATACTGGATCATCACGTAGATCTGCATACCGAGCCAGCCAGCAACTCTACATCTGACCTCAAACTCTAAATATCCATGGTTTGTTCTGACATTCCATATGTTGATCCTTCCCCATCCGTCCTTCCTCTTCGATGTCTCCCTTTTGACTGATACCTGTCCATTCAAACTCTAGATGGGCCCACCCCAAAGTTATTAGGCTAGTGCAGCAGCGCCCGGCAGCCGGCGAAAACTAGAGTTCTCAACAGGCCCGTCCCTACCTGGGCCCTCATCAAACCCTGTAAGCTAGAGTTCTCAACAGGCCCGTCCCTACCTGGGCCCTCATCAAACCCTGTAAGCTAGAGTTCTCAACAGGCCCGTCCCTACCTGGGCCCTCATCAAACCCTGTAAGCTAGAGTTCTCAACAGGCCCGTCCCTACCTGGGCCCTCATCAAACCCTCAAGACACTGCCCCTGCTGCCACTCTTTTTTAAGCACCAGCAGTGATGTTTTTGACAGAGCAGTTTATGAATTATCTATTAACTAGTTATAAGGCATTAATCCTTAAATAACTATCAAATGCTGAACAAGTCATTAATAATAATAACTCATTAACTATCAGTTTATGAATGATTTATTAACTAGTTATAACGGATAGTTATTGTAAAGTGTTACCTAACTATTTGTCACTATAATCTCAATAAATCATTGTGATGGATCATTGTGATCTCGATATTGATAAAAGATCATTGTGATCATTTTGGCCACAATCGTGTTGCCCTACAATACCAATAACACATAACTGTTAGGTTACTCTTGTAGTAGTTTATATCCTGCACTCAGGTAGGATGACAAGATCCATCAAGCTCAGAAGTCAGAACACAATTTATCCACTGTTTAAACAGGCTTTCTGTATTGTATTCTTTTTTGTCAGGGACTGGGTGTAAAGAATATTGCATTCTTGCTAACACCTCGTATATTCATCCTGCTTCTTAAGAGCACTGTATTTTGCTTTATTGTCTATGCATTGATCAATAATATATATTGTCCCCAGCCAATTATCTCAGCAGTATTAATGTCGGTATACCTGGAGGAGGTTCTTTTCCAAAGGAATTATTAAAAATAAATGAAAACAGTAAATGAAAAAACACGGCCCCTCACGTATTACACCGGGGCTCCACCGGGCGCGTCAGCGTCGCGTCTCCGTCACCGTCAGGGAATGTTCCCTTTTTAATCATTGAAGGGTGGCTCCACTGCCCGTGTTGCGTTGCGTGACTGCATTCAAATTGCCCCGGTTCGTTTTTTGACGCACGCGACGGAGATGCAACGCGCCCGGTGGAGCCCCGCCGTTAGAAGGACAATGTCAGTCACCAGAAAAAAGGTTGGGTGTTTTCGATGAATTTATCATAGTTAAAATGGAGTTTGACGTTATAATGGGTTTGTATAGGAAGGGGGTGGGGCAGCAAAAAGGAATATCAAATATCTAAATACTGAATCAAACAACTTAAAACTGTTAAACTTAAAACTGGGTTCACTTAAGCCTGAGTAGACGATAAAATGACCAAAAGTTTTGACAGTGAAATATCCCTTTAAGTCAATTCTCATGGAGCAGTGACCTGTAGGCCAGGTGTAGCTAATCATCCGAATGGTACACACCAGTAATGGCTGCGCCCAGGGCACCCATGTGGATTCATCTATAGTGCCGCGGCAGTATACATACCAGCCATGGTGGAGTGGACTGGTTGATATTTACTGACACCCAATGAAAACACTGGACAGCTGCAGCATAGAAGATGGCAGCCAAGGTCATGGGAGAGAGACAGCTCCACTTTAAAAAGGTGTCTGACCTCTACTTATGAAGAGGCGTTGAGTGCAGAGGGCTGAGGTCACTAAACAAAGTGAATTACCTTTTTGTATTACATGTGGGTGTGGTACTTTGTGGTTCTGACACACACACACACACACACACACACACACACTGCTAAGTGTTGGAGTCAAACCGTGTGTGCGTGTGTACGTGCTTGTGTGTATGCTTCTAAATGGAAACCAGGCTTTGAAAGGTACGGCTATAGGTTTTCCAAGCGGTGGCGGTATAGACAGAGCTACAGTACCTGCCTATACTGCGTGGGCAGAGTGCAGCGTTGCTTTACTGTGTGCATTTTACTGCGTGCATTTTTCCTTTTGATTATTTTCAACATTTGCCTCGGCGGGTTTCTAAAACCTTGGACACCACAGTGTATTTTGTACCATGTCATATTGTTCCATAGCTTCTGGTACTGTATAGCCATATGTGGCATTCAATTTGATGCATTTTCCCACAGATGTATTCACTGTCAGGCTAACATTCCGTTATCTGGTGAAATTGTTGCAACAACGAATTCCCATGCACCTTGGTCCTTGCCCCCACAACTGCCACGTAAAAATGCTGTACGCATTTTAAATCATAGATGTACTGTGTGTATCAATGGCCCTTAAGACTGTGCTGCTGCATGCGTAACAATGGGCTGGTCTTCTTTTTCTTTCTGCTTTGCTATAGCAATCTGGATTGATTGATTTATTGTATACTTTATTAAACTCTAGAACACTAAACACAGGGTAGAAGAAGGAGAGGACACTGGAGTATCACAGACATTTTAAGCCTTTTTATTAGGTGCTAGTATACAAAAACGACTAATGTTTCCCTATGCAGTCTTCATCTGATGACCACATATAGGTTGAAACGTTAGTCGTTTTTGTATACACCTAATAAAAAGGCTTAAAATGTCTGTGAAGCTCCAGTGTCATCTCCTTCTTCTGCAACATATGTCCTTGTTCCTGTGATGCACCGGACCAGCCTTTCCAGGCTTGAGGCGCGTTGGTAGACTCCCTTTGTTACTAAACACTGCAGGAAATTTTTAGTTTTCACCCGGACAATTATATATTTTTGTAATTTTCATAATGATGCCTGGTGGCAAGCTAGAAGACTTGTCTTGGTCCAGTTGCAAATTGCAGATAGATAGATAGATAGATAGATAGATAGATAGATAGATAGATAGATAGATAGATAGATAGATAGATAGATAGATAGATAGATAGATAGATAGATACTTTATTACCGAAGGGTATATAGGGCATTCCACATTTTGGTGTCATAACAGGAGACTGAATTGTTTGTTCCACATCCAGGGGACATGTAGCCATGTGTCTCTCTCTGACCATGCATCTTGTACTATTGTCACACGCACATGTTCTCCAAAAATAGGACAGTGTTTGTTGACACTTTGTTATTGGACAAGCCTCTTTGTCCGCTGCTTATTATTGGCAGCATGCACAGCCTCAGCATTTCAGCGTTGACAGATATGCCAGGTGGCCCACTCCATCCTCTGGGTATAACCAACTTTTCTGCTGCTGCCCCATTTCACACGACCTTGTCTTGTGTAATGATGTTCGTGAGCCTGTTTCCATGTTAAAGTGAAACTTCATTGCCAGTCTGGTGTCGCCTGACTCATCATGGAGTAAACTGCTGGCCAAGTTGTTAACAGCATAGCACGTTAAAGACCTGAGGCCGATATTACAAATTGCCTTCTAAATGAGTGGTGTAATGCATTTTCCCACAGACCCCCTTCTGAAAATGTTTCCCCAAGAGGAGAAGGTCGATTAAATTTAAAATTATTAACATTTCTAACATTTTCTAAAATGTTGAAAAATAGTAGATGTACAAGCATGCAGCGTACGAAGTGACACCCTCTTATCTGCTATTTTTGAGAACCAGCGCTGAACCACTGTTCTAAATCCTTGTCGGTATACAGTATACATATACATACTGTACGCCCCAGCCGTGTGTGTGTGTGTGTGTGTGTGTGTGTGTGTGTGTGTGTGGGTGCGTGCGTGCGTGCGTGCATCACCACCAACACCACCATTGTTTTCATGTACAGTACATGCCATAATACAGTTGCTTTGTCATAATTGTGATATCAACGCAGAAAACAATTTAGTCGTGTTATCGTCTCCACCGCATGAGCAGTCAGTCTTGCACAAATCAAGAACGGCGTAATTATTCCCTCCATTGTACACTTGAGGCTCATTCTCATTATTGACATGATGGAAATAAATTATAAAAAATAATTCAGTGTGTGGGGTGACTTCTGCTGCTGCAGCTGCTGCTGCTGCTCAGCCTCTGTGACGAATGAATCTCATGATGGCGTATGTATCAAACGAATGGCTCTCCGCGGAACGGGCCCCTCTAGGTGCACTTAATGGGGGCAGTGTGGCGTGAGTGTGGACAAAAGCCATGGGAGCGTATATATACACACACGGGTCCCGTGTGGAGCGGCTCACCAGGTGGGCCGACATGGTCATTGGAGAGGGTAGAGCGGGGGCGTGCGGACACGGCAGCGGCAGCAGGCGGCGAGGGACGAGGGTACGTTCTTGGAGGTGTCCAATGAGTTATTGATCATCGCCACGCACCGCACCTTCAAAGTCGTTAAAAAGTCACGTCCATGTCTGACGAGGAGGCCGGTGAGTAATTGTGAAAAAGAATCGGCCTCTTGTAATTGAAACTGCTGCGGTTGGAAACAGATGGCTGGCATGCGGACACGAGGGCCGAGATCACTTTCAGGACGAAAGAGAAGGATCGCTGTCAGATAGAAAATAAAGAAAATGTGAGGCCTCAAATTTGCTGAACATTCAGACATGGATGCTCAAAACGATGTAGCCTATATCAGTGGTTCTCAGAGGGGTCTGGGGAACCCCAGGGTCCTTGCGTTGGGTTCCAGGGGGTCCCCAGCTAAATGTGTTAATACGTTTAAAACCTTTATCCACATTTTACACGTTGGCTAGTCAGAAATAGCAGATATACAGATAAGCAGATAGCAGAAAAGCTCACAGACCATCACTTCATGCCGTGCTGGGATATTGTAGTCTACATCTGCTATTTTTGAACATTTTGTAAAAATCTTGAAAGTCGTTGAATAATTTTGCATTTTTTTGAAACTCTTCTCTTCTGGGGGTCCCTGGCACAACACATTTTCAGATGGGATTCAACGGCCAAATATATATATCAATTTGGGCTGTCCTTGGCACGAAAACGTTTTTTGAGAACTGCTGGCCTAAATCAGAGTAGAACACTATTACGACCTTTGACCCTATATGGGGTCTTGGCTCCAAAGGAGTAATATATGTTGTGGCTGTCAAAGATCACAAACCAATTCAGGCAAAAAGGTGTACATTTATTGAAAAGAAAGCTTCACAATGTTCACATCAACAGGGCAAGCATGTAGCTTCAGGGTGGCCAATGCTAGAAATAACAAACAAAACACCCCCCAACCCTACCTAGAAAAGAAACAATCCTAAACTACACCAAAAAGAAAATTACAATCTAGGCTCCCTGACTAAACATTAAACAATGGGTCAAAACTGGGGCACCAAAATAAATAGCAGCACACCCTTACCATATACAGCTTCCCTTCTTTTAACACAGGAAAGGGGTTTGGGATACTTTGACAGCGGTTTGTGTAATGCTTACTAGGTTGGTCTGTTCTCTAAACACACAGTAAATAAAGAAACCTCAAACTAAGCAGGTAAGGCACACAGCCTACAGACACTACCCTAACTACAGACTGGGTTCAGCAGCACAGGTGACGGATGGCAAGAAAGACAAGGAGCTTCTCCCAGCCTTTTATACTGGTGGCTGGCTGATTGAAACATGAGGCCCAGGTGTCTCCAGACACTAAGCCACTCCTCCAATCCACCTTCCAGTCATCATGCAGCACTGAAAAACACTGACAGTGGATTAAACACAACCACAACAACACTAAGGCCACATAGGGCCGTAACACCCTCTCCCATAAAAATAAACCCCTAGGGTTTACTAAACAGAAGAGCTTCAAAACACACACTGAACAAGGAGATGACAAATGTTAAAAGTAACCCAACTGACAACTTGCTCAAAATGACAGGCTTACGTTAGGCTTAAGGAGGTTGACCTTTGGACTGGCCATCAGGACAGTCAGCGATGCCATGGCCAGGAAGGTGGCAGCGGTAGCATAGTCTACCTGGCTTCGTCCTGGAAGTGGTCTTCTTAAGTTGCTGGGACTGGGGGTTGGTATCTGTCTCTGAGCACTGGAGAGAAGGGTCTTCTTCCTTCCTCGCAACCACACAGCAGCAAGCATTGTCTTTGGCACCTAGTCGAAGGCGAGCCAAGCGCATCTTTAAAGGTGCGCCTTCTGGTGTAGATCCCCCCCAAGAGGAACCCACCAAGGACATGGGCGATACTGCCCCACTTTGAGCACCCCCCTCCACCTGAGGAGGTTCAACCTGAGCTTGTTCAGCCCCACCACCCACATCACCCCCTCCACCTGAGGAGGTTCAGGCACAGGCGGCAACACAATGGGCCCATTAGCCACCAGCTGTGCCAACACAATGGCCTTCAGCTCGGCTTTTAAATGAGGGCGAGCTGCCTGTACCCCAAAATGGTCAGCAACTATGGTTAAGTCTGCTGTCCTGCACATGTTCAACTTTTCAAAAGTAGGATCACTTATAAAAAGCTTTAAGTCGAATTGTGCCATTTTACCATCCAAACACCCGCTAACAACTGCTGCTGATCCCGGACGAGCCCCCAAATATATTACGACCTTTGACCCTATATGGGGTCTTGGCTCCAAAGGAGTAATATGTTGTGGCTGTCAAAGATCACAAACCAATTCAGGCAAAAAGGTGTACATTTATTGAAAAGAAAGCTTCACAATGTTCACATCAACAGGGCCCAACACCCCCCAACCCTACCTAGAAAAGAAACAATCCTAAACTACACCAAAAAGAAAATTACAATCTAGGCTCCCTGACTAAACATTATACAATGGGTCAAAACTAGGGCACCAAATTAATAGCAGCACACCCTTACCATATACAGCTTCCCTTCTTTTAACACAGGAAAGGGGTTTGGGATACTTTGACAGCGGTTTGCGTAATGCTTACTAGGTTGGTCTGTTCTTGACAGTGGATTAAACACAACCACAACAACACTAAGGCCACATAGGGCCGTAACAAACAGAATAATAATAAAAATACAATTAATGCATTCAGGTAGCTACCACTGGAGTACTCAGGCAAGCTACAGTGTAATCAATGTAGATTTATTGATTAAAGTATAATGAAGCAAAACCATTGATATTTCATATATCTGATTCATAACCAACACTGTGGATTTTTTTAACATAACATTTCTTTATTTTCTTATGAGCTGTGTATTCTCCGAGCCATTAAACTGCAGCTGTATTGAATTGAACAATAGGCGACCATAACAAAAGTAAATGGATCTCTAGTCCTTACCCTTAACATGACAAATTTGTATTAACAACAGATATGATTATTCGAGTGGAGCGGTTCGAGTTTTGTGAGCAGCCCAGAAGATTAAACAAGGTTTAATTAAATGAACCACTGAAGCGCTTCACAACGAAAGGAGATGCTTCATATTAATTTCCTCCTCTTTCCCAACATCACAGCGTTGTTGGTGTTAACCCTTTTACTGCTGCCATTTATTGAGAAATTAGGACCTAATTCATGCCAGCATTTTTTTAATTTGAGCTCTTATTTTGAAAAGCCACATTTTGCCTCAACCGGAAGTGAGCTTATCCCTGCCAGCTTTACGTTGCCAAGACAACCTTTGTTTACATGATCGAAAAATGCCGGTACATTTTTGCACTCCACAACGTCGGCTCGTGCCGTCAAAGAAACGCTGTTTTGACCAAAAATGCCATCTGGGACAAGGAATAGGAGATACAGGCGATTGAAAGAAACGGATAGAATGGATTCTTATGGCGACGGTGAATTAATATGAACGATCCAGTGCAGTGCTAACAACAGTGCTAGCTAACCGGCTAACGTGAGTAGCATTATGGCTTGATCAATCATATGCACTAATAAAGGGCAATTGCCGAAGGGCTTCGGCAATGGCAGCAAGCGTTAATATCAAATTAATGCTTCAATTGCCGAAGGGCTTCGGCAATGGCAGGAAGACGGTTAAGAGAACTACCTTTAAACATGCTACCATTCAAAGACTGCAGCCCAGTATAGCTTTGAGTGATCTGTTCATTTAGCATCAACATCTGCCAAGATCTGCACGTCGCAGCTGGTGCATGGTGGAAAGGTGAGGCAAACTGTTGCACCCGCATATCGTCAGTGGGAAAAAGTACTCACATTTATTATCGGTATCAAAATCTACACCTCTACTACTCTACAAAAGTAAAAGTAGTACTCAATACGCAGAAAGTTTTCAGTGTATGGAAATCTTTTGAAAATAGCATAATCTATTATGCTCACAATGCATCACAGATCTCTATTTTCAAATGGCCGAAATATATATAGGGCTTAAGTGGGTAATGAATGTTTTGTAATACTAATCAAAATAATATGTATTGACAATTGGAAATACTAAAGAAAGAAAAACAAATACCTAAAATGTGTACTTTTGAGTAAATTGAGTAAATCATAGACTGGATAGTTTTACTACTTTTGTGTGAAGAATGAAATAAAAGTTGAAATATGGAGATACAGTATAAGGTTTCTGCCTAACCGCAAAAATATCTACATTCTGTGTAGAATACGAAAAAAAGTCACACAGAATGTGC
Source organism: Protomyctophum parallelum (assembly GCF_964188405.1). NCBI lineage: Eukaryota > Metazoa > Chordata > Actinopteri > Myctophiformes > Myctophidae > Protomyctophum > Protomyctophum parallelum. The sequence continues at coordinate 29,378,139 of NC_139707.1, forward strand.
ATAGGAGCCTAGGCTATACTTTTGCGACGATATATATATTCTGTCACATGCTGCCTTATGGCAAGAATGTACATAGAGCCCTGTATACTTTTCCACCAATGTTCTGTCACATGACACCTAAAAAAAGGCACACAGGAAGGCTGGTGTTCCAGGTGCTACAGCATACGGACTGTATCCACCCACATTGCATTGTCACAGTACTTTCAGATTTTCAGGGAGATCGTGTAACGTTTCAACCTATATGTGGTCATGGACTCTGATGAAGACTTCATCAGAGTCATGGACTCTGATGAAGACTGCATAGGTCGAAACATTAGTCGTTTTTGTATACTAGCACCTAATAAAAAGGCTTAAAATGTCTGTGATACTCCAGTGTCCTCTCCTTCTTCTACCCTGTGTTTAGTGTTCTAGAGTTTAATAAAGTATACAATAAATCAATCAATCCAGATTGCTATAGCAAAGCAGAAAGAAAAAGAAGACCAGCCCATTGTTACGCATGCAGCAGCAGTCTTAAGGGCCATTGATACACACAGTACATCTATAATTTAAAATGCGTACAGCATTTTTACGTGGCAGTTGTGTGGGCAAGGACCAAGGTGCATGGGAATTCGTTGTTGCAGCAATTTCACCAGATAACGGAACGCTAGCCTGACAGTGAATACATCTGTTGAATGCCACGTATGGCTATACAGTACATGAAGCTATGGAATAATATGACATGGTACAAAATACACTGTGGTGTCCAAGGTTTTAGAAACCCGCCGAGGCAAATGTTGAAAAGAATCAAAAGGAAAAATGCACACAGTAAAGCAACGCTGCACTCTGCCCACGCAGTATAGGCAGGTACTGTAGCTCTGTCTATACCGCCACCGTGATGCTTGGAAAACCTATAGCCGTACCTTTCAAAGCCTGGTTTCCATTTAGAAGCATACACGCAAGCACGTACACACGCACACACGGTTTGACTCCAACACTTAGCAGTGTGTGTGTGTGTGTGTGTGTGTGTGTGTGTGTGTGTGTGTGTGCGTGTGTGTGTGCGTGCGTGCGTGCGTGCGTGCGTGCGTGCGTGCGGGCGGGCGTAATTTTACTGAGGATAAGGTTAGGAATAAGGTTAGGTTTAACCTTACTTCTTAACTTAGGTTACTTTAGGAATACCAGGCGAGTTGGTAAAGGGGCGACTCGTCTGGTATTCTATGAAACAAACCACAAAAAATTAGAACATGGAGATGAGAGATTTCTGCCCGACCGGAACGAATATACCCAATAGTGCACAATATACGCCAACGGGGGTAAAACAAAAATACATAAATAGCGTGGTATTAGCCTACTCAATTGGGCACTGGCTGGGCACACTGGGAGACTGATGTCTGATGAAGAGGTTTGGCCCGCGGGCTACAGCCTTAATCCAGGGGTCCTCGTATGCACCGCTCATTATAAGTCCCAGGACACTCGGCTGAGTAACGACATGCCACAGCTGTGGAGTTAGTCTCCTTATCACGCCACACGTAATGCTTGGCTGAACCCACACACGCGGCCCTCTTCCTCTTCACTTTGTGTTTTAATGGAAAGATAATGTTTGTTAATTTTTCTTCCAGTGTGGTAGATAGATAATTGGAATGCAAGCGTGTGGAAGCTTTTTGCCACGTGTGGCTTTCTCGTGATGCAGTGTGTGGCCTTGCGAGTGGTAATTTGTATTAACGATACATGTGTTTATTAATAATGATAAAGTAAATAAAATACATGTGATATTAAAATGCATGTGTGTACCGGGCATATATACAAAATATTGATATGCCCTGTATGTGTGTTTTTATTATTGTTGCAAATCTCCTTCGTCTTGAGGTTTAATGGGAGCTAATAGTTTTGTGTTGTGATATAACTAACCAGCAGGACATTTTATTCACTGCAAGAATATTACAATTAAATAATAGCATGGCCTGCCCTAAAGCCTCAATGATCCAGCAGGGAATATGTCGTTTTAAAATCACTGTTGCCTTGTGTACTTATTACTATGACATTATGGATTTAAAAAACACTGATCTAAACAATTTTGTACCATTAACACACTTTCTCTCTCTCTAATTCATCACTTTCACTTGACATATTACCCACACTGGTGGCGTGTTGATTCCTTTTTCTTTATTTATACGTTTATTTGGGTGGGGGTGGGGTGTGTGTGTGTGTGGGGGAGGGGGCACATATATGAAAACCACATACTACAATGCTGTGTAAATACACCGTGTTTACGTGATTGTAACTGATCTAATTTGATACATTACTAGCCGCACAACCAAGCCTTTTTTTTAACCCCTTTTCTCAACCAATTTGTTGTGCGTTATGCCAATCAATTCCCCTCCACAGTCCACACATTTGTGTGTTATCAATGCTGTTGTATCCTACGACTCACCTGCCAGTGAGGAGCCCCCACCGGGAGGACGTAGAGCCTCCGTCCTACTCCTCCCACCCTAACATTCCCAGTTGACAAAGGTGCCGACCCAGCCCGTAACACTGCGTGCAGTGACAAGTATCACCCTCCTCCCCTCCCTGCCCGCCCAGCGATTCTGTGTTAGACTTGCAGTCTAATATAGAATCGAATGTCATGTCATGTCATGTCATGTCATAAACGTAACAGACAGGAGTGCCTAGAAGTGAGACAATATAAATAACAGCCGTATATCTAGAACTCCCTGGAGTCACACTTAAGTTGTCACCTCTATGTCCTACGCCTGAGTTTCTCCTCCAGAGGCTTAGTGGCTCGGTGTGCTGTTTGTCCTGATAGAACTGGACTCCTCAAACAGGTGTAGACACATCGACTCCCTCCGTCCACTCTGGGAGACCTTTCATTTTCTCTGCATTAACCTCCTCTGGTTTCACACACTGTGCGCCCTGAGGACCCGCAAGAAGAAGAACCATTGTATTCTGGGCTGTATTTTTGGCTCGCTGCGTGCGCTTGTCAAAGATTGTCAAAGGTATGATGACGCTATATCCTGGTGCCTCCATCTACCTATTGATCCATTAGTGAATATAATACTGTGCTGTTTCTTTCCCCCCTCCTGTATTCCTTTTTGCCCATTGTCAACCTGGCGTCCCTATTGTCAGCGTGTCATTAAAAATAAAACATCCAAACAATTTTTTTTTTTGGGGGGGGGGGGGGGGGGGTTGAAAACTATAGAGTTTAAAGGAATTCTTCACCCCCAAATGACCTTTCTCTAGCAATTAGTTATTTTGCTTTGTGAGGGGATGAAGAATCCAAAAAATACTTGAATTGAAGATGATTAACTACAGCAAAACGAATATAAAACATCAGTTTAAAAAGTCCAACACAGCTGCAACACAATCCAAAGTTATTCATGAATCCAAGGTTTCATGGGGTAGGTTAATTGATAGACAAATCATATTATGTGTGAAAGTATTCCTTTAAGTAGTTGCAGTACTTTCCAGATATGTAAAGTAGCGCAACGTACACACCCACACATACAGTAGAATAGGTGGTGAATATAAAATGCAATGTTAATGTTAATTTAATTCCCTTTGACTTCTTCAAAGCAATCTAGCAGTTGTGCATGTATTTGGCCTGTAATTCTGCTACAAAGTTAATCATGTAATCCATGTATGGGGGCTATCATTCTTTCTGTGTTAAGTTTCGGTGCTTTTACTTTCAAAGAGGTAGCAAATGAATATATGCACTTCAAAAATGCAATGCCCTTAAACCATCTAAAGCCACCGGTCATGATAACATTCCACAGATTTTCTAATAGATTCAGCGAAAGTCGTACTCCCTCAATAACTCGTATAAACAACCTCTGCATTAAGCAAGGTCATTTTCCTCAGGAATTTAAACTAGCCAGACTAAACCTTCTTTTCAGAAAAGGAAAGCAAACTAGATCCTGGCAACTACTGGCCTGTGCATTCTGTGCTCAATATCAACGATAATTGAACGGGTTTTATTATGAACAAAGTGACAGTTTATAAAGGTTCCTTACAAAAAATAAAAACATCAATCTGTTCCCGACTATGGAATTGGTTGCCTTGCCTGCATGTATCAAGTCCGATTGGCACTAGTGCTATCTAATACATAATTGTAAAGTTGTCACGTGGCGCAAAAGATGTGCGCACTAGCCAATGAAAATATGTGCCCATAAAAGATGTGGCCACTAGCCAATGAAAACTCAACCAACTCAACCAAGCCACACCCGTCACTACCTCTCAGCCCCCCCCTCCCTCTTTGGCTGCTGTAATGTGATCTCCCCTATGGATCTCCCTCTCCGCACTCCGCAGAGAAACCTTACCTCACGGAAGGGGGAATAGTCGCCTCACCATTTCGCTTATTCCTTCTAAATCTCTGTATTTAAAATATAGCTCGCTCAGCGAATGTCTTAGTTACATCAACATTGTTCTTAGAAAGTACTTGGTTTGTGCCGCGTTTGTTATTTCGCTACTGCCAGTACTTCTGATTGCACGCACGCACACACACACACACACACACACACACACACACACACAACACTACCCCGTGTCCCACACACACACAACACTGCCGCGCGGATTTAAGCTGTCAAACCTATTTTGTTAAAGTTAAATATGCCACAGACACTTGCCTGAACTGTGCAGCTGACATATATACAGCATTGTCATATTTAAAAGGCGCTTTATAGCTTCTCTCAGCTCAAAGCGTGTATGAATAAGGAGATAAATGAACAGCTGACGTCGGTGGGAGAGGACGTCAGCTGTGTGTGTGTGTGTGTGTGCGCGCGCGTGCGTGTGAGAGGGAGGTGAACAGTCAGCAACACTTAAAATGTCTACTTCTACTAAAGAAAGAGGCAGCGATGGAGCCATAAGTCCATATCCATACATTTGGGGACATAAATTGCGCAAATACTGTTAAACATGACGGCATCAGCCTGCTGCATCCTCCTAGCTGTTGTGTGCTAAGCTAAATCATCATACAGAACCACAACAGTCAACACGGCATTGACCAGGGTTGCCACATTGACTGAAAGGGAAACAAGCAACCAGGTCTATGAAAATGTTAACAGGCCAGATCAAGTCAGAAAATCCGAAAAAGTCAGAAAATAAATCTAGAATAAGCAACAATATTGCTGACTGTCAAACATCATTCTTCCCCCATTGTGCTGCTACCTTGCCGTGGTGGGGAAGCTTGCGTACCTCCGTGACTCTGAAGGCTATACCGGAGGGGGCTCATACCCTCAGCAGGTACAACCTGGCACTACTGGGAATCAGCGAGGCAAGATGGACGCAATCAGGACAGAAAAGATTGATGAGCGGAGAGATGCTACTTTACTCAGGCCATGAGGACGGTGCCCCACACACAGAAGGGGTAGCTTTCATGCTATCAAGACCCGCACAGAGAGCATTAATAGACTGGGAGGCCCATGGACCAAGGATCATCACAGCATCGTTCAGAACAACAAATGATAAGATAAAGATGAATGTCATCCAATGTTATGCACCAACGAACAACAGCGAAGAAGGAGAAAAAGAGGAGTTCTACGATAGACTCCAGAACATCGTGGACACTTTTTCAGAGAAAGATACCACCATCCTCATGGGAGACTTTAATGCAAAAATAGGAGAAGTAAACATCGGCTACGAAGAAGTGATGGGGACACATGGACTTGGAGAAATTAGTGAAAACGGAGAGAAGTTCATGGATCTCTGTGCACTGAACAAGCTCGTTATCGGAGGCAGCATCTTCCCCCATAAAAGGATCCACAAAGCAACATGGGTATCACCAGACCACACAACAGAGAACCAAATAGATCACATCTGCATAAGCAAAAAGTTCAGAAGAACATTACAGGACGTGAGAGTTAATAGTGGAGCGGATGTAGCATCAGACCAGCATTTATTAACTGCTAGACTGAAGCTGAAACTAAAGAAGAACAAGACGGAAACAACAAACCGACAGAAATTCAACACGAGCCTATTGAGGGACGTAGAAAAACAAGAAGAGTACAGACTGAAACTCTCAAACTAATTTGAAGTTCTCCAGGACATACTCGAAGATGAGATCAGCATTGACAGCCAGTGGCAACATATCAAAGAGACACTAACATCCACATGCCAAGAAGTGGTCGGCTACAGAACATTCCAACAAAAGGAGTGGATATCCACAGAAACCCAACACAGGATTCAAACAAGGAAAGAGAAGAAAGCAGCAGTGTCAAAGAGCCGCACAAGAGCATCGAAAGCAAAGGCACAAGCAGAGTATTCAGACGTCAACAAAATGGTAAAGAAGAGCATAAAGGCAGACAAGCGGAAATTCATCGACAACTTAGCCGAAGAAGCAGAGGAAGCAGCAAGAAATGGAAACATGAAACAGCTATATGACACCACCAGAAAGATGTCAGAGAAATACAGCAGACCACAAAGACCGGTTAGGGATAAAGACGGAAACAGCATTAAAACAAAGGACGGCCAACTACAGAGATGGGCAGAACACTTTGGAACTGCTAAATAGACCCCCACCAGCAAGCCCCCCAGATATCCAACCAGCACAGACCGACCTCCCCATCAGCTGCGACATACCCAGCAGAGAGGAGATAAGGAGAGCTGTACAACATCTTAAGACTGGAAAGGCAGCAGGGCCAGATAACATCCCGGCAGAAGCCCTAAAGGCGGATGTTGATACCACCGTGAGCCTGCTGCATCCACTCTTCAAAATAATCTGGGAAGAAGAAACAATACCATCAGACTGGAAAGAGGGCCTTATTACCAAGCTCCCAAAGAAAGGAGACCTGGGAAACTGCTTTCTGTGCCAGGGAAAGTGCTATATAAAGTTATCCTGGAGAGAATATAGGAGGCAATCGACCAGCAACTAAGAGACGAGCAAGCAGGTTTCAGAAAGAATCGCTCATGTGTCGACCAGATTGCGACTCTTCGGATTATCATAGAGCAGTCATTGGAATGGAATTCCAACTTTGTCGACTACGAAAAAGCATTTGACAGTCTAGATAGAGAGACCACCTGGAAGTTACTGAGACACCACGGAGTGCCCACTAAGATAGTGAACATCATTAAAAACAGTTATTCTGGAATGACCTGTAGAGTAATACACGACGGACAGCTAACAAACCAGTTTGAAATCAAGACCGGGGTGAGACAGGGTTGTCTCTTATCCCCATTCTTGTTTTTACTAGTCATTGACTGGATTATGAGAATAACAACAGAAAAAAGGAAGAATGGAATCAGGTGGTCATTATGGACACAGCTTGATGACTTAGATTTTGCAGACGACCTGGCACTACTGTCACATACCCACCATCAGATTCAAGACAAGACCAAAACACTTGCAGAGACTTCCTCACAAGTAGGACTTAACATACATCAAGGAAAAACCAAGAACATGAGGATAAATACGACCAGTACCGAACCAATCACACTAGGCGACACCACGATAGGAGAGGTAGAGTCCTTCACCTACCTGGGAAGTACTATCAGCCACCAGGGTGGTACGGATGCAGACGTAAAGGCAAGAATAGGCAAGGCAAGAACAGCTTTTATAATTCTAAAGAACATCTGGCACTCTAGGGAGATACAACAAAAAACTAAAATCAGAATATTCAACTCCAATGTTAAATCTGTCCTGCTCTATGGGGCAGAGACATGGAGAATTACAAAGACCACAATAAGCAAAGTGCAAACATTCATAAACAAATGTCTGAGGAGAATCCTAAAAATTCACTGGCCGGACAAAATAAGCAACAACGATCTCTGGATGAAAACTAAACAACTCCCTGCAACAGAAGAAATTGGACAAAGAAGATGGAGATGGATCGGGCACACACTGCGCAAGCCAGTATCAAACACCACCAGACAGGCCCTGACTTGGAACCCTCAGGGAAAGAGAAGCAGAGGCCGGCCCAAAAACAGCTGGCGGCGGGATCTCCAGGCAGACACCAAGAGGCTGGGAAGCACCTGGTCGCAGATAGAGACGAATGCCAGTGACCGAGAACTCTGGAGGATCCTTGTCGACGGCCTATACCCCAGTAGGGGTGTCAGGCGTAAGTAAGTAGTAAGTCAAACATCATTGTCCAATGTTGTTTTAGAGCAGTGGTTCTCAAACATTTTCATGTCATGGACCACTAATATTCTATATATATATATATATATATATATATATATATATATATATATATATATATATATTATATAATACTATATATATTTACTATATATACACACCGGTATATATACAGTGTACACAAACCGTATATCTAGGTGTGCCCCGAGTTAAGCGGTGCCCAAAAGGTAGATCACGATCTACCAGTAACGTCAGATCAGGGGTTTTGTCGGCCAGCGCCAAAAATGCTCCCCGACAGCATAATCGGAGCAAATACCGGGCAGTGTGTAACGTGTTGACTACACTACACTACACTAATAAGGACACCTAATAATAACTAATAACCCATCCGTTACTACATGTGGAGTCAACCCCCGCAATTTCCTTCTTCCCATAGTGTGCGGCAAAGTAACTCTGGGAAATTCTAGTAGCTTTATAAGTCCTTATCCCTCTAAGACCCGCATTAATTTCTACTTGCAAAAAATAGATTTCAACCTTACTACTACTTTGTACTACTAGGACTAAGACTAAAAAATATGTTAAAAAAAATAAAGTTTGATGAAAAATGTATAATAATTATATAATAATATAATAAATTAATAATTTACATTTGGGGGATATCTTTCACAATAATGAATAAAACATGTTCTAGACATTCTAATGATCACAAAAAAACATATATTACAATTATTTTACCTACTTTTATTAGGGTAAAGGTCAAAAGTCTTAGGTTAAAAAATGTTCAAAATTGTCCAGACATTTTTTTTTTGTTGTGAATTTCAGCCTCTGTGGGGGGTATTTATATGCAATCATGACCAATGGCATTGAAATGGCATTGCAATGAACATCACTGATGACGTTTAGGTGAAAAAAGAACAGAAAAAAAAAAGAATTTAGTCATTAATTAAAATAAAATTGTTGCTAAAAAGCAACGCTGGGTCTTAGAGGGTTAAAGGGTTTTTCTGGATATCTTGTTGTTCCTGGTTTAGGCCTTCCAGTTCAACATTAAAGTCTCTTGGTTGCAAGCCACTGACACATACAATTATCGCTGTGAGCTTGCAGATTGGTTAGCTCTTATATGATGATACAAGGTTTCTGCTTGACAGCAACGATACAATGTATAATAACATTCATATTTATTATAATATTTATATTTATTATTTGTATATTATTTGTATTTTGCGTCAATTCTACTAATTCCGGATGAGTAAAATACTGTAGGTCCTATGTTAGATTTTCTTACATGGGTAGCGGTTGTAGTGTACAGTATTAACTAAGTACTGAACTACTGTACTATACTTTTGAGGATTTTCTTTTTACTTTAGCTTCCAATTTACAATACTTTTACTTCTAATACTCCAATACTTTCTTCATGCTTACTCCACAAAAAATATCTGAAAACTTGAATTAATAGTTTCTTTGAAGATTTTGAATATTATTACAAAACATACATTAACTACTTCAACCCTATACTTTGGCTATATTTAAAAATAGCCAATCTACAAGCTCACAATGCGTCGATTTGTTTTATACATGATGAACTTGTGAAATGGGACATACTACATAAGAACTATTTCTACATTGTGGTATTGCTAATTTTCTTAATGTCAGTACTTCCCTCACTGTTGAGCGGAGGAGGTTGCAACCGGAGGAGTAGGAGTCAAGCAGACCACCCCCCTCCCACATGCATCTGCTGTGAGTTTGATCTATTATCTCCTGACTGCCAAGTCCATTATGTGCCAAACATTCAATGCAGCCTTCAGTTGCCTCGATTCTGAACAATCACTGATCCGACCGGTTTTCCACTCAACCCTGCACTCCCTTTAGTGATAGTCCAAGTTCGAAGTAATTGGACGGTTCTCGAGATATGCGGGGAGCCAAGTGAAAATGTGTTTTAGTCTTAGCCTGTCTGTACCCGTTTTGTAACTCTGTTATTGTATTTGGGTCAAATACGTGGAAATGTGTTGTCTGGAGGCCATCAAAAAACTGAAAAACAGAAATATGTAGACACACATTAACTTGAATGCCAGAATTAAAACATTGTCTATTGCCAGAGCATTTTCACTAACCTTTGAATGAATACTATTCTTCACAATGATCCATCTACAGTAAGTTAAGAACTTTGATTTAAAAATAAAAGTGGTGCAGTCTGTAGCTCCTCACAGCTAGAAGGTCCCGGGTTCGATTCCGCTGGGGGAATGTTCTCTCCTCTGCGTTATCAGCACCCATACCTTGGCGAAAGGGCCTTTCTGTGTTGAGTTTGCATGTTCATTGTTCTCCCCGTGTCCCCTAGGGTAAAAAAGATCATGCAGCAATCCTGGTCTCTATACTCATACTGCCTCCCCTTGATCAGCCGGGACGCCTGATGGGGTGCCGTGTCATTAGTCAGAAGGTTCATTGTTCCGAAATTACTATCCCTATCTCTAACCCTAACCTAAACCTAACCGCAAGCACGGGAGCAAACCTAAACCTAACCGCAAGCACGGGAGCAGTGCATGTTCGGACTAACGGGACTTCGGATCTATGGGCAGTTTCCCCTGATGGAGGGGAAAGGAACTGGTTGGAATAACGTGTTCCTTCCACGTGCTATCCTACCAGGGAAACTCACCCCTGTCAGGTGAAAAGAAGCGGCCTGCTCTCTCATCATGCATTGAAGGAAGCATGAGCTCATTTTGGGGCTCTCCCCAGGTTCACAGAGGGAGAGTAGCACCCAGGATTACAGTTTAGGCAATTGGCACAGGGTTGGCATAGGTTCCAAAATCGTGTATAACTAAACGTAATCCTTGTTGGTGCAAACGGTAGGGCAGATCTGCCATTTACATTTTTTGGGTGAGATTTTTGAAATGCTTTGAAAATGATGTTCGGCTCTAAGGACATGCCCAAAATAGGGATGACTGCATGCAGGTTGAAATGTGGTTAAGTCACTTTTTCAGGGGCAGATGGTATCCTTGACCCAGGGCCAGATTTCAGCAACGGCTGCCACAGTACACATGTGTGCCCAGCAACACACAGATTCAACATTAATTCTATTAATTCAGAACTGAAACAAAAACACAAAGACCCCCCCACACACGCACGCACCACCCAAAAAATTTGGCCTGATTTTCCTTTTTTTAAATATTTTATCTGACTGTATAATAGGGATTTGCAGAGAAACAAATGAGCCAGATTAAAGTGTGACAGTTCATTAAACGGGTATAGTCGGATGCGGGGGAGGAGGACATGGCTCATATCACACGCATGTCAACACTTTTTTTGCACACACACTCCATTTGGGTCACGGGTGCCAACATCATGATTGGTCATTCTCTCTCAGCTGCTCTCTAATTGGCTAACTGCCACCCGTTTTGCTCCGACCACTACACAAAGCAGCTCCTGCTCGTCTCGCCCAAAAGGCACAATATGAAGAGGCAGCACATTAATTATAACATTGGGCCTTTTGCACCTACTGTTGAACTGAATGACAGCCATGATCACACCACGGCCAATGGTTCCTTATCCACTGCAAATATGGCACAATGCAACATGCATGCTGGCAGCCAGAATGTGCTCCACAATTCTGAACAAATATCAGAAGATGAAGCCGTCAGTCACACACTTGTAGCCTCGATGCAGTGAGTGAGTGTGTGATATGCAAATCACTTTAATAATCCACCTTTTAACAGGCCCAATGGAGAGAAAATTACCCCCCCCCCCCCCCCCCATTGTATATAGTGTTTTTGTATTTACTGTGTTATGGACTTTTTTTCCCCTTTTTTTTTACTATGATGATATTGAATCTTGTTGTTATTGTTCATATTCATGTCTATGAATTGATTGCGTAGGCAGGGCCTAAATGGACACAAGACCGCAAGGACTTTTTGATTGAGAGTTTGACTGTACTCGCTGTTTATACATTCTGTCTAATAAACTATTCAATCAAACAATCAAATTTAGTCCATTAAACAGAGACCAAAGTTTTGACAAACAAAGCGTATAGGCTATGAACAAGACACAACCTGCCCTGGCTGGTAAGAGTAAAAAGCCACATCACATCTCATTTAAAATATCTGTATATAACAACTACTGTAATGGAAAAATAATTAGGCCTTATGAGAAACAGTCAGCTAGTATAAAGTCCTTGGAGGGTTCGACAGTGTTCAACAAAATGCCCATTGCTTTAGCTATAGTGTCAGACTCCTATGCGTGAAAATGCAGTTCTTTCTGCCTATGTTCAAATATATATTTGATTTTTATTTATTACAGTGATGAGTTTAAATTGGACCAACTTCTTCGCCATAACCAATCATCATCACACACCTTAGTTAAAGAGATACCATTAAACTTCCTGGCGCAGCGGAACAAGCTAAGTAGAATCCGGTCAGAAAGCTTTTCAACATTGCCAGCTAGTGCACTGTAGTTTTGGCAGTGTAGACGTGCTTTCAGGCTTTGTCTCTATTCTCATGGCACAGTAAAGAACCACAGCAAAATAAAACCCTAGCCCCTATTCACACTGTGTGTGTGTGTGTGTGTGTGTGTGTGTGTGTGTGTGTGTGTGTGTGTGTGTGTGTGTGTGTGTGTGTGTGTGTGTGTGTGTGTGTGTGTGTGTGTGCGCGCGCTTGCTTGCATGCTGTATGTATCTTCTAATCCACTGATTGTATATATAAAATGTGTGTAAATCTGTATAAAGCAAAACGTTCTGTGCCACTATTGACTCCAGCGCTACCCCTCCAGAACCATATATGGAGATATAGGGGTGATCAAGTCCAGAGCCCAAGCAGATGCTTTTGTGCTGGTTTTGGACAATGTTGTATCCGACCGACTAGACACCGGGCACAGCACTCCCTGTGGTGGTGTGGAACGTGTGTTGAATTTTAAGTCGGTGGGGCGAACGGTTCTCCAGCTACGTGGATTACAGACATATGTACGTATACGTAAATTGTTTGTTCTTAATTTGTTTTACTGTTTTCTTTGATTTTGTCTTATTGTTGTTTGTGTAATCTCAGCATCATTGTACTGTAAATGAGGGTCCCCCTCAATTGATTCTCCGAGAATTTAAATAAAGGTTGAATGAATATGTACGTACGTATGTACGTACAGTGTAGACGCAGTGTACTTATCATGATGATAATAGATGGTGGGTTTCATTTACACAAGCATAGTAGCTCCACAGTCCACACACGCACATGCGCATGCACGCACGCGCACAAAACTGCAAGGCAACGGGACATAAAGGGGGAATGGGAGACTGTGTGATCACAGAAGCTACTCCTCTGTGTCAAGCTTTCATGACAAATATGCACATTATAGAGCACACACCATGCACACTAATAAACCCATTCCATAACCACTAATAAACCCATGCATTCCCACACACATAATAACAAAATAATGAGCACAATAAAACATGAAAGACACAGAACGCTCACTGAGGTGCGTTGGGAAGTCTCCTCAGCCACTACCGTTATGTATGTTATGTATATTATTACTAGTATTATTATTATTATTGATGGTAAGTCTAACAGCGCCACAAAAGTGAAACGATGACAGTTGTGGCTTTTGGGTCTGTCGGAAATCAGTTATTATTGCAGCTTTAAGTTGAAAAGGTTACTGGTGTAATTTGAAGAAAGTCACTGCAGTTGCTTGACATAAAATGGTTCCCCTTGAAGTGTGCTGCACTGTGTCCCCCTTACCTTCCAATTATTTTTTGACCAGCACTGTTGTAAGCATTGTTGTGAGTGTCGTGAGCTTGTACACAGTTTGAAGTTATTTGTTATTATTGTTTTGCTTTGCTTGGCTTGTTTATTATTGCGTTACTGTATATATGCTTATATTACTGCACTTTAGAAACAGTAGACTGTCTATCATGGGTCAACTGCTGTTTTTAAATGTGCTGACGTAATTTACACATCCTACCCTTCTGAATCATGTCAAATAAGAACTGTTTTAATAATAATTAATAATAATAATAATAATAATAATAATAATAATAATAATAATAATAATAATAATAATAATAATAATAATAATAATAATAAAAGTATGACTCATATGGATAATGAAGATCATACAGCTTTCTCCATGCGCTACCTGCCCCTCTATACCAGAAAGCATGCTGGCTGGGCCAGGCTATGTGTAAAATAAACAGCTTTTCCTAGTGACCCCTTTCTGCCCCCATTTCATGGCTCCCTCTTTCCCCTGCTCTTGCGGCGGTGCCTTTTCTCAACCAGCTGCGACCTTGAGGAATATCACAGCCCTAGGTATCAAACATGGAACATCCAGACATATGTAGCAACACGAGTCTGGGGACAAGAGTAGAAGTTCCCTAAGATCTGAATCTTGCCCATGGCCATGCAGTAGAGCAGGAAAATAGCCGATCTATAAGCTCACACTTATAGCCATTACGACACCATCAAGGCCTGCCAAAATATATTTTTTAATTTAGTAGATTTAGTCGACTAAAATCTTATGACATTTAGTCGACTTAAACTAGACTCAAGCTAAAACTGGCCAAATGAAATGTTTTGTTTGTTTTAAATATTTGCCAGTCCACCTCCTTTCTTTGCCTCGCAAACAGAGTGATTGAAACTGTAGTTTGTGGGACAGGCTGGCGCTATAGGAGAACATCTATCTATTTAACAGAGACATGGCTTGGCTCGGATGGACCGAGCCACGCCATGTCTCTGTTAAATAGATTATATCTAGTTTATCTTTACAGTGATGTATATTTTATACCATACAGAGGAGAAAATGTGCAAGGCAGACAGACAAGATTCGATGTTCCATGAGTTGTTTATTCAGAGTACAGCACAGCAGTAAAGCATAGACAGACTCACGCCAGCCAGCAGGGTGGCTGACGTCTCCCATGTAGGCTTGCGCCCCAACTGACCAAATGATTGTATTTTAGGTCACTACTTAAGCACTTTACATTGGCGTGGGGTGTCGACATGTGTTTGCATATTGTTTGTGGCAACACCTTTGATCAACCAGTCTGTTCCTTCAGGTCAACAAACTCCTTTGTTATACATAGGCTAGCCACCGGAATTCGGCTCCAGGATATTTCACCCTGAGAAGGCCGACACCCTAGGTGCTGATCACCAAAAATAGGTCCACTGTAACATGTAAATTGCAAAAGGCAGAAGGACACAAGAGCATGTAATATTGCAGAATTATGGAATCTCATATTCATCAACAGATTATATCATTTACAGAGGAGGACTTAATTTGTTAGTGACCTTATGTTAAACAGGGCAAGGTTTAGCTTGTTATCACATTTTTGTGATAAGCTAAACCTTGTGTGACGATGGCGTCGTGGGGGAAGGGTGGGTGGACTGCATAGCATTTTTGGGGGAGGTGGGGCTGGCCGTCTGGTACCTTAAGACTCCAACGTTTATCAGATCCATCATGCCGGAGTGAATTCGAGGAGATGTATTGGTGATGGAGTTTGAAATTCTTCCACTCGACTGTCACCTCTCGGCGGCCTCAGTATCTTCTCCACCAGGGGAGGCTGTGAACTAGTGATGGGAGATTAATCGGCAAACACATCGGATCGGCCGATTCTAGTTGTTTTTAGATTAATCAGCATCGGTTCGATTAATCAATCAGACCGATTAATTCATCGGTCCGATTAATCGGTCTGTCTTTACAGATAAACAAGCCCAAAGTAACAGCTTGAACAGATCTACAAGCTCACACTATTAAATATGAAGGTATTTAAGACAAGTTCAATCTGACTTGCCTATAATAGTAGTTACATGTATTTTTCAATACAGAATGAGATCATATCGATCGGTAATATCGGTTATCGGCCATAACGACAATTAATTATATCGGATATCGATATCGACCAAAATGTCTCATCGGTACATATCCCTAATTTGAACTACTGTAAAGTTCATCGTTCAACTAGTTTATTGTCATTTTATTTTACTTTTTCAATACGTTGCTATATTATTTGTCAAAATGATTGCCACAGCCCATATAGAACCAAAGGAACGTGTTCAGGCACAACAACACTGCTGGTACTGCAGGCACGTTTCTGACCAATGAGAGACAGAGTGAGTAGACAGTGGTGATCATTAGTGAGGAAGTGGATGAAGTGCTCTTTTAAGGGTAACCTTTACGTTTTATTTTTGAGGGGCCTATTCAACTATTAGTGTATATTTTTCTCTTACACAAAGATAACCAATCACATAAATCCAGTTGTTCATGAGATGATGTATGATGATGTATAATGATAAGAGTGCCTTCACACGGGTGTGATTCTTTTCATATGGATGGCTGTAGATTCTTTTTCTTTTTAGTTTACATATTGTATAGAGGAAAGAGTGATGTCATCAACCATATATACAAGTTTATTATTATTTAGATTCAAAATATCCTCAGGATTCTTGCGCGCGAATGATGTCGTACCAAACAATAAGGCCTCATTCTGTGTATGAAAACACGCACCTTGGTGCAGAACATTGTATCAGGCCCACAGTTTGTTGCGTTGGCTTACTCGTGCAACGCACGCTGGTAAAGTCTGTTTCATCAGAGCAGAGAAAGATGGTGCTTTCATCCTCGGCAGAGCCCTGTTGGTCATGATACCCTGACACATTGAGTTATAAGGCCTCTCTCAACAGGCCTGCGAGGCTTTGCTTCATTCATTATATATCTCTTTGATAACTCCCAGCGTTGCCTAGAGGGCATTGTGTTGTGTGCATACTTTTCCACAACCTTCCCCACCTGAAATTATGAGAACAAAGGATGGAGGAGGGAGCCGGGTGGCGTCTGCTAATGGTTTGTCACAAATCCGTCTGTGTATATATTTAGACAGTGACCTCTAAGAGACTCCAGGAAAACCATTGTCTTCTCTCTGAGCTTCAATGCACTTACATCGTTTCTCTATTTCACTAATGGGTAAGAAGCAACAATGCCAAACTAGTCCGATTTGTAAAGAAAAAGCTTACATGGCCATTATTGGTATAGTAGCCTACAGTAGCAGGGATCTTCAACAGGGGTTCGGGACCCTTAGGTTCCTCAGAGTTACTACAGGGGGGGCAATTTTACGCAATGTACATTTCTCTCTCAGTTAAGACCTTGGACTGAAGAAATGCCATCAAGGCCTGCCAAAATATTTTTTGTCGGCAAAATCAACTGTAGATTTAGTAGACTAAAAGTAAAACACTTCAGATGATTAAAATAATAGGACTAAAACTAAATGACATTTTATTCCAAAGAGAGAACGAAATCTAAATGTGCAGTCAAATGAACACTGCTGTGTTGTAATAGAAGTGATAAAGGTTTGTGATTTAGTAGTTCTGACACCAGACATCATCTTTTCCCGCTGCTGCAGGGTTGTCCCACCCAGATGTTGCACAGAGCGGGCCAGATGTTGATCCAGCCCTCCTCATCCTAATTTATCTGGATACATGTGCATGTCGGCGACGAGGCGTGCGTCGGCGTTATACTTGACACATTAATTTTGAGCAAATTTTTAGCAACAGCTTGCAATGAAATAAAGTGAATTCTTGCAGCACCACTTTGGACATGACAGGTCCTCCTCTCTCAGCTTTCTCTCCCCGAGCCTAATTAGCCATTTTGAGCCCCGTTAAAAGTCTGACGTCTCAATTGTCAGACAAATGTTAAGATTAGTGCAAGATTAAGTTTAGGCATAGTCTTTTGAGAGGTTAAAGGAGTAGTTCACCCCAAAACATTAATTATTTTCTTTATGTTCAATATTTTTTGATTTTGTCACATTCTTTCTAGTTCTTATTGGTGCTGCTAGTAGCACGATGGGGCTGCTATGCAGTGATTGGTGTCCTCTCTCAATGTGCTGCTACAGTAGTAGCATGATGGGGCTGTTATGCAGTGATTGGTGTCCTCTCTCAATGTGCTACTAGCATGATGGGGCTGTTATGCAGTGATTGGTGTCCTCTCTCAATGTGCTACTAGCATGATGGGGCTGTTATGCAGTGATAGGTGTCCTCTCTCAATGTGCTACTAGCATGATGGGGCTGTTATGCAGTGATAGGTGTCCTCTCTCAATGTGCTACTAGCATGATGGGGCTGTTATGCAGTGATTGGTGTCCTCTCTCAATGTGCTACTAGCATGATGGGGCTGTTATGCAGTGATTGGTGTCCTCTCTCAATGTGCTACTAGCATGATGGGGCTGTTATGCAGTGATAGGTGTCCTCTCTCAATGTGCTACTAGCATGATGGGGCTGTTATGCAGTGATTGGTGTCCTCTCTCAATGTGCTACTAGCATGATGGGGCTGTTATGCAGTGATAGGTGTCCTCTCTCAATGTGCTAGTACCATGATGGGGCTGTTATGCAGTGATTGGTGTCCTCTCTCAATGTGCTGCTAGTAGCAGTGTGAGTTATGCAGTAATGTAAATGTGAATCACCAGCAAAGAAATTACCACTTTCAACCTGGTTTACTTCTAATCCACAGTATACTTTTTATGTAAAAACATGTGAAGACATTTTAAACAATTGTGAAAATAGTCGATCAATTACTCATCCAATTTTTTTGACAGTCATCAAATTATTGGACTGCAAAGAACACCATTCAGGCATAAAAGGATCCCCCAGTGTTTTTTTTTAAACAACTGGATCTTTAAATGTAATATGACGTAGTAGAGATATGCCAATGGCAAGGAATGTGTAGCATAACAGCCCCATCGTGCATTTTGTGTTGGAACACAGTCATTCTCAATGATACCAGCTATACCAGGCGTGCAGATACACAGCCTTAAAAATAGGATAGGATACGCAGACTTTAAAAATAGGACTGGATCTAAAAATGCGTGTGTGCGTATGCAGGCTTGTTTACGTTATGCATACACACGCTTTGAAAAGCCTGGTGTAGCTCGGCCGACATTTGGATCATTAAGGAGTAAGTGCTCATCGAGGAGTACAGAAAGGATGGAGTTATACAGTGGTCAAGTTTTGATATGACTGAGGTAGTAGTGTGATTGAGTAGTACTTTGACTCAATTCTGGGGTTGGAGGAAAGGTTTGCAGGGGTTGAGATGATGGAAGGTTCATTGGTAAAGGGTGGGGAATACTGCAGTTCAATTACGTTGATCTGATGTCATTTTGATATGTTAAAAGCCAATACAATTTGAATGAGGGGGGAGTTGGGGTTGAGCACCGGTACCGTGCAGTGGAAAAGCTCCATTAGTCTTGTTTTTGCAAGGCTGTCGTTCACATTTCATTGTGAATGAGGGCTCTAAACCTCAAGGATCAGGCCACCCTCTTCTGCAGCCAGAGCCATGTTGTCTACAGTGGTTCTCAACCTGTGGGTCAGGACTTCCATGGGGGTCCCCACATGACTTTTTAAAAGAAATAAGGTCATTGCTGCATCAATAG
The DNA here is from genome assembly GCF_964188405.1 of Protomyctophum parallelum. Lineage (NCBI taxonomy): Eukaryota > Metazoa > Chordata > Actinopteri > Myctophiformes > Myctophidae > Protomyctophum > Protomyctophum parallelum. The sequence continues at coordinate 29,397,558 of NC_139707.1, forward strand.
TAATCAACAAACTACATTATAAAAACTGGTCTGACATTGGCCAAATTGTCAAATAATGTAAGAAAGAGGCATTTTCATAATATTTATCTATGGAACCGAGTCCGAGAATTTTGCAGGCTTGCAGCCTGGTCTACACCCTCCTGCATCTCACTGTGATTATTAATACAGCTACTGTATAAGGGCTGCTTGGTCCATTGAAATGTTCAGGGTCTGGTTGGAGCTTTTGCTGATGCTGATCTCATAATATTATGGTATGTGGTCCAGGTACAGAGCAGCATGACAATCCTCATATACCGGCGGTAGTCACTGTCAGGTGGAAACCTTGAATTTTTTTTTTTTTTTACTTTTAATGAAATTGATAAAAACTAACCCATGTGTTCCAATTGAGTGTTATTATTTAATGAAAAGCTCATGTTTAAGGTCCTACAACATGAAATGGAACGTTTCCCTTTTTTCAGCAGCATAAGTGAGTGTTGATTATTCTTCTATTATGTATTGGAATTGACAACAACTCTCCATATGAATTTACATTTGCTTTTGTGCAAAGAAAGATAATTGTCATCTGTTTCCGGCCAAATAAAACCTTTGTGTGATATCTGCATAGGCATCTGCAGTGCGACGCATTGTGAGCATGTAGATCGGCTATTTTCGGTGCGCAACACCCACGTGAAACCAAGTATAACTTGGGTCTAATTATCGAGAGAAAGCAGCTCCTCCTGAGCCCTAGCTCAGGTCCACTTCTGTCTTCTGAGCAAATATGGGCACCAGATAAGCCATGTGGTGTCCTTCAGATGCCAGGTTGAATGGGAACTGCACACAGCACAGACACAACTAACATGGGGCTTATATTTGGCACAATGGCTCACATTATAAGAAAAAGCAATAAAAATCTATTTGGCAAAAAGAAGAATGCACGCCCTGGCCGGCAAAAGTGTTATTCTCTTTGCACGATCAAATGTTATGGTTTGATAACAACTCTGAAAATGTGGTGGCAATGGATTTCCACTGGCTCGCTGCGAGTGCATCGAATAGTAAAGACTCTGCGTGGTCGCATTGGGAACAACAACAATGGCACACAAGAACTTGGAAAAGTACAAGTTACAAGTAAAAGACCAGAATTCAGAATTTACTTGAGTAAAAGTATAAAGTGTTGGCATCAAAATGTACTTTAAGTACCAAAAGTAGAAAGTACTCATTGTGCAGAATGTTTGCCAAGGTTTTCAAATGTTTAAAAATAGCAGATCTATAAAGCTCACAATGCGTCCATCACAACGCATTATGAGCTTGTACTGTAGATCGGCTATTTAGTGGTAAGTGTATGTTTTGTAATAATGATGAAAATCGACAAAGTAACTATAGTAACTACAGTTTTCAAATAATTGTAATAGACTAAAAATACAATATTCGGATCCGAGATGTAGTGGATTAGAAGTAAAAGTATTAGAAATACTCAAGTAAAGTACAAATACCTAAAAATTGTAGTTAAGCTCAGTACTCAAGTAAATGTACTTAGTTACTTCACTGTGCAGTCATTGGGAACAACAATGGCACACAAGCACGCACTTACTGTAGAAGACAACAATGGCGAGTGGGGGACTGCGTTGAGTGTGTTGTGTTGTGTGTGTGTGTGTGTGTGTGTGTGTGTGTGTGTGTGTGTGTGTGTGTGTGTGTGTGTGTGTGTGTGTGTGTGTGTGTGTGTGTGTGTGTGTGTGTGTGTGTGTGTGTGTGTGTGTTGGGGGGGGGGGCGTAGATTAACTTTAATCATTTAAAACCTATAGAGGAAGTTGACTATATGCCCACACCTCCCTTAACCCTGCCGCTGACTCTATCTTTCCCCGCTCCACATTCAAAGCACTTCCTCACTGCTATCCAGACAGGCAGGCTGGCTAATTTCACTCAAGAGATCCGGCACTGCCAGTCTGCGAGTTCATCAAATCCTACATAGTCCATTAAGAAATTGCCCATCCATGCCTATACAATAGCGCTTCCTAGGGGCTAATAGGGATGAATATTTGCTTTATTGAACATTTAAATGTCGTATACACCTTGAATCGACCAAAGTGATTCGGTCCTCTGAGGGTGTTTATGCTATATGGTGAAGTGGATCTTTAACCACGTGAACCCTAGCGTCCCTCTTCATGACAGATTAACGTTTGGTAAAAAAGAGGTGAACATTTGGCAAAAAATTATGATCTACTGTACAAGCTCACTCACTAATCTAAAGTTCTGAGCTTGTAGATATAGGCTGTTTCCGCTATTTGGCGTACATCAGAGTATATAGGGTTTAAGTAGCTGTTGCTGTCACATTGTTTATGCTTCATCCTGTGAGAGAGGCTCCCGTTGCTCCTAGTTAAGTCGTTCTTTCCTTGAAGCGATATGCCACTGTTGAAGGGCAATTTCACGTTGTCAGTTCTGCACTATCTAATGTCATTATAGCTGCACTGGATTCAGGCTTTTCCAACTGATACCAGCTTGGGGGAAAAGCTGCTACGTTTACAATTATGTAGGAACTTGGAAAGAGTATAAAATACCTTTAGCTGCAGTTAGTTTACTTTGCCTTCTGTGTATGCAGAAAGCCTTCTGTGTATGCAGTAAGCATTCTGTTGCGGTTGAGGGTCTTGAGCCTCTAGCTGTCCTTTTGTTTCCATGGACAAAAGTGCCCTTGCCGTGTGCATGGGCCAGGTGGCACTGTGTGCCCTCGGCTCACCTCCTGACACGATACATACTGTAGTGTTTTATTTATTTTACTAAATAAATCCTGTTTTTGTCTAATATTTGTATTTCACTGTAACCTTGGTGCACATGCTACACGCAAAGAACGACTTTCTAGCCTTGACAACCCATGCATCCAAACAGAAAAGTCCAATGTGATTGCATTAAACAACATTAAACAACGTTAAACTCACTTTGCCACTCATTTTGCCACTCATTTTGCCACTCGATTTGCCATTCACTTTATTCATGCGCATACCCTCTATTCAAACAGTGTTTGACATATTTATCAATCATATTTTGACAGCAGAAACTGCCTGTCATAATTTCATAATTCATAATTCCCCCCTCCCTATCTAAAGATTGGACAGTCTTAGGATGTTGATATCACCCCCAAATAACCATGAGTATCTATTTCAAGTGTGGTTTTTGAATGGGGACTCATATTTTGACAGCAGAAACTAATAATATGCACCCCCTCCTGATCTAATTATTGACAGTATTAGGATGTTGTTATTCATTTTGTATTCATCCTTAGGCCCTGAATCCATCCTTAGAAAGCGAGTGTCTATTTCAAACACAAAATGTTTCTTGACATATTTTGACAGCATAAACTGCCTGTCATAATTTACACCCCTTCCTATCTAATTATGATGTTGATAATTGATATTCATTTTGTATTTTGTATATTGTACACTCACATGCACGCATGAAAGCGCACGCATGTACGCGCACACACACGCGCACGCGCACACACACACACACACACACACACACACACACACACACACACACACACACGATTGCGCCAGTTTAACCACTTTCATCTTTGGGCATGTCATTATTGTCCATGAACTAAAAGCTAGATCAGCTATTTGTGTGTGTTTGTTTAAGACATTTCAGTAGCTACAGACACGATGTGGGGGTCCTTGACATGGAAAAGTTTTAATTATGTTACAGATTAAAACCTTTCATTTTTCATAGACTTGTTTGACAGCACTATCAGTGTTGTTCTCAAATAAGGTTTTGTTTTGTTTCTTTACATATTTTGTTTTATATTGATATGTTTCAATGTGTATTTAATGTGTATGCATTAGCACTTAAACACTCAATAATACCTCTGTCTGATGTTTTTACATCAAACCTCTTAAACCGAAAATAGCAGGACCCCCTGTTGAAGACCCATGAACTAGAATACAACTAGAATACATCACGCTCAGTACAAATTAAGATGACACCATGGACTCTATATGACCGTCACACCCGTCATGTGTGAAATGATTAGTTTGCGTCGGCTGTTTTAATGAATATGTCAAAACTGATAATTGACTGTTAACTGCCATAACTAATGCTACATCATGAACCATCCAGATTCATCGGGGTCATCTGTGACACATCCGCTTTCTGAACCCACAATCACTCTAAACAGCGTTTAGTTTTTTTGCACCACATACCCTGAACAAAAATGAAATGCATATACATATAATAGGTCTACTAACTCTAAGACTTTTATGTTTTTTGCTGCCTTTTGAGTTTTTTTTTATAAATGTATTGGGCTGAACTTTAGTCTCTTATGTTTGTGTTTAATCTAAGACTAGTATCATTTTTCTAATCTCTTAACTCTTCAATAAACATGATGTGTTCCTTTCAGACTATATACATACATTCATGAATCCACTTGCTGACCGGCTGAAAGTATTGGGCAATTATTTTTATAGGGGTTTCTTGTGACCCTACCATTAACATCCTATGGCAGGCAAAAATGTCAAAAAGGGTCACAAGAAACCCCTATAAAAAAAGATTGCCCAATACTAACAGCCGGTCAGCAAGTGGATTCATTATTACGTTACGTGTATATAGACAATATTGTATATGCCAATAAAAAAAGACTATACCAAATTTCCCACTTTAAACAAAAGAAGCCTGTCGGCCGCCGGACTATGTCAAGGACCCAAGGATGTACAGTATGTGTCCCTTCCGTGGAACCCCATCTGAACATAATTTGTGCCACGGACCCACATGTGCATACAGAGCAGGTGGTGAAGGTTAAGGTATAACAGTGCCATATGAATGCACCATTTACAAGCAATATATTTCGATATATGTGCTTTTCATTACAACACAGTACGTATAGCGTGTACCGTCCGGCACATTGAACAGTATATAGACAAGCGGCAAACAATGGACAGCATTTGTTGGGAGTGAATTTAAATCGCAAAACAAATCAATATAGATATTTCTTTGTTATATAACTCAAAATGTTGTATGGAGAAGCAGAATAAAATAGAAGCACCTCAGGCAGCCACTCACATGGTTAACTCTCTCCACGTACACACAATAGGGAGCAGTGGTGTGGTGTAAAGTAACATAGGTACATTTACTTAAATACAATTTTGAGGTATTTGTACCTTACTTGAGTATTTCTAATTTCCAATACTTTTACTTCTACTCCACAACTCAGCCACAGCCAAAAGTTTAACTTTTCCTCCTATAACAGAAACTATAAGAGGATAGAAACTTCTACAAAGTCACTGGCAGCTCTCCCCTAGATGCTGTCATGGCTATCCTCAAGTGCCAAACTCAACCTACCTTTACCTGTAGCATGACTTTTAAGCAGCTGAGGCAAACCATCACATAATTACTTATTCAAAAAAGGCATGTTCACACACACACACACACGCACACACACACAGTGACACACACACACACACACACACACACACACACACACACACACACACACACACACACACACACGCACACACACACACACACACACACACACACACACACACACACACACACACACACACACACACACACACACACACACACACACACTTCAGGTACTCCCAGACAGTCACGTCAAGAAGATGCAAGATGCAGCTAAGAGCAGGAGTCACTTCCAGCTGGTGGATGGAAAATGAAGCATACTGTACGTACGTGCGGCTGCAACTTGCAGCGTGGGCAGTGCTTCCCAATAGCACCGCCCACAAGCTTCATTTTCCATCCACCAGCTGTTTAAAAACCAGGAAGTGACTCCTGCTCTTATAGCTGCATCTTGCATCTTCGTGACTCGACAAATTTGAAATTGATGAGCATTTATTGTTAGTTGGTTTTGCCCTCAATCTCCCCTGAGGTGTGAATTTGCTTTAAAATCCATTGTCAGCGGTTCAAGTCCACTTGTGCTGGATGTTTTTTTTTTCCATTTCTATAGCAATTTTGGAGTTAGCTGGTTTCTGCCCGACAGCAGAGATACTACAGTACATATTTTTCACAGGAAGCCGAGGCAGGGAGGGATGTATTTAACTATGAGCGACAGGTTGATTACAGACATGTCAACAGCTCTAGCAATAAATGACATGGTATGCATCCGAGGCCATGGCCACTGACTACTGGTGAGTCATTTCAGTCGAGAGCTTTTAATACGTCCATTGATTCGAGGCACGAACTCCACCGTGAGCAATGCAGCATGTGGACAGCTAATTTGATAAAATAAAATAAATGCAACAGCTAACTTCAAAGCTATGCTTAACCACTTAAGGTGAGACACTACAGGTGAATAGGGTAAAAAAGTGAACTACGTATAGCTATCACAATGAAACTTCTCCAGTTGATTACTTACATTAAGACTAAGAATTTGGGCCCAGGCCGTAGCGTAACGGTCTGGGCACCGGACTGGTGATCCAGTCGCGGTGTGCCGCGGGTTCGACCCCCGGACCCGACACGGCCTTTACCGCATGTCATCCCCCCATCTCTCTCCCGTTTCCTGTCAGCCTACTTTCTATCCCTTAAAAAAATCAATAAAGGCGTAAGCCGCAAAAAAAATATCTTAAAAAAAAAAAAAAAAAGACTAAGAATTTGTCTTTTGAATTTCTGAAATGATATGTTTAAAAGGGTGATAAGACTTATATGGCTTAAAACATTATACTTGCCCTCAGCGTGACACACTGTGAGCTCGTCGATCGGCTATTTCTTCCGCTCAAGCCTCCCTCACAATAACAGACCATTCACTAGTTTAGAGCTCTGAGGGACTCCATTCAACCATATTAGGGTTCATAGAAATACAATACAACATTCATAGACATACAGTAGAACAATCAAATGAATGCGTGCGTGCGTGCGTGCGTGCGTGCGTGCGTGCGTGCGTGCGTGCGTGCGTGCGTGCGTGCGTGCGTGCGTGCGTGCGTGCGTGCGTGCGTGCGTGCGTGTGTGTGTGCGTGCGTGCGTGCAATCAGCTGCAATGGGTCTGTGTCAGCCTGGGCACACTTGAATTTCCATGCACGGCCAAAGGAAGCTGACTTTTCCTGAGTTCCCATTCAGTAACGCCATTATAGTTACTGTGTTTTCAAAGGGTGAGTTAGTAGTTACCCACATTACATAATGTGATCCAAAAGAACCGTCTCCTCCTCCTGCCAGTGTGGAGTCTGTCATATAAACGGACAGGGTGCACTGAATGCGCTCCCAGAGTGAAACACATTCCACATGAGAAAGAGAAAGTGCCTTCCACAGGGCATAACTTCATAACGATTGGTCAACGGGTAACATTCCAGGGTAAGCCAATCAGACACAGAGTTGGTCTTGCACCTTAAGGTGGAATGCCTCTATAGCTCTACGGAAAGCCTTAAAGTGGAAAGTCTGGTGACGCACGGTTATAGGAACACGTCACACACACACACACACACACACACACACACACACACACACACACACACACACACATTATTATTATGTATTTTTTATGAAGTAAAGTAACTACTAACTAGTTACTTTCATAATTTAGGAACTAGTAAAGTAACTACACCAAATGCAATTTAGTGTGTGCTACAGGGCCGTGGACATGCATTTTCTGTCAATCGTGTTTTCCTGGTGCAGAAACCCAACGTATACATAGGAGACGGGCTCGAGATAAAGGGTCCTGACAGCGGGTGGAGTAGATCTGGCTGCAGGTAGGTATTATGACAAATCTCCTTCAGAATGAGAGCTTACAATTCAATGCATCAGAGAGAGATTACACAGGCACTTCAAGTCTGTGTTTGACTCAAGCTGTGGAGGTTTTTACGCATGCATGCACGCACGCGCACACACACACACACACACACACACACACACACACACACACACACACACACACACACACACACACACTCAGAAGATGAAATGCCAAACACTCGCCAGGATAATGTAAACAGTCTTGTCTTGTTAAAGTGTTTTATTGTGAGTGAAAAGCGGTGGCATCACACCGGTTACTAGAAGCCTATTTGGACACCCAAGTGTTTCATCAAACTTATTATCCAAGTGGAGTTGTAACATTATTGTGTGTGTCTGTACAGCAGTACAAACATTGTAGGCTTATGCAGAATTCACATTTGCATGTGTTCCTCCCTTCAACGGGAGGCCTTTGTTATTGTTGTCGGTGCCAGACATTGCCAGAAGCTGCAACACACACAAAAAGAAAAATGTGTCACAGACTGACACATTTTTATTAAAATGACGCAGTGACTATGGCTACTATTATATTATTTATTCCAATAGGCTGGCCTTTTTTCCTTTTGAGTTCACTGTTTTTCTCCCCAACAAACATTCAGGACCGCACAGGCTCATTGTCATTGTATAGCAGTTGGTGGAACAAATCTAGAAATGCTGCATCGCTGTATATGCCAACCAGTTGCCGTTTACATCCAATCAACTGTTTGCTATCACTGACATCGACACTGCCAATGATATTATATTTTTAACAAAATGATCCATCTGTTATGCTTGTTTGGAGTATTTATACCCTGATGTTGTGTTTTGAGTTTCGGTTTGCTTGATTGTCTGGTTGATATACGCGTTTTTGTTATTTTGTTGGTTGGTTGATTGATTGACTAAACATAATCTCTGGGCCATGGCGGTCACTGCCTTGGGCAAAAACAAGGCAACTAAAGCCAACACATCAGACAAGCGTGCATAGGTTTCTCGTGGGTGTGTTAGCAAGCCACAGTAAGCTTCAGGCAAAACAACACATTTAATTGGCACATTTAGCAGGACTAGGTCAGAACAGTACAGCCACACAACATAAAACATAATCTTTGTTACGCACTTAAACCCCTGCATCCCTATTCTGGGGGATTAGCCGGAAATAGCAGTTCTACAAGTTCACAATGTGTCGCAACGCGGGACGTTGTGGGCTTAGATCAGTTATTTTTGATGAAGCGGACTAAGCTTTGTGTTAAGCGTTATTTCAAGATTAGAATCTTGGTCTGAAAGGTTCTGTCTGAAATTATTCTATGGCAACACTCAATCAATCAACTTTTTACAGGTGCAAAATTAGTGGGTGCAATTTGAGTTCTAACTGTAGCACTGCACTTTCTTTACGGGATTCATCGACCATCGGCCATGATTGTTTTAATTATTTTACCTTTTCACTTCATCTACAAAAGGGGATAATAAAAGTAGCTGAGCCCAGATGCACATGCACCTAATAAGAATTGTATTGAAACAAGATATATGACTGTAACTCTAGATCTGTCCCCATGCTGGATTCTGGAGTTATTTGTCTTTGTATATTTTGTATAAAATATACATGACTGAATCAATATGAAGTTGAAATAAAACCATATCACAAGAGCAGGAGGGAATAACCTGCCATACATGGCTCTATCCTTTACACACAGGACTGCAATCCATCTCAGGGATCTACGGTGGAGTTACATTAAGATGCAGTGAAGACATTCCAATATAGCCCTAGGAAGTCTGTCAGCTTTGCATGACTTGGACATAGCTTCCACAAAAGTCACATTGTTAACTCGTTAAATATTGATGCCGTTTTGCTTGTCTGCGATGATAAAGGAATTCTGTCACAACAGCAATACAGATGCATGCGATGCTGGACACACACACACACACACACACACACGCACGCACGCACGCACGCACGCACGCACGCACGCACGCACGCACGCAGACACACACACACACACACACACACACACACACACACACACACACACTACTTCACATTCAGACAATAGCTTACTGTTTGTGTTATACAGTATCTTCTTGCAGTTTCGGCAAAGCGGCAGTACGGGTTTTAGATAGATTAATTCTGCGAAGTAATGTGAAATTACTACGGCTTTAGATTAAATTATTGCCTGAAATGGAAGTGTTTTTCTTTCGTAGCGTTTGGATGTGTCATCACATTTCAGAGTATAATATCCTAGACACAGCATCTTGGCTGCTTTGGGACACTGTCCTGGCTCTGCAATATGGTTTCCTACATACCAACCATCCCCATTAATCCCTCTGAGGATCAGTTTACAATAGCAGAGTATGAAAATCACTACCGAGAGGGTATGTGTGAAAGCTTAAAAAAAAGCCAAACATATCAAACCGACAAGCTCACAGTTTGAGCTTGTAGATAGCCTAGGCCTGTGATAATTATTTTGTAATTGTCTAATCGCAATAATGTATTTGAGATAATCGTTATAATTCTTTTGCATAATCATAATCCTTTCCATGTTGAAAATAAAGGCTCATATTTTCAAAATAGTGGAAATAGCAGATCTACGAGCTCATTAAAGTTATTCAATTATTTAAAAAAAATCTCATATCTGCCCTGTACACCTTTTCTGGTGTTTTTAAGCATTATGTTTTTGGTGTTTTAAGCATTATGTTATACTTTATACTTTTATTGAAAAATAGCAGATCTACAAGCTCATAGCGCGGCATTGAGTGCCGCGCTACGAGCTTGTAGGTCTGCTATTTTTGAAAATTCGTGAATGTGACGCGTTAACGTTTTTAACTCAAATCTTTGGTCCCTGGAACAACATATTTTCAGATGGGGGTCGGCGGCCAAGTACATATAATTTTTGGGGGTGTTTGAGAATCACTGACCTAGAAACATAGTCCGTCCGTCCATCCGACAGACAGACAGACAGACAGACAGACAGAATCTGACAGACAGATTGCTACGCACCCCCACATAGTTGAACATTTAATGCAAGTAAATCCAGTCAGTCACACACTACAAAATGCTACCAAATAAACCACTATCAGTGCTGCAGTTTAGAGGGAAGAAAGTGAGACATACGTGTTATCTTTTGTTACAGTATATGTAGCTATGTTGATATTTTATGAAAGCAAAAACAGGACAAAAAAAGCATGCACGTGGGAGAGCGACTGCATCCGAGAAAGCTTGCCTAGGGTGACAATTGTGTCAGAACTGGCCCTGTACAGTACTTAGTTACTTCCCACCACTGGGGGTGGACATGATGACCATATTATACAGTCAGTAAGTCTGGCTAATGTATGCTATTTGACCACAACAACTTGTATCAGAAAATGACTCTCCTCAAACCATCAGCCCTCTGGTACACCCATGATGGAACAATGAGGTTTGAGTTGAAAAGCGGTGCTTTACAAATAATGATAGGTCTGCAGCAGACCCCCATCTGAAAAGGTTTGTGCCAGGCACAACACCATCAGGCAACAAAGTATCACTCAAGTATAGAGACTGTGTTTTCTGGTGTGTCTGCAATAAATGTGCATACATGTGTGTTACCTAAACATATACCTGAATAGGGGTGCATGCATGCACATACGTGCGTGCGTGCCGATCTGCCTGTGCAGAACCGGATCTCCCTGGAGGAGGGCCGGGGGCCGGGGTACCCAAGGTTCTGCGGCAAGGCTCGGCCATGTACTAGTGCCCCCTTCCTCCCTGCTGCTGTGTCGCGGATGAATATTCATCATATTTACCCTGTGGAAGACGTAGGGTGAAATGTGATCCCTAGTCGCCTCAGCTCAGCTCCTTTCCTCCCTCCCCATCCATCACGCAGACTGCAGTCCTCCCCCAGGGCTGCTAAATGCAGTGCCCTCTCAGTCCAGTGCAGCGCCATTCTAGACGGCCCTCCCGCTTGTGAAATCTGCCACAAAGCTTTTCACTACTTATCAGTCCCTACGAAAGATTCTGCCATATTCTTTTTTGTGCATGGGCCCAGTATAATTCAAGGACCCGGTCTTTTTGTTAAGGGTGGAGAAAAGATACTCTATACAGTATATGAAAAATAATCTGCAGAAGGCTCACTCACTACCGACAGCAGTACAAACCTCTCTATTTTTACTATGGAACCAATCTGTTCCCGCTTTGGGGACTCAATGAATCTCACAGCGAAACCCATTTATTTAGTTTCTAATGAAAAGCTACTTCCTTTGCTTTGGAATGATGATTGCTATCGGGTGTAAAACCTCATACTGTATGTGCAAAGATCTATTCAAATAAAAATATAGCAGATCTCAAAATGTGCCGCAATGCAACAAAGTTTGAGCGCGTAGATCTGCTATTTTTGCCTCTTGTGTGTGACGCATTAATTTACAAAAAAAAGTTCAAATAAGAGTATTTTGTCCGACAGCAACGATAATATAGCAACAGTGTTGTCACGCTTTCACAGGCATCGTGGTGGCTTTAGAAGGAGCATTAATACGAAGCAGTCCTATCTGCTTCAGATTGGTAATTATGAACGTGGCTGCCACCGAATACAGTCCCCTCTCTGTCCCCTCTTCAGGTAATGAGAAGACCATTGTGGCACGGAGTCTACAGCAGGAAATGAGAAGGAGGAGAGCCAGATCAGTGTTATAATTTCGCCGACTAAAACTATGACGACAAAAGCTTGTTGACTACCTTTTTCACTGATGAAGACTAAATAAAAACTAAACAAAATCTAAGCTATGATGTCTAAACTAAGACTAAATATATTGACAATTTAGTCAACAAATAAAATGTTATGGGGGAACTAGTGGAGAAGAGATCCAGTAGAACTAAAATAGATGTGACGGTATTGTGTCGCAGCGCGACATGTGAGCTTTTAGATCTTGTAGATCGATTGAATTTTATTCAAAATTCTAAAACTAAATAAATGTGCTGTCAAAATCAATAATGATGCAGATCAACCATTTTGACATCACTTTCTCATCCACGGGATTCTGAATTCCCATAGATTCTTTAATATCGCGGAGTATAAGAATTGTGGTCCAAAAATAAACAAACTGCCCGGCGATATTGTCAAGGAGATGGCTCTGCATTGTTTACCGTATAGTCACTCATATTTCATACCGTTCATATCAGTTGATGCTTCATATCCATATAAGTCAAACTGCCGTTTGTGCAGGGCCGTGCAGAGAGCACTTTGGGGGTGGTCTTTTTGTGGAGTCCTTCCCTTGTGCCATTTCATGTCATTGGACAGGAAAATAAGCAATATGTTCTCATTAGTCTGAAACTAAAACTGACTGATGGCAGATTAAAAGATAATTCATTATGATAGTGGAATTTATCATTACTTAAGTTAAAACATTAAGTAAAATGTTCGTCTTGAAGGGCCAATGGCACTTATTGGCCCCCCAAACATGCCCTTATTGGTCCCCCACACAAGCCCTTATTGGCCCCCACATAAGCCCTTATTGCCCCCCCACAAAAGCCCTTATTTGCCCCCCACACAAGCCCTTTATTGGCCCCCCACATAAGCCCTTATTTGCCCCCACACCCCTAGCTCCCCCCTCTTCACGTGCCTGCATTTGTGTGCTGAAAGAGTGAGCTGTGACCTCACTGAGCAATGTAAGACAAGTTTAATATACATTTCTAATCAAGCGCCGCGAGCAACTATTGAATCCAATTCATCCAATTTCCTATAGAGCTTTTCTTGGTACTCAAAGTCGCTTTACAAGACAGAACAAACAAAACAACATTTTTATTAATAGAATAACTAGCCAACAACCTAAAAACTAAGCCAAGACAACATTAACGCTTAAAGGCAAAAATGGCGATTGGAATTAGGTGGGAAATGCAAGTCTGAAAAGGTGGGTTTTGAGGGAGGTTTTGAACAGGGCATGGGTGTGGTCGTCTTTGATGTTTGTAGCCTAAGCTAGGAGTGAGTTCCAAAGGATTGGGGTTTAAGTGATACTGAATTTGCACCTCAACAAAAGCAAATTCGTCCTAGTCCTATGACGGAGGACCTTTTCACGATGATTTAAAATCTCTGCGATGTGATTGTTGTGAATGTTTTTTTTTTAATCACAATAAACGATAATAACGATTATTGGCCCCTCCCATCCCAGTCCCAAGCATCCCTCCCAGGCACCGTGTGTCTCAGAGTACATCAACCATTACATTCATCCCCTTGTTCTAATCCTGAGTGTGATGACTCGGCTTGCTCTGCCGGGGAAAACAGGACCTCACTCCCAGTCCGCTGCGGTTAGTGCCTCCAATGTCAAAACACCATAATGGCACCTACACCCTATCGACTCCCAGAGGGATGCATTGTCAGGATTTATTGGTTGCTTATGTCGTGGCTCCGTAGTTCCTGCCATGGAGAGATTTAACACCAACGTGTTTGACACCGTTTGACATGATCTAAATGTCTCAATAGAAGAGCAGGGAGACTAAATACAACCACCCAAATTATACACATTTACATTTAAATACCATATTGACAATCTTGTCTGTAAACTAAGGCAAAAAGTTGGCTTTTTCTACCGGAACAGAGTTATTGAAGCAGTCTTTCTTTCTGTATTGGACTATGGAGATGTCATCTATACAAAAGCTGCTCCTTCTCAAGCCCTTGGATGCAGTTTATCACTCTGCTCTGCGATTTATATCTGGTGAACCTTATAGAACTCTTCACTGCGTCCACAGAGTGGGCTGGCCTTCCTTGGCCGACAGGCGAAATAAACTTTGGTATCTATTTATTTTTAAAGCAATTGATGGGATCTTTACCGGTGTGTATTAAGCTCTGCTGGATTGGAATCCTGTAACATACCGTATAGGTCACTGGCTTAGAGTAAAGGTTCCAAATGTAAACACAGAACAGGGAAAAACAGCCTTTTGTTTTAGTGCCCCAACCATGTGGAATGATGTACAGCTTGATTTACAGAGAAAATGTTGCTGTTCTGTTCTGTTCTGTTTTTTGTTTTTTTTAAGGTTTGAATGAATGAATAGAAGTTATATGTTATATGGATGAAATTACACAAAATGTCATTTTATTAATTTAAAAGAAAAAGGGAGAGAGAGAGAGATTTCTTTTTTTTACATTTTGAATTGACACGCTTACAAAACTTTTACGGCATGTTGCGAATGTGAGTCCTCCGCCTTAGTCCCTGCCAAGTTCTCAAACATTTTTCATGTCAAGGACCCCCAAATTGACCATGGAACTTGCCCGCGGAGCTTTTCCCCATAGGAGAAGATATTTACAGCTATAACGGTGATTCTCAAACATTTTAATTTAATATAACAGTTTGATATGCATTAGGTCACAGAGCCCCATTTGACACCATGTTATGGGACTCTTGTCCTCAGTGTTAATTTCAGACTCTTAAAGGACTCATAAGGGTCCATTTTGTTCCTAACTATTCTCGGACCCCACTTCTAAAACCAATTTTGTTGCAGATTAAACCTTTTCATAGATTTAGTAGATTGCTTTTTTGACTGTCATCAGTGTTGTCAATTCATGTGTTGTTATTCATATTCAAACATTTAACATTTAACCATCAATTCAATTAGCTTGTAGATCTGCTATTTTTGGCTAAAGTTTTGCTCGTAATAGGGATG